>NW_023270854.1:593034-635981 GCF_011800145.1 Mirounga leonina | reverse complement strand
GTGAGAACTCTTTCAACCACCCAGTGTCTGCTCTTGCTGGATCGGATTTCTCGTCTGAGACCAACTGTCCTTGCTTTGGAATGAGCAAGGAAACCCAGTGTTGGTGCGTGTACCTGATAGGGCCGGCCCCATCGCTCAGTGGCATCCTGTCCACGCCGCCCCTGTGCAGAAGGCCTCATCCCTTGGTGTCATGGCTGAGTGTTTCAGCCCTGGACTCCGGGCTGCCTGTGGCAACTGGTCCACCTGCCCCCGCGTGTGCCCTGCACACCTTCTCAGAGCTTAACCTGAACGTGGGTTAGGAAGACCTGCTGGGCCCGTGGCTTGGCGCGGGCTCAGGATGAAATGAGAAAGTCACCATGAAGCAACTTTAAGGGGCCACGTGCCACGCCAGCCACAGCGACATGCTCTGTGGGGCGGGCACCGTCCCTGCCACGTCAGCTGTCACAGCTCTGTCACCGAAAGGATGTCCAGCCCACTCCGCCGGGAAGCCTCTCCTCACCAAGGCAGTGCGCTAGAGACACTCAGATTTGTTATTTTCTTTGTCAAAATGTTCTTTGATAGAACAGGGTTCTGCAAAGTGTAAATTGGACCCGTGCCTCTCAAAAAAGATAGAGGCCAAACGAGTGAAGTGGGAAGAAGAGTGGGACTGTGTCTGCTGCCCCGTGCCTGCCCCCTTCCTGTCTGTGCTCCAGGAACCCAGCAGAGCGCGGCGCAGGAGGCCTTGGGAACGCTGCAGCGGTCTCCAGGTCAAGGGATGGGGAGAGCCGCCTTGCCCTGCCGTCCCAGGGGCCGTGGCCAGGCACTCCCGTCAGGGGTCTCTAGTGGGCCTGGCAAAGCTGGGCAGCCGGAGTGCCACGGAAAAACTGCCTCCCGCTAACGAGCTGCCCCTGGCACACTCCAGGGACAGGTGTCGTCCTGAGAGCTGGTCTGAGCACCTGGGCCTCATTACTGCCTCATTAACAGCGAGCTGGGAGGGGTCCCTGGGCTGGCCCGGTGTTTTCTGCATGAAGGTCAGTGCCATCCTCAGAGAAGGCGTGGCTGCGTGTCCGGGGGTCGTGCATCACATCCGTGTCCCAGGCAGATGTGTCCTCTGCAGGCAGGCTGGCCTGGCGCCCACCCCGGCCTGCTGCGTGCTTCTGCTGTTTGCATGCAGTGACTCACCCTCCCCCCCGGCGGCCCCCTGGCCAGGCGGCGGGTGGGCCTGGGGCTCGGTCGTCGGCTCCCGGCTGTAAAGCTGGTGCCAGTGGGCTCCGTTATCAGCAGCCATGACACGATTCCTGGTTCCCCCAACCACATTTTATTATTGTTATTCTTAACAATAGCGGGAGTGTTGAAAGGGCATTTAGGGGAGGGAGTGGGGTGATGACAGGTGTGCCAGCTAATTGCTGCAGGAAGCCGCTCTGGGACGTGCCGGGGCCTTTGCAGAAACACGGGGAGTTTATCTGGGCGGCGAAGGGAAGCCTGGGCAGTTCCGTGACGTGAGCACGTGTCCCCCACCTCCCAGTTCTGTTAGGAAAGTGGGCCGTGGGGACGTGTCCCCTATCTGGGGGCCGATCAGGGGGTGGAGAGAGGGATGTTGTGCAGCCTGCTCATGATGGCCTTTGCCAGCTTCGCTCATTTCCTTTCCTGCTGCCAAAAGCCACATGCTGATAGTGGACACGGACAAGGAAGCACAAGTGAAGGAAGAGCCCCAAACAAAGGGAGGCCCCGGCCGCCCCGTGGTCGGCCCCCCTCTCAGCCGTGGCCTGTCCGAGGACGAGACTAAAGAGGGGCTTCTCTGAGCCTGGACCTCAGGGACATGCCTCCCCGCGGGGCGCCTCTGCTGGTCTTTTGGGTGGAATCGCCTGCCTGGACCAGCACCAGGTGCCCTTTCCCGGGGCCCACGATCGAGGAGTCAGTTTGTCGGTGATGCCCCTGCTGTCGCAGCCGGGCCCAGGCGGCTGCATGCTGCTGGCTCAGGACATCCCAGGCCCGTGGTGGGAAGCAGGAAGGAGTCCCACCCCTCCGGGAGACCCTTTGCACAGACTCAGCATATTGGGCTGAAAGCATGGCTGATGGGATTTCTGGTTCTTACAAACATTCTGGGCAGAGCGGTGTTTCCCTAATGGATTTTCTATTGTGTTTTCTTGCAGTAAATGAAATAATACGGAACGATCTCTCCAGCACCAACATCCGATCATAGCTGCCCACACGGAACTCACTCGGAAGCCGCGCGGTGTCGGCTTGGCCGCTGACGGTCAAGCTCCAACACAGGACTTCTGAGTAGACCAAACACATCCCTGGTGCCCGTCAGAACTCCAGCTTACTGAAGATTTGCATCGTACGCTCAAAGAAGTAGCTCTGTGACAGGGAGGACGGACCGAAGGGGGCAGGGAAGCGAGTGCGCCTCTCGCGGGGCCCCCCGGGGCACCCCCGGACTTCAGGACTGGAAGTGCCTTATTAATCAGACCCCAGCATCAGGGCGCCATAGGATGGAGCACTGAGTCTGCCACCAGGAGGGTATTTGTAGGAGCAAAAGCTATAAAGACGCTTCATCATGAGGCTTTCTCTTTTGTATAAATTAGGAGAATACTGGCAAGCTAGGCATTGTGAGAAAAACCTAACACGCGCTTCCTGCTTTTTATCAGCTTCCCTTGGGCTGCAAAGTGCAGCCTGTTGCCTTATTCAGCGCATTTTAGGGATCTTTTATTCTGTCCTTTCTGGCGTCACCAGCTCCCTCCCCTGCGTTACCGAAACCATAGGATTGTTAATTGTAGCATGCTAGGGTTTTGTTTTTAATCTGGCTTCGAACGTAGCGCAAGTAAGATGATAGCACAAGATATGTTGCTGGACAAAAAAAGAAGTCTGTCCGCCGCAGGACAGATCTTGCATTTGCATGGATGTACCGTTACAGGCACATATTTATGTACAGATAAAGAATGACAGAGTTGGTGATGTGCGGTCTTTGCCCAGCAAGGGCTGCCGAGTTAGCAATAACCCGTATCCGTTCTGGAAAACGCATCTAAGACAAAATCTGGCTTTTCAGCTGCGTCCACGGGGGTGCATCTCCTGTCCTCCAGGTCCGCGTTGTCTTGGGCGGCGTCGCCGGCCGAACTCGTCAGAAAGCCAGGAGAGGCGTTCTTGATGCCCAGATGTTACCAAACAGCAGATGGGAAAGCAACTGTAAATAACATCACGAAAGGAGTGTAATATATTTGTTCAGCTGTAAGATTATTCCTTCACAGAAGCCTTACAACTCTGGTTCGTCTAAGAAAACAGTTACCAAAAATGTTTTAATACGCAGCATTTGTAGTTCGTTCCTGATTAGTTACTGTTAACACGTAGGTTAGCTAAGCTCTACTGCTCCCCCTGCATCTGTACAATTAACAGCTTATTACACGTTATTACTCGCCGTGACCTGTTGTTTCACATAACCAAAAAGCATGGTTTAATTAAACATGTTTAACCCGATAATTGTGCCTTAGGAATTTATGCCCCCTCCTGGAACATGCCTGAATTGCACCCTCGGGTGGAGGATGTAAGTTACAGGAATTAAACATGATGTTATGGTGGAGAAAGCCCTCCCGCAGAATTATTTTTAAAATGTTCTTCTATACAATTATGTGTCATCGTTGTTGGACTCCCAGAAAGAACACAAACCTGAAAATATTTGTAGCATTTGCACACAGCTGTGAAGAGCGACGGCATAGGGCTCCTCCCAGGCCACGGCCCCGCCTGCCACCTAGACCTTAGCCTGCACTTAGCCCCCCAGGACTCGCATGAAACTCTTCTCAGTAAGCTGTCTATGGAAAGGAACTGTTTGGCATTTGTGTCCGCTCTCCTTGTAGCTAGGAAATAGACCCAATAAAGCAGTATTTTTTTGCTGGACAATCTGAGCCTGCCAGTGATTCGTTACCTGTGTGGAACATTCTGCTGGGTTCTAAGGGATTTTCCACCGCGGGTTCTCGTACCCCTGCCCAGACGTGCATGGGGAAGCCCGCCATAGGAGACGTGGCTGCGCGGCCGCGTGCCTGGACACTCCAAACACAGCACCTCAGAAATGCTCCCCCAGGCCCTGTGTGCAGGGAGCCTTCTCCAGAGCCAAATACTCTGATCCGGAGGGTAAACCTGGGCTCCTTGATCCTTGAAGCGACTTGGCCCCTTCCCCGCCCAAAGCTGCCTCAGGCTCAGGGGGATAATGGCATCCGGTTGTTCCTAAAACCGTATGAAACCCAGAACTTCTCCAGCAATTACTATTTTGAATTGTCAGAAACAATATTTTGCTTTTAGGGCTTTATAAAATGCAAGATTTCTTGTTTCTTTTGCTAAGATTGAGGTGAAGTTCTAGAAGAATCCTCATCACCTAGCATGTGTGCTTGGCACGCGCCTGCCCCATCAGGAAGAGCAGCCGTGGCCAAGGGGCCTCCGAGGGGAGTTCGGGACGCAGGGCGGGGTGGGGGCCATGGAGAAGATAGGGCACTCGTGGGGCCCATCACGGGCTGGGAACCCCAGAGCCTGCCAGACACACAGGGCATCGGGAGCTCCGTCCACCCCTCCTGAGGGCAGGCTCGCGGGGTCGCCGGAGCTGGGCTTCCCTCCCTGAAGAATATCCTGGAAGCTCTTAATTTCAAAGAGAGGTTTTATAAACCTGCCCCCCCATTCCCAACAACAGAATTTTATATTCCAGAAACCAAAATATAAGTCTATGAAATCAGGGGTGGTTTCTGCAAAGAGGCGGTGCTTCTGTGGATACCCATTTACTTAGCTTCATTTATTTTAGGTTGATTTTTGTGTAATAAGGAAAACATAACTGCAGGATCACCTCTAGCAAGGCGTGGATGTATGTAGACCAGAACGTCTCCTGGGGAGCTGAGATCGAGGTCAGCATAACCCAAGCTGGCCGAGGCTCTGGAGCATCGGGGCCCCTTGCGTGCCCTCCACTAGCCTCCCTCAGCAACTGGGATCGTGCGGCACGTCCCCCAGAACTGTCTGCTGTGGGGGCGGCCGTGCCTGGGGCCTGTGTGGCAGACCCTGGATCGCTTGTCCTCCCTCTGCTGCTGGGATGCCAGCCCTTCCCAAGTTTGAGACCATGTGGTCTGGAGCAAGTCCAGTAAACATCCAATCTCTCTTCATAACCAAGTGCAGCCCAAGCATAAAAATCCAAGTACGGGAGGATCCATGGCAGCTCTGGTTGCTATTTGTGGTGATCTAGGGAGGAAAAAGTTAACGCATTTCGTAAAGGCTGCTCTCTGCCTCCCAGATCCTGGGACTCACGTGGTACTGTGGAGAAGTCGTTCACAATACAAATACACAAAACAGGTAGCCGGCAATGAGGACCTGCCCGTTCTGGTGGAAGATCCTTACAAGGAGCCTCTTAAAAAAATGTATCCTGTGGGGCACCTGGGTGGCTCAGTTGGTTAAGCGACTGCCTTCGGCTCAGGTCATGATCCTGGAGTCCCGGGATCGAGTCCCGCATCGGGCTCCCTGCTCGGCGGGGGGTCTGCTTCTCCCTCTGACCCTCCTCCCTCTTACGCTCTCTGTCTCTCATTCTCTCTCTCGCAAATAAATAAAATCTTAAAAAAAAAAAAAGTATCTTGTGTGGAAAACATGTAGATTATAAGAACACACAGCTTTTGTCCCAGTTTATTTCTCCATTTACTGGATGCATTTATGGAAGGCACGTAACAGGTCTTTGTGGGAAGAAACAGAAAGAAATCACAAATGCAACTAAGAGAGTTCAAATAATGGGGTTTATGCCAGTTACATACAAGGATCCTGCATATCTCAAAGACCCTAAAGTTTGTAACATCAAGTATCGGGAATAAATTATAGGAGTCTTACCATCAATAAACATATTTTACAATAGAAAAAAAAAATCCAAGTACGTTAGCCTCTCCGTTTCAAGGGTGTCCCCTGATCTGAGCGGTTGGGGTCCCCCGCTGGGACAACTCTCCATGCCCCCACTCTTGCTTCAGGGAGGGACCCCCGAACTTTCCGCTTCTGCAGATCCTGCAACATTCCTGTGCAGTGCGCCAACCAACAATGTCTCCAGGAGGGTGTCTCTGCACAGCTGTAGCTGAATACTTCCCCAGAACCGCGTCCCACGTCGGAACACAGAGGCTGCGCCGAAGCTGCCATGTTTGAGAAAATTAAATTCACATAAGATGAAATCAACCATTTTACGGTGGACAGTTCAGTGGCGTGGGGTACGTTGAGTACTGTGTGAGGCCACCTCTGTCTGGCTCTAAAGATTCTCGTCGCCCCAGACGAAAGCCTGCGCCCACCGAGCTGTCACCCCACCCCCAGCGCCCGGCCAGCTCTGTGGGATCCGTGTGTGTGGACCTGTGTGTTCTGGGCACTTCCATCGGTGGACCCGTACGGCAGGTGGCCTCTGTGTGTGGCTTCCTTCACTCTTGATTCATGCACATCACAGCATTTATCAGGACTTCACCCCTTCTCGTGGCCAAACCCAACTTTGGCCTGTGGACGGAGCGTGGTCTGCGGCCGCCTCCACCTCTGGCTCTGGGAACACGCGCGGACAGGCTTCTGTCTGAGCCCCTGTCGGCAACTGGGGTCCACAGCTTGGAGCGTGTGTGTCTCGGGTGCTTCAGGAACTGTATGTCTTACTTTGGAAGAACGGTTTTCCCGTGCTCAGTCTTAAAATTAGGCTTCCCTAAGACAGACACTGGATCACTAACCTAATTTGCAATCACATATGCGAAGAACATCCTATCTATAATTCTTTATGCCAAAAAAATTAAGTTAAGAATAAGATGACTAACTCCTGGTTTATGCCAAAGTGGAAAGCGGGTCTCGGCCTCGCGGGTCTTGGCCTCGTGCGTGTCCACCACGGCTGGGCCGCAAGCATCTGAGCCGTTCAGGGGGTGCAGCCAGAGCCCCAACGCTGTTTTACCTCACACACGCGGAAGGACACAGTGGGGCAGCCTGGGCAAAGATGACCAGTGTCCCGGGAAGTGAGCGCAGGGTGAAAACTGAAGCGACCAGCTGCCGCGAGCCTCCGCGAGCTCCCCGCTGGACCGCTCGGTGTCCTGACCTTTCCGCGAGGAAAGGGGCTGTTTGCTGGGCTGCGTGACCCGCCGACAGCTGCCGTTCCTCACTGGACCCTTGTGTCTGTGACCAGCGTGTCACAAAGCTGAGCGTCTCCTCCTGCAGGCGCTGCAGCAGGCTCGCGGTCCCCGGCGTAGTCGTCAGGACCTCCCTCATTCTTCCCCAAAGGAGGGGGAGATGCTGATGGGGACCCATTCTGGAGGGAGGTGCAGTCACATCTGGAAGGAGGGAGCGGCCATCGGCCCTTCCCTCCGCCGGGGCTGCCCCTCCTGGAGCCTGGCCTGGGCCCCACAGACTGTCCCCGCTGCCCGTCGGCCCCGGCCACCAAGAGCGCCACTGTCCACCCAGTCTCCTCTGGAAGAAGTGCATTTTCCAGACCATCTGTGGTTTGTCTCTGAAGGGACCGAGCTGTGAGTGTTGTCATTGGGCTCCTGGAAGCACGCTCCCCGCTCACGCTGCCCAGCCACTGGTGTGGGGGCTCTGGGGTCCGTCTCCGCGGCACTGGGAGGCCCAGATTCCACCATCAGAGAGTCATTCCTGTGGTGTGAAGCTGTGTCCACCGTTTAAAGGTGACGCCTGTGGTTGGAGGGTGCTGGTGCCCTGGTGTGAGGGAGTCTTCGTGTTTTCCTGGGAGCTGGTGTCCATGGGAGACGGCAGCAGCTCTGAGCCCTGAGGGAGGAAAGGGGCCGGGACTGCCCCCAAAACACTGGCTGAGGCCAACAAAGCCACCGTCCACCACCAGCTCCCTGCACTCTAATCACCCGCACGGCCAGTGTGGACAGTAGCCCCCTCGGGGACAGCCAGACCAAGCCCCCTTCTTGCACCTCCATGTGTGGACAGCGTGGCCGGACACCCCAGGCTGCCACCCAGAAAGCCATGGGGGCACAGAGTCTCTCTGTGATTTTGGGGGACCCCTTCTCCTCCTGCAGAGAAACGATTCTCGATTTGGTGCAGTCAGCGACCAGGCACAACTCGTACCAAGTGCTCCTTTTGTTTGGGGCATGTTCTAGAAGTGTGGTGTAGACTTCCTCCTGAGGAGAAGAGCCATTAATCTCCAGGGGCAGTCTGATAGGGTGGGGAGAGCCACAGGGGGCAGAGAGCCGGGGGCCGGGGAGACCTCGCAGGAAGGTGGCGGTCTAGCCAGCACTGGATGAGGTGAGATTGTCCTGAGCAAGAGCGTCCCACGGGGGCGACCACCAGTGAAAAGGTCCTAGGGCAGGTGCACCTGATGCTCAGGAGAGGCCAGGAGGGACAAGCGGATGTCCCCGCAGACCCACAGACATGCGAGGGAGAGGTAGAGAGGACAGACAGATGGAGACAGACAGACGGAGAGGGAGCAGGGACCAGATGTCCCCGGCATTTGTTTAGAACATCAGGGAGATCTGTGAGGAAACTAATAATCATGAATTCACAAACACTAATAGTGAAATAAGAAGAATCCGGGTCACACTAATCGGGAAGGTTTTGGTGAAAGTGAAAGGGGTCAGATTTGGGGCCCAAGCAGGTGTGGCTGGGGAGAGGAGACATGGCTGGGGTGACCCCCCCCACGGAGACCTTGGCCCTGCCCTCCACCACACAGGCTCGGGAGACTTTCTCTGCACCTCCCCCCGTGCCCAGCCGGTCCTCGTCCTAGACGGAGGCTTTTCCTGCCCCACCCGCGGCCCCTCACCTCCTAAGGTGTAAATGTCGGGCACGTCTCACTGGGCACTATGTCCTGACAGGACACTTCAAGGACAGGAATTCTGTTCCAGGGCTGATGTTCTCTTGGCATCTGTTATGGATCGTATGTGTGGGTCCCCCAGAACCCCTGCCTTGAAACCCCAACCCCAGCGTGACTGTGCTCGGAGGTGATTACAGGAGCCCACGTGGTGAGAGGCGGCCACCATGTGAGGAGGAAAGAAGAGGGGTCTGTACGCCTGAAACTGCCCCTGGACTCAGACGTGCGCCGTCCCTCCTCGTGTCCCCGCGGCAGAGCCTATTCCAGCTGGAGAGATGATTGGTGTTCCTCGTGTCACGTGGAAAAGGGGGTGAATTCAACACTCCTGATCAAGGGGACTAGCACCAGTGGTCCAGCTGGTAATGATGGCCACGTGCAGCGCCACTCTTTATTTTGTCTGGTTTTTTCTTAACTTTATTTTAAAATAATTACAGATTCCCAAGAAACTGCCCAAAAAATGTACAAAGAGGTCCCACTGGATTTTCACATTTCTCCCCAAAACAGGAAACCGGCATTGGTACAACATAGAGAACTTACTCAGACTTCATGGGTTTGACAGGTGCGCACGCGTGTGAGTGTGTGTGTGTGCCCGTGCGGTCCCGGGCAGTCTTGCCTCACCTGCAGGTTCCTGTAGCCACCAAGACCAAGGACAGCCAGCTCCGTCGGCCTCACGGCTCTGGCCACGCCGGCACCCTTCCTGCCCCCACGGCCACTCGTTTGCTCCCCGTAGCTACAGCCTTGTTACTTCTTGTCGGTGGAATCGTGCAGTGTGTTACCTTTTGAGATGGCTTTTGTCGCTCCGCAAGTTGTTGTGCGTGTCAGCAGTCTGTCCCTCTTCATCGCTGAGTAGGATTCCGTACAGGAGGAGCGTGGCTGTCCAAATGCTCACCCAGGGACGGGCACCTGGGCGTTTCCCTGGGGCTCTGGCTGCTCTGACTGAAGCCACCTGGACGTTGCACACGCGCGTTTTCAGCGTGGGTTTGGGTGAACGTTTCATTTCCCGGGATAAAGGACCAAGGGAGCAAATGCTGGGTCCTAGGCCGAGTGCATGCTTCGTGTGTAGAGCTGCCCGAATACTCTCCTGAGTCGCCCTATCATTTACGGCTCCCTCTAGCAAGCCGCGAGCCGAGCAGTGGTACTTCAGCCCCTCGGGTCGGTTTAAATGCACGCTCCCCGGGGGCTACCAGCGTCCGGCATGTAAGCCCTTAGCTGCCATCTGTGCAGGCCTCCTCAGTGAAATGTCCCTTCGTGTCCTTGCCCATTTTCTAATGGGACTGCTTTTGGTTTGGTTTTGTTTTCTTTGACTTTATGCACTCTATATGCAAGCCCTTTGTCAGATCTGTGGTTTGCAAATAGTTTCTCCCAGTCAGGAGCTTGTCTTCTTAGAGATCGTTAGGAGAGGAAAACTGTTTAATTTTTAGCTGAGGCGCAGTTGGTCAGCATTTCCTTTGATGGGTTCAAGCCTCGGCCCTAAGACTTCCTTCTGTGTTCTGTCCTAGAAATTTTATAGTTTTGTGTTTTATATGTAAGTCCATGATCCCTTTTGAGTTAATTTTCTGTATAAGGTGTGAAATTGAGCTTCATTTTCCCCTCACACACCCGATTTGTGGAAAAGACATATTTGTTTTTTGAACATATTGGTGTGGGTCTATATCTGGGCTCTGTCTTGTTTTCCCCGATCTGCGGGTCAGGCCTCCCCTTGAACCCCCCACTGTCTGCACTCCTATAAGTCTCAAAATCCCACTGAGCAATTTCTCCCACCGTGTCCTTTTCCAGAATTGCCATAGCTATCCAAGGTCCTGTGTCTTCCCATGTACATTTTACAATAAACTTGTCTACGTCTCCAAGAAGCCATGTTGGGTGTTACAGAGATCGTATTAAACCTCTATGCCAATTTGGGGAGAACTGGAAACTCGTGAGCTTTGTTAGGTAGGACCAGAACAGCCTTTAGTCTTGGGCTAATCTTTCCTGCTATTAAGGCAAAACGCTTCTGAGCACACTGCCTGGTTTTCTGTGAACTGCGCACCTTTCTGTTCTGGGAGTCCTATGTGAGGTCCAGTATTGCCCCTCGAATTGTCCGGGAAGGCTCCCTGCCAGGCCTTGGGGAATGCCTCCCGTGGGCGCGCTGACCAGCACTCACGCTCTGCAGCTGTCCACGCCCTCCCTCCGGGCGGCTCTCTCCTCTGCCACCTGCACCCACACCACAACCTGCCAGCCCACCTTGTCTCTGTCCCCGTCTAGGGGTCTCTCTCCCTCGTCGCCTGAGGTGGAATGTATAACGCGTTTCATAGATTTTCCCCATTTTTTGCTTGTTTGGGTGAGAGGGTAAGTCTGGTCCCTGCTAGTCCGCCGCGGCCGAGCACAGAAGTTGTGGTGCTTGATTCTTCACAGCTTCTCCGGCATGTTGTCGTTGGGGCCGTAGCCCATCTTCCACGTTCCCTGCATTTGGGACCACACAACAATGATGCTATTCACACAAAAACAGCATGTCTAGCCAAGAGAGTGGCTTGTGATTATGAGATATGCCTTGGGGCCCCACGTAATTTTAATCGGAAAGGAAAGCATCAAACAGAGGCTGAAAAGCAGCTCTAGCTGCCAAATATGCTTTTTACCTGAAGAACAAAAGTATCCCAAGGAAGAAACAGGTTTTCATGGTTTTTGTAAAAGCAACAGAGAAGCAGAAATGTGTCTGTGTTCAGGTGGTGCAGGAACATTTCCCTCATGGCTTTGACATCACATCGCCACTGGCGGGATTGTCCATGCTGAGCGCCCCCCTCCCCGCACCACAGGTGCTCACTAGGCTCACCCCACAGCCTCTCGAAGGTCAAGCTGCTCCCTCGGGACAGCCATTAACCATCTCACCCTAAAAACACAAACCCAGAAGCCAACAGTGAACTGTGAGCTTTATAGCCAGAGAAGGAAGGCCGCTGAATTTTGAGGATGTTTCTACCTTCTGTGTTTTCATGGACTGTACCTGAAAAACATACTAACCAAGACTACCTTAATTTAGAATGTGGGATGACTGGACATTAATCATATTTGGCTGGTTCAAGTTCACTTTTCAACTTTTTAGTGAGAAAGGGGTTTGCCAGGCAATTTAATCACTTAAAGTAAGATGTAAGTGCTAGTCCTACACAACAGTTTGAAGGACGTTAGGGACGTTCATTGTTTGCAGGCAAATAAGGCTACTAATTACGAGACTTTTTTCCTATTCACTGAAGCAGGCCCAGCAGGACTTCAACTTGAAAATATACTATTAGCAATTAGTCCCTGTAACTACATGTACTTGAAAGGAATAAAACATTTTTTAAGAAGTATACCCCCTAACCCAAAATTTTCACTAATTTAGATTCCACTTAATCTAGACGATAATCACACAAAGCTCATGAACATAGTTCAACTATGGTTGTCAAAGTATTTTTCAATTGTGCTGTTCCTTATTTGACTCTCAAAGCCATCCTGTGGGGAAAACAAGGCAAGTCCAAACCCAATCTATAGATGAAGTTACTGAGACTGGGTTGGGGGGGAGGGCGTATCTTAGAGGTAACTTGTAAGGTTACAGAGTTTTCTCATTGTGCTCATGCTTTGAAGAGAGAACCTGACCTTCATTCACTGATTCATGTACCGTTCATCCATCCATCCACACACCCATCCTCCCACCCATCCATCTATCCTTCCACTTATCCATCCACCCGTTCATCCATCCATCCACATACCCATCCACTCACTCATCCATCCACTCACCCATCCACCTATCCACCCATCCATCCATCCATCCATCTATCTATCCATCCACACACCCATCCTTCCATCCATCCACATATCTATCCATCCATCCATCCATCCATCCATCCATCCATCCATCCATCTATCCAGCCATCCATCCACTTATCTACCCATTCACCCATCCATCCACCCATCCATTTATCCATCCATTCTCCCATCCATCCATCCATCCTCCCATCCATCCATCTATCCATCCATCCATTCATCCATGCATCCATCCTCCCATCCATCCATCCATCCATCCATTCAACCATCCATCCATCTACACACCCATCCTTCCATCCATTTATCCATCCATCCATCCACTTATCTACCCATTCACCTATCCATCCACCCATCCATTTATCCATCCATCTATCCATCTATCCATCCATCCAGCCAGCCAGCCAGCCAGCCATGCATCCATCCTCCTATCCATCCATCCATCCATCCATTCTCCCATCCATCCATCCAGTTACCTACCCATTCACCCATCCATCCACCCATCCACTATCCATCTATCCATCCTTCCACTCTCCACTCATCCACCCACCTAACCATCCGTATATCCATCCATCCATCCACCTACCCATCCACTCATCATCCATCTGTCCACTCACCCATCTCTCCATCCATCCATTCCCACTGAGTTGACATGTTTTGCATATGTTTCCTCACTGACATGTCCCCACACAGCTGATGCTGAGATTCTGTCTTCATTCTACAGCAGAGTGTGTTACAGCCCAGTAAGGCTATGGCTCACAGGGTTGGGGCAGGCAGGCCCTGAGAGCAGCTTCATTGATTTAATTAATTCAGGCTCTGCCTAAGTCACAGTCAGTAAACTGAGACAGCACTGAATATCTGGCAGGAAGAGCTGAGCAGTGGAGGGGGAGGGACCCGGGACAGCCTGGGGTGAAGGGTCTGGGCTTGGCTGTTTCAGGAAGCCCACCTTCCTTTCCCTGTCCCCATAGGCTGCCCCCATAGGGGTCCCTAGAGCTTGCTCTCACCCTCCACACCTCACCCTCTCTCAGGCCCCGTCCTGCTGCCTTCCTGTGGCAGCGAGATTTAGGTTTCCTTGTGTCTGCTGGTTGTCATTTCCAGGTAGATACGAATCCCAACCGAGGGCAGCTGGCCCCGCAGGCCTGGCTCTTTCTCCCCTCGTGTCTTCATCAGGTGCCCTCAGCCAGGCCACCCTCCCATCCTGGATGCTGGTGATGGATGGGCAGCGTCCCCTCAGCTTGGATTTCCTATTACTCCTGGAGCCAGAGCAAAGCAGGAGGTGGAGACCTAGCCGCCCTGCCTGGGGCTTCCACAAGACTAGAGGTCTGGATGGCAGGCCCTCAGGAGAGGGGCGGCCCTCTGGGCGACTCCCTCATGCTGCCCACGGGGGCATGGGTGCCATGAGCAGGAGCTGAATAGACCGAAGCCCCATAGTAGACCGCACCTGAGGTTTGTAACCTGAGGTACCAGCTGTGGTACTTCATTTCCTAATTTCTCTGTGTTTTCCTGTTTGTCATTCACAGCAACCCAGACGCTGTGTTTGTGCTTGGGCCCCAAGCCTGACACACTGAGGTGGGCATGCTGGACGCTGTGCCCTGCAGTGGGGGCAGCCCTTCTGTGGGGCTTGGCAGTCTTCTGAAGAGAGACTTGGGGAGCCTTCCTTACACCCCGCCCACTTGCCCATGCCCTGGTTACTTTTCTGCCTCGAGCACCCCCGGGGCCTGTGACCACCCCGAGTCAGATCTGCCGCCAGCTTGTCACGTCCCCGGACTGGGCTTAGGGTTAGGTGGCAGGGTGCCTGGCGGGCCCCGGCCCTGACCAACCCGCTCCACATCCTATGCCCTGCCCTGCCAGGCCAGCCTCCAGAAGACACTTGATAAGCAGTTGCGGCACTGACATGTCTCACAGGTGAGGGAGGGCAGACCCTCGCTCAGTCCTGAAGCTGAAGCCTGCCAGTCGGCTCTAAGCAGCTGTGGGCAGGGCCTTGGCCTGTCAGCCCCCATGGGCTCTTTCCCAGGTGACTCCTCCTCAGAGAGGCAGGTGGGAGCCCAGCCAGCCTGAACAGGGGAGGTCAGCCCCCTGCCTTCCCCTGCCTTGGGTTGGGGCAGGTGGAGGGCGGCCTGATGGCTAAAGCAGAGAGGGCTCCCTTGGGCCAGGGGCTCCCGGAGAAAGGTTCGGAAGAAGGGACAATGTGAAGGGTAGGTCATGTCCTGCATGGGGTGGTCTGGACCTTGGCTCCTCTGCCCATGTGGTCATGACCCCCTGTCCCCTGAGGGTCCCTCCTGTGGGTGGGGAGGGTGGACGGGGCCCTCTACAAGCTGTCTTCTAACATCATCGAGCAGGTGGTTCTAATCCTTCTGACGTCAGCCTTGCAACCTCGCCCCCTTCCGCTCACCACTTCATGGCTCCTAAAGAGGCAGGCCGGGCTCTGCCTCTGCCCTGGGCTCCCAGCAAAGGAGCCCACCGCCCCACCTTGGAGGAGAGATAGAGCCTTTTCTCTCCAAGCACACTTTCACCCGCTCTCTGCTCAGGCCGTCTCCCCATACGGCAATCTGTACCATCAATCGGCTATTCTCCAACAAACTTCAGCTTCCCTGCGCCCAGGGACTGAGCTGAGTAAGGTTTCCCTGTAATTCACAGAGGTGGGAGCAGCTCCACTGAGCCTGCAAATCTGAAATGTGCCGATTTGTTTTTGTAAAATAAAAAATGGCCATAGTCGTATCTCTGAGCTGGGGAAGGCCCTGCTGTGTCTTTTGGGGGGTTTGACGGGGGTTTGTGAGGTAGGGTAATATGGCAGCAAGTCTGAAGATGGCAGTCCAGGGACACACTGGGGGAAAACCTCCAACGACAGTTTTAAACTCCACTAACCCAGAAACCCATTGACCAGATCATCTATTTCCTGATTACTCCAATAACGAAACATTTCTGGACTATGCTTTGATGTGTTGTGGTGAAATCGCAGGCCAGCGTTTCTTCAGTGAGGAGTGGGGGTCTGCTCCTGGCAGCACTGGACCTGTGGTCTCGCTGACTGAGCAGGGTTGCTGCCGTGAAGGAGCCACACCCAGGCTAACAGGGTGGACCTGGGGGACGCCTGGCTGCAGAGAGCAGGCCCAGGGGGTGTTGGCAGTGAGAAGGCGGCCGGCGGAGAGGTGAGCTAAGAGTCAGGTTTGGACCCCAGAGCAGGAGGCAGTCTGGTTGTGGACAACGGTCAGCCGCAGGTCACAAGCTGAGCCGGGGTTAGAGGACATTCTCATTAGAAGCATCTGTGTTTGTGTGGAGAACCCATCGGCTCCAGGAGGAAAGTCTGGTTTTGTTCCCCTGCAGGACCCCTCCTCCTCCTTCAATAAAGAAATCATCACCCATGGCTGGGAGCCTGGCTCCGTAGCCCAGGGCCTGGAGCTGGACCAAGATGACTGCACGGAGGGGTTTAGAGGTCCCTGGGGCATCGGCTGAGCAGACAGAATGGTCACATCTGGTGTCCCTGCTCAGACTTGGGCTGAGTCCCGGGTGGGGTCTGAGTGCAGAACTGGGGCCGGGGTGGGAAGGTATTATTACAGAAGAAAATGGGCACTGGGTCCTGTCCTTGAGAGCACCAAGAAGTGCAGGAGAGCGTGCCAATGAGGGAATGGTGCGGGACGGCCTCTCCCGCTCACAGATCAGCGGCGGGAGCGGGCGCACGCGCAGGGGGTCGCCAACCGCAGTCAGGGACAGATGGCTCCATACGCGTCCTTCCTCTTCCTCCATTCGCCACCCTTTGAAACCCTGCGTAGAATTTGCAGATAGAGAGCAGTCAGTGGGGCTTTGGGGGCCGCTACAATGTAACCATTTGTATCTCTGGTGTTTCAAAGACACACCCTGCTTGCGCTCCTCCGGGCTCACCAGCCTCACTGCCGTCTAGCGGGTCTTAAACCTCAGTTTTAGGTCTTCAAGGTGACTCATTTTTGTCAAAGAAGTGCTGTTTTCCGTCATCCAAAGTCGACCCCTTCTCTCTGTGCCCTTAGAGTCAAAGACTTTCCTGACAGAAGAGCTCACGTTGTCGAAGCCACATGTCCAGGGCGACTTCCATTGGTAACTGGTCCCCAGTGCGCTGGGGCTCTGTGCCAGGGACACACCTTGGGAGTTGGGGAAGCAGCAGTGCTCGGGGTGAAAGCCAGATTGACCTGAAGCCATTGGTGGAGAAAGGGGAATCTGGGGTCAGGGCGCTTTGGGCCAAATGGTGGGAGCTGGGTGTGAGGACAGACCCCTACCCCACAGAGTCCTGGGCCTGGGGGCTCGACAAAAACACATCAACAGCAAGTGCTTGGCTGAGGTTGGTGGCCAGGTGTTGATAGGACGGTGACGTGCTCTCTGGGACGCTCTGCACTCAGCGTGCCCTAACTAGACCCATCAGTGCGCGCTTTGTTCATGAAATAAGGGTGTGTTGCTTCCCATCTTTTGTCTTGGTGGGTGAGCAGTACTTTTTTAGCAAAAAAGTTGTGGTTTGTAAAGCAAATTTACCATTGCTTGCAGCAGGGCTTGCACTGAGATATGATCTACGTCGTCAACCTCCTGAGGCCAAATCTCAGTTTAGCTTCAAATATAAGTTTAGAAAATTGAAGTCTAAGAGCTCACTGTTTAAACTGTAAACACTTTAATAAAAGCCCCCAGGAGTTCCTCGAGCCTAAATGCAGTGATAGTAGATTTAAGAATTGAAAGAAGCAAGGCTCTCCCTCCCTGACACTCCTGGCCTCCCCTGGACCTTGTCACGAGCTGCACTCAGATGACACGAGGGGCATCAGCCTAGAGATGCCACCCCCTCAATGGGTCAGGGACACTCCTCCCGCCAGGGCAGCCCTGTTCCTCAGGATCACTCTCTGGAGACACATGTCCAGTTGCTTTGCTTTGGGCCAAGGAGAGAAGGCCCAGAAAGGGTAAGTGATGTCCAAAATCACACAGCCAAGGGCAACAGTTTTCAGAGACGGAGCTGGGGTCTGTGGCTGTTTGCCTGATGTGGCCCCAGCTCTGCTCCCAACGCCTCTGTGATGAGCGCTGGTGACCCATTCTCCTCATGCTTGTGACCACGATGTGCTGGTTGGTTGCACACCACTTCCTTATGTATTGTGTGTCCCTCGGGAAGGAGCGAACAGGAGCTGCACGCGCCTGCTGACTGCCGCACGGTCAGCAGGTGCTCAGCAAACACGAGCTGAAGGATCCAGGGAGTGGACGGAGCCCCCGTGTCACAACGGAGAGGCCCAACGTTGGGGCAGCTCAGCGCCAGGCAGCCCCACCTGGAAGCCAGGCTTTGGTTTGGGCACAAATGCATCTGTGTAGACTCCACTGAAATGCCTGTGTCTCTACTCCTGAGTCTGTGGAAGGAGAGCTGGTCTCCAGGCTCCCTCATGCCCTCCACGCGGTCACTCTCAGGAGGAGCTTCCAGTGCTCTGGCAGTGTCCCAGTTCAAGCCTGTCCCCTCAGGATCGTCCCCTCAGGCCTGTCCCCTCAGGGTCATCCCCTCAGAGTTGTCCCCTCAGAGTCATCCCCTCAAGCCCATCCTCGGGACCAGAGCCACCCACAGCTGCCAGAGAGAGAGGCGCAGGGGAGATCCCGCACTCAGGGCCATTCTGATGGTGGATGGAACCTCAGAGGAAAGGGGACTCCAGGAGAGGAAATGGTGGGGGTCACCACTGGCTGTGTCCCTCTGAGCTTGAGAGAAAGAAGAAAGCCGACCCTCCCAGGGAGCTCCAGCCTGGCACCCGCTGGGCCTTCCACATGCCGTGGGAAGCCCGCTCTGTGCGTCAGCCGGCCGTGAGCTCACCCCGGAGCAGGGAGGAGGACCCCGGGGGGAGCAGTGCTGTCCGGCCTCAGAGCAGCAGCTCCTGGGCAGCCAGAGGCCACTTGGCACCCCAACTGCAGAGCCAGCTGGAGTACCCCCAAGCATGCACAGGGGCGCCCCGCCAGCCCCGGCAGCCAGCTGCAGTTTTATTTAGCAAGTGGGACAGTCTGGGCTCCTGCAGGAAGGCGGCTCTGCTCCAGCGGCGGAGGGGTCTCCCGCCTGCTTCTGTCCTGCCTTCCCTTACTGCAGTTACAAGAAGGTCCTCTCGGAATTAAAACCACTGAAGAAACAACTACTGAGAGGAATGCACAGACTCTCCGGTTCACAGGTTTGCTCAACACTTACCGAGGACGCCTCCCGGGCACCGTGTCCACTGCTGGGGAGACACAGCGCCTGTCAGCACGTAGCCTTCCTCGAGGCGGCAGGATCACGGCGTCCCCTCTGCTCTCGTGGGAACGTCCACTTGGTCTTACCAAGCGCTGCTGGTTTTGTTTTGCTCAGAGGCGGTGACGGCAGGCCTGGGTCTTGCTGGCTTTGCCCCGATCGGCCGCAGCTACCTTAGGAGTAACCCTGAAGTGGGCCCTGAAGCAGTCCCGGTGCCGTCCACAGATGGACTGGCCGGGGCTGAGGGCCCGCGAGGGGCCCAACGGCTCCAGGGGATGATGATGCTTGGGCCAGAGAGGCCTCCAAACGGTCCTACAAAATGTCACCCCGGGAATTTTCCTATGAACGAGTTCCTTCGATTCTGAAATGGGAAGTTCTAGGCCTGTGTGGAGGAGAGCTTCGCTGTATACAGAGGCCCCAAGAGTGTAGGCATGTCTCTGGGCCTCCAGACACAGCACGTAAGAACTGTAGGTCCACGGGCAGACTAAGCACCCTTTTATAAAATGTGTGTGTTCAAAGGGGCACAGCCCCAAGGGCTCAGGACCCCGAAGCCTGGAGCCTACAGATCCCATGGAAGGGTGGAGGGAAGGAAGGGTTTGAACGGAGGGCGACATGGGGACGACAGGTGCCAGGATGTGGGGGCCAGCAGGCTCACAATGAGGGTGGGCTGCAGAGGCTGGGGGGCCAGACGCATGTACAACCCAGTGAAGGGAAGGGCGGGTTCCCCAGGCGGCGAGCGGGGATAAGGCATTTGTAGACCTTTCTCTAGTGGGGTTTGTAGGCTGGGCTGTGGCAGGGAGACTGGGGAGGAACAGCGCCACGGCAGCACCGAGGGTCTCAGGGAGGAAGAAGCAAGTCGGGACAGGCCTAACAAGAGCTCGGTGTGCCTGGGCCCTGGTGTAGACTCCTCGCGGCGGCCAACGCCCACACACGGCTGCCACACGGGCGCAGAGATGGGCCCTGGCGCTCCTGGGTCCTGAGGCAGCCGGGCACCTGCCTTCTTCCAACAGTGGGCTCAGCTGCTCCCCGTGGGCAAAGCCCGCCAGTCCGCTTCCACCCAGTGCTCTGGCCTGGGCTCTGAGTAACCGCGGTCGTGGAATGCTCCTTGACCCTGGCATCCTGCCTCTGATCTCGGGGCCCAAGAGGCCCTCTCTACCTTCCACCAGGAGTCCCAGGTGCCAAATGCCTGCCCGGATTTGGGGGGTGAACATTGTTCATTTCATCTACTTTCTGCTTCTGCTTTGCCTATTGATTGTCACTTGAATTTCTTGACTATTCTTCCAGCACCACCTGTTGGGACCTGCCCAGGAACTTTGGCAAATTAATTCCAATTAGCACGATTGCAATCCCTGTGGGCTCCCTGTCTTAGCCCACGCCCAGGTGCCTCCTGGACTGTGAAGGGCAATAGGGAAAGGATGGGAAGAGGGAGGTTCGGTGGAGGCCGTGTGAGTGTCCTGGAGATGCCGCACCGAAGTCCCCACGCTGGGCAGCTTCGGCAGCAGACGTCTATCAGCTCCCAACTGGAGGCCAGACGTGGAGATCAGGTGTGGGTGGCTGGCTCCTTCCCAGGCTGCAAGGGAGAATGCGGTCCAGGCCTCGCCCAGCTTCCAGTGCTTGCCTGAAATCCTTGGGGTACCCCCATCCATGTCTGTGTCGTCACATGGCCTTCTCCCACACACAGTGTGTGTGTCTCTCTGCAAATTTCCCCTTCCCTTAGGGACACCCCTCCTACTGGATGAGGGCCCCCCAACCCTGGCGAGGGCTCGTCTTCACTAATCGCAACTGCAATAACCCCGATCTCAAGTAAGGGCACATTCTGAGGTCCTGGGGTGAGACTACAGCACGTGCATTTTGGGGCGATGCAGTTCGACCCCTGACAGGGGTCTGAGGTTGGCCTGCTAGGTTTTCTCCCCAGGCTGATGGCCAGTCAATCAGGTGCACGCTCCTGGCGGGCCCTCCCATCCATCTCCCTGGTTGGATTTGACCTGTGTGGTGGGTTTCACTCCTTCTCCTGCCCTGGGACCCAGTGCCCCCTGGGTTCAGTCCTTCCCTCCACCCTCCTTCCTTTCTGTCCTTGTTGCTATCCATGGAGCTTTTTACCACAAAGCAGACTGAAGCTAGTCTGGTTTAAACAGAAGACGATCGAACATGAGTTTATTCTGTAACATGATCTTCCTTTAAATCTCATCTGATCTAAGAAAAGTGACTAGTGAGACAGGACTTCTCTCAAAAAGTGCAGAAACACACGCTGGCTGCTGGCCGCCTTGGGTGGGTCCCCACCACCTCTGTGCAGCCTGGGCATCTGGGCCCACGTGCGCCCCCCCAGGGGCAGGTACACACAGGGGCAGAGCCCGCTCGCTCACACTGGGGGTGAAGGAGCAATTCCATGCGCTTGCTGCAGTGACCCAGCAAACCCCTGGCTCTGTGGGTGGGGCCAGCACGTCCAGGAGGCCCAAGTTGTGTTTTCAACCCCTGTGCGCCTCCCCGGGGGATGTGGCCCGAGGCGTCCGGCAGCCCCTACCGGTCTGCTCTCCCACGTCCCTCCCTGAAAGTCCGAGGAGCCAGCCTGGCCCGCCTTCCCGGGCCGCGCAGGACGGGCTTCCCTTCGTTGGCTCACCAAGTACAAGAATGGAAAAGCCTGAAGAGAAGGTGGCTTTTTTCCGGGCGGTTGGGCTTCCGTCACCAAGACCACCTTCCCGTGCTGCGCGGGTGGGTCGCTCCACGTCCAGACAGTGGCACGTTCCCGGCATCCCCTGGGCCACACTGCCCCTGCCTCTGAGGAATGAGCTGGTGTCCCCAGAGCTCCCCGGGCACCGCACGCAGATCGTGAGGCTCCGGAGAGCAGTGCCCATGACTCAGCCGGGGAGGAATGTGCTCCTTGGCCCACGAGGCGAGGAGCTGGTGTTGGCATACCCTCTCCTCACACGTGTGTGTCCAGGCGAGGCTGCCCTGCCATCCTGCTTCGTCCAAGGCCGGCCGCTAAGGACCGTGGCCAGGGTGGGGCGAGCATGGGAAGGGGCTGCAGCGGGCCCGCCCCTCAGGCCAGACTCTCAAGGGTTCGTGGAGGAGCTCCTCGTGGAGCACTCCCAGCAACACCTGGGAAGTGGGAGAGAGACATGGAAATTCTGGGTAGATTTTGCCAAAGGCCATTTAGGCTTTCATCTTGCAAACTTCAGGTTAGGTAAAGCAAGCCACTGTTGCTGCTGGTGGGGGTGCTGAGTTTCGGCCGGTCACACCTGGGGAGACAGCTTGAGCCCAGGTGACACATGGCAGAGGGCAGCATCCCCTGAGTCACCAGTCTGCATCCCACACCAGCCCAGCCCTGGGGGCCCAGCCTGACCCAGGCTCCCCATGGGGGTGCCAAGAGCACGTGAGGCTACCCCACGGATCTTGGCCTTCTGTGGTGCGGGCGGGCTCGATACCGCGTCAAACAACCCAGCCAGTGTCCTTGAATGCTGAATGAACAGGCAGACCCCCCACATGTGGGAATGTGGGTGCAGAGCTGAAAACAGGCTGACCCTCTGCAGCACATGCTCCCAGGGGACCTGGGCTCAGCCCAGCCCGGCCGTGGCCGTGGGCCGTGAGACCACAGCACTCCACGTTAGCTGGCAGTAACGGTTCACCCCCCACCACTCACGGTGACGAGGCCTGACGTCCGGACCCCTGCAGGTCTGTGCCTGAACAGGACATGAGTGAGCACTCATTTCCCCAGCCCCCTCTCGTCCCTCTCTGTCCGTGGCCTGGCGCCCCGTTCCCGCTGCCGTGGACTCAGTCGGTGACGAGCCTAGACCCCCCAAACCTCTTGCTCCGGGAGCCACCACCCGGCAGTCAGACGAAGACACGTGGGCTGACGATGGACTGGAAGCCTTCGCGAGCGGCCGGGGGGACATCAGGACCGTCCCGGATGCCTGAAACCTGGCTTTGAGGTTAGCGCAATTCCAGGGGCGCTGTAGGAATACCAGCTCCCATCCAACTGCTGATTCACGCCCATGAGTCTCCAGATCCTGTTAGATTCCCTCACGCGAACGCACGGCATAAGCCGCCTCCTGGCTGGATGAGGAAGGCGGGCCGGCCGTCGGCACCAGCGTCGGGATGACCCAAAACAGAACGAAGCTGTTTCTTGCCTCAGTTTCACGTGTCGTAGTTTGGCCTCAAAAGCCCCAGAAAGAGCCAAGCCGAATCAGCAGGTGGTAACTTCTGAGCCCCCGGCAGCCGGCCAGGTGGGCACCCAGGTGTCCGGGCATGTGGGAGGAGATGAGGTTACCCTCAGGGGGCCTCCTGTTTGGTCCAGCTCTGCCAGGACCACCCTCCCCCAGACGCACGTCCCAAGGGGCCTCACACAACCCTGGTGAGGGGCACGGAGACGCCTGGACCAGGACCAGGGTTTGCTCCTGAGCCACACCTTGTTTACCCTCCCAAATGCGGAGTAGTGGGCAGGAAGCGCTCCTGATCGATTCCCTGAATCCTACCCCCTCACCTCTGCACCAGCCAGCCCGCCGGCTTTGAAGTCGCCTTAAGTTGCGATTACATGGGGGGGCGGTGCTTCCACACCAGAGTCCTGTCTCCCCTCACCCCTCCACCCCAGGCAAGTGTCCTTCCCTCCTCCCTCCCATCCCTTCTCCCCCTGCTCCTCCCTCTCTACCCCCTTGTCCTCCCACTTCCCCCTCCTCCTTCTTCTTCCTCCCTACTCCCCTCCCTCCCCCCTCCTCCTCCTCTTCCTCCCCTCTCCCCTCCTCCCCTTCCCCTCCCTCCCCTCCCCCTCCTTCCTCTTCCTCCTCCCCCTCCCCTCCTCCTCCTCATCCCCCTTCCCCCTCCCTCCCCTCCTCTTCCCTCCTCCTCCTCCCCTCCCCTCTTCCTCCTCCCCTCCTCCCCCTCCCCTCCCCCTCCCTTATCCCCCTCCTCTTCCCCTTCCTCCTCCTCCTCCTCTCCCCTCCC
The DNA here is from genome assembly GCF_011800145.1 of Mirounga leonina. Taxonomy (NCBI): domain Eukaryota; kingdom Metazoa; phylum Chordata; class Mammalia; order Carnivora; family Phocidae; genus Mirounga; species Mirounga leonina. The sequence goes on along the minus strand of NW_023270854.1, from coordinate 612,321 downwards.
TCATCCCCCTCCCCTCCCTTCTCTTCCCCCTCCCCCTCCCCCTCCTCCTCCCCTTTCTTCCTCCTCCTCCCCCTCCCCCCCCCTCCTTTCTTGCTACAAACAAAGTTCTATTGCTTCCATGGCCTGGGAGAGGTCGTGTGGCTGCAGGGAGAGGCTCAGGCAGAGGCCCAGGGCCCTGGGCTGGGACAGCTCCTAGGTGGCCCAGCTGTCATGGGAGCATGGCCAGGGGTCTCCATCTCCTTGATGAGTCTCATGGCCTGGCTCAGGGAGGCACAGAGATGGGGTCTATGCAGGCAGATCCCAGGGTGTGCAGACCAGCCTGGCCTGGTTTGGGTCCTCGGCAGCTGGCTCACAGGTTGTGACCCCGCTCACGCTGGGGCCTGGCTGCCGAGCAGGTGCTCTCTCTCCTGGGCCTCGCTCCATGGGGAAGTTCAGCGGCCTTGCCTGTCTCCCGGGCCAGCTCCACCTGCAGGGAGGGCTGGCCCCACATCCTGCCGGACCTCAGCATCACAAGGAAAACAAGCAGAGAGTAGTAGGTGAGGGGCCCACTGAGGCCGTTGACCTCCAGCCCTGTGGGATAACGCTGGCGGATCTGGGGGCTCACCACTAAAGGGTACCAGCTGGTTCCAGAAGCAGCGACGACCAGCACAATGTTCCGGAGGCTGCCGCTGGAGCAGACCCGCGGGTGACCTGGGTCCGTTCCTCCCGACGCTGTTGGAGCAGGGGACAGGCCAATGACTTGTAGAACCAGACCCACTTCTTCTCTGCTGCCGGCTTCTGTAGGGCTGCCTGGCGCCCCCTTGACCTTGGCTGACCTTGGTGTCCGTTCTCTCTCCGGCCTGGATCCTCCCCTTTTGTACAACCGGAAGTCAGATGGTTCTCTTGCCCAGTCTCTTCTAAACATAGTGACGCTACCCCCTCACCTGCACTTTCACTGGGGCTCTTTTTCCACGTTAGACGCTATTTCACGTGGAATAAAAACACAGCAACAAGTGTGCGTCTCAGCGCCCCCCAAGAAGCTGAGTGACATTATTTGGAGAATCCAAACAAGTACATAAGCAATAAAGTGTAACCGGACTCAAGTGAGTGCTTAGGACCTAGGTGTTCAGTTTCATTGAATTTTCTGGTTAATCGTGATTGACCGGGAAACTTTTCTTTTAAATCTTCTTTTTAAAACTTTCTACAATTACCTCTATTGTCCTTCTTAGTAAATAGGCAAAAGCAAACAACCAAAAGTGCTTCCTCCTCTGAGGAGCAGGCATCTTCGCTGATGCCGGCGGCTGGATTGCAGGACAGAGACGGCAGGGCATCCACAAGGCTGCAGGTGCAGGTCAAGGCCACTTCCGTCACTGCAGGGCCCCACCCGGGGAAGGCCACGGGCAGGCTCATTCGAGGGTTGCCTGAGGCCTCGCCTCCTTGCTGCCAGAGGCCAAAAGCCTTGGTGTCTTGCCACGTGGGTCAGAGGACAGACCACAGGCAGCCATGGCTTACCTCCACAGCATCGACACAAGGCAGTCCGGATTCCAGGCTAGCTGCCCCAGCTCACCCCGGAGCTCACCCCCAGGAAGAAGCCCAGTTAGGAGAGGATGCTTGTCAAGGAACTGCAGGCCACTGTCCAGGGGAGAGCCAGTCCTGAGGACTCGAGTGGCATCCCCGTCAGGCCAAGCCCCCCGTCACTCAGGGCACTCACTGCCCGCCCGTCCCATCCCGTCCCGTCCCCGGTGACTGCGGGGCCAGGGGGTACAGTTATGGCACTGTCCACGCAGGCAGGGGCAGGCCCGTAGCAGGCGGGCAGGCGCCCCGAGTGTTGGAGGGGCCCATACGCCCTACGCCTAAGTATTGAAACGTGCTAAGTCAGGCTACCAAATTGTATAAACTGGGTATTTCCCCTAACTTGACAAATACGCCTTCATAAACCTCTGAAAGCCCAGGTTTGAATGTGGAATTCTGCTTGGCATTCCTCACCAGCCATGGAGGCCACCCCTTGCTCTCCCCCACCACATGCTGCAGACCTGGCCTGGCCGTGCTCACCCTCTGCTGCTGGAAGGAAGCCTGTTGGGAAGGGGCTTTGTCCCAGGGCTGCGGGGTGTGTGGCCCCCTCTGGGACGGAGCCCTCCTGCCTGACTGGTCCTGCCGGGGATGTCCCCGGCCTCCTGCTCTAGATGGGGTGAGGGGCACTCGACCTCAGTGTGCTGTGTTGTCACTCACATTTTGGCTGCATTTCGTTCCCAGGCTCCGAGCACACAGGGGTGAAGGGCAGTCTGGAGGGGGCCCAGGCCACCCGCAGACAGAGAGGCCCTGGGGGACAGTGCATGGTCTGTGGTGGGTACTTTCTCCTCTGTCCTGGTTGAAAGGATCCCTGTCCTCTCATTGCACAGGTCAATACAGCCGTGCACATACTGCTGTCTACCCTGACGCCCGGCCCCCTGCTCCCCTGCTCAGTGCGGGCCCGCCTCAGAGCCTCTGCAGCCTGTCCCCGTGGGCCCCTGGGCCCTTCGCCACCCTGCCTCCTGCTCTTGGCTCATTCCAGCCAAACACCAAGCTGTTCACCTGCTGACCCTGCTCCGAACCCGCCGGGCAAACCCAAAACCAGCTGCCGACGGCGAGAGCGCCCTGGAACGCCCAGCACGCGGGTCTGTCCCCATCTGCCTGAAGCCATCGGAATGACTAGGCTTGAGGGCCAGGACCCAGGGGTGAGGAGGGCCGGAGCAGTCGAGGCGGGCGCTCCCACTGGCACCAAACCACGGCGCCTGCAGGCCCGACAGGCTGTCCAGGTTCACATTGCCACGGGCGACATCCCGGCCATCCTGGCCATCCCCGATGTAGGCCATGAGGTGATTAGAGACGACAGCCTCGGGGCCTCTGGGTGCACGGCGCCGGCATGTTTAATGGTGTTCTGGAGGAAGATCCTAATTACCTGTGAAATTGAGGATCTATTTTCAGATAGCGCTCCAAGAAGTGATTCTGCCAAGCAGGCCGGGATGTTCTCTTCATCCTCCGTACCTGGGTGGTGGGAGAGCCCGCCCCAGTCACGCAGACCCCTGCCTGCTACAGACCGGTCACCCCAGCCCACAAGGCAGCGAGCCACGGCTTCCAACAGAGCCGGGGACACTGCAGAACTTCCGGGCAGGAAGCAGGGCTCACGCACCTGGGCCGGGGCCCTGACAGAAGTCTGCAGCTCGCACGGCAGGGCCCGACGCCCACCACAGTGCCGCCAACCGGCCTCGCGTCCCCAGGGTGTGGCGTGGCTGTGAACCGGGCCATTCTCTGTAGCGTGGTCTGCTGCACATTTTCCTGGACGTGGGGCCCTGTGCGTTGGTCATCAGCACATGTAGACGGGCATCCCGCAAGTCTCCCCGCAGATCTCAGTCTGAGCAGCTTCCTTGGGGGGCTGCACATGATATCTGTGGGCGTGGGGAGTGGAAGTGCACAGAATGAAGAGGTAGGGAGGCATCCTGCAACATCTCAACATTGAAATTTGGTTTTACAAAAAAGTTAAGAAAAAGGCGGTGCTGGCCATTGCTTCACTCCGGTGTGAGCTGAGGAATGTGGCCATGTTTCGGTTTGATCCCATCCCATGAGGACCTTTGCCATCAGGACATCTGTGCCTTCTGTCTGGGCAGCGCGGTGTCTGCTGTGGGCACTCATTCCCCCTCGAATGGAGCGAAATCTCCCCGAGTCCACGCTGCCTGGGGACTGTGTTTGCTCTTACCACCCAGGCAAGGAGACTGGCCTGAAATAAGATGACTTCAAATATGGCAAGACACGGGGCGGAAGGGGGGTGATTAGTCTTCCATCTAAAGAGCCCCCCACGGAGACCCACAGCAGCACTCGGCCAAAGCTGTGCTGCCCCCAGATCACAGGTGGTGTGGATGCTCAGCCACAGGGAAGAGGGGGATGGTGACCCCACAGCCACTGGGACAAGGGAGGACGCCTGGAGGCAGAGCAGGGGGAGGGGCTTATCTGGGGCCTTAAACGTCTCCCACCGCAGCACCACCAACGTTCCTTCCCGCACCGTGGGCGCCCACAGCCTAGACCGGGCCTCATTCCACCACAGGCCTGGAAGCTTCCCCAGCCGGGTCCCTCCGCAGACCCACGCCCACGAGGTGAACCAAGACCTCCACAGGAGCACGCCTGACGCCACACCAGAGCGCACACGCAGACGGGAGGCTGACGTTCCCCAAACAGCCCGCAGCGTGATGAGCGATGCCCCGATAGGAATCATCGTTTCTATTATCATCATAGAAATGGATACTTCTATTCTTTTTTTTTTTAATGCTAGTTGGGACTCATTAAATTGATTTCACAACCTGCTGATGGGTTGTGACCTGCAGTTTGCAAACAGCCGCCTGGTCTCGGCGGACCTCACGCGGGGTCCTTCCTGCTCTGCCCTGTGTGGCCTTCCTCGGCAGGCGACTGCCCCACGGGACGCGCGCACTCTCGCCGCCTCGGCCCCCGCAGCTTCCATGCCCGGGGCGCACCGTGCTGGGGTGGCTGCATCCTCGTTCGCCAGAGCCCCTCTTGGCCCAGAGGCCGGGAAGCGAGGCGGTGTAGCAACAGACATGAAGTACACAGAACCTGAGGCCCCGAGTTACAGGTCAGAGTGAAAATACTCTTTATGTGTTTTTACCACATTTTCCAATCGTGTCCATGGACCACATTACTTTTAGAACCAGAAAGAACGTCAAAATGAAAACAAAAGGAAAATGAAGCCCCCCGTTCGGTGGGAGGGGGAGCCTGGCTCTAGGGAAGCCCCTGCTGGGGTGTGGGGCGCCTGCGGTCCCAGGGCCGCCTGCCCTCCGAGGCAGGATGCGGGTGCGGGAAGCCGGGTTTGACCCTCTGCGGGGCTCACCCTGGTACTGGCGGCTTGCGAGCCTCGCTGACACTGTCTACACACGAGGGGCACGCGGGGTCTCCACGAAAGAGCGGTCTGTGCCCGAGGTGTCGGCACCACCGAGTCAGGGCGAGGCTGCAAGAGGGGGGCCTCGTGGCCTCTGCCCTGCGGCCTGGGCTGGGCTTGCTTCACGGCCCCCACCGGCCTGTTCTCGGCCTCACTGCTGCTTGGCACCCACGGGCCTCTGTGGACGTGCCACGGCTGCACTGAATCAGGCCGGGGGAGGGCGCAACATCCGCTAAGTCAGCCTCCGATGCGAGCACAGGAGAGTCCCTGACAGGGACACAGGAGGGACAGAGGGGAGAGTGGGAAGAGGCGAAGCTGTCTCTGTCCACTCCACATGCCTGGAGGGAGGACAGAGCTCGGCCTCGAGGGGTCTATGCCCAAGGTGGAGCTCAGAACAGGGCTCCGAGGGGAGGCGTGGGAGAGCCCGTTCAGCAGCGCGGGGAGGCAGAGATTGCTGAGCGTGGACACGGAAGACTCCAGCAATGGACACAAGATTGACTTGATTTGGTTTCAGTAAAATGAAGAGCTTTTGTCCATCAGGAGGCCACATTCAGAAAGTGCGGAGGCTGGTCGCACACGCAGAGGGCGGCCCCGTGGCCCAAGCCTGCGAGGCCCGGGAGACGTACAGAAGGCCTCCCGGCACAAACGTGTGGACGACCCTGTGTTTACAGTGGGTGAGGACTTGAGTAGGCGCTCTGCAAACAAGGACGTCCACACATCTCATCAGCGTCTGGAACAATGCTCACTGTGCCCGTTTGTCCTGGAGATGCGAGATGTCAGTATGCCCAGCTTCAGGCTGACCCCGTTATGGGGGCTGACGGCAGAGGGGCCTCCTGCGGGAGCCAGGGCAGGCCGTCTGACGTCAACACCACCGAGTGCACGCCCAGTGGGATGAGCACTTACGTGCGCCCGCAACATGGATTAGTGCTCATCACGGCTGTGTGTTTGACAGCCAAGCATTGGACACACCGGGAATGTCCTTCGACAGCCGAAGAGACAAAAAGCGAAGTTGGGGGCGCCTGGGTGGCTCAGATGGTTAAGCGTCTGCCTTCGGCTCAGGTCATGATCCCAGGGTCCTGGGATGGAGTCCCGCATTGGGCTCCCTGCCCCTTGGGAGCCTGCTTCTCCCTCCCCCTCTCTCTCTCTGTTTCTCATTAATAAATAAGTAAAATCTTAAAAAAAAAAAAAAAAAGCCAAGTTGGTGGGTGCAGACACCCATGTGGGCGCGGCTGGGCCAGCTCACGAAGGGGAGTGCAGAATACGGTTTCCGGGCCCGAGTGTGGAAACCAGCTGCCTCTGGGAAGGGCGTGATGCTGGTGTGGGGGGGCCAAGAGGTCCCGTGTCTCCATCTTGGGGGTGTCATGGCAGGCGTGGACATGCTCTCTGAGCGGCGCACGCACACTTGGTGCACTTGGCTGAAGCTTGGTTGTACCGAATTCAAGGAGTCATGGTCCAGGCCCGCGTGGATCTGCACCAGGCCTGACACAGGCTCGGCTCCTACACAGTGTTGCCCGCGCTGCTCGACCCCCCTGAGCCTCGGAACCGCATCTGTGCCCACATGGTGATGGCACCACGGCCGGGGCTGCTGGGGAGATGCCCTCGCCTGATGCCGGCCAGCCCGCGGGGCCCCCCCGGCTCAGTGAGCGCTGACTGCTCCCATTATTCGATTGCTCATCCTCTCCAGGTGGCCAGACTTGTTTGCCACGGGCTGGCGCCGTCCCTGCCCTGTTTCTCCATTCTTCCCATCACGTGGCCTCACACTTCACTCAGCATCCAGAGCCAGGTCTCGGGAGGCAGCCCCACCTGAGAGCTTCCTTCTGTGCAGGCGTGGGTTGCTGTCACCCACGGTGCATAAACATTGCTCAGAAGTTTGGCGGTAGCCATCGCTGTGCCTCCGCTGCTAACAGATTAACCAGAGGATTCCTGGTAAGTATTGGAAATGGTACATGACGCTGAGACTCAGTGAGACTTGGAACTTAAAGCTGCTTGTTATGCCAATAATCTTTTTCCAGCATGGAACTGAGACGTGTCCTAAATCTGGGAAATCAGATTGCAACCATCTCAGAACACATGCGCGCACGCACGCACACAGTGAGTGCATCTTCGGTAATTAGCAATCCGAGGTTCCTGCAAGATCTAAACCCCCATCGAAGCTGACCCACCCACACGGAGCTCTACAAACGCCCCCAGGAGCCACGGGCTGGCGGCCAGGCCCACTCCCGGTTCCACTCTGCGAGCATGGTGGCGGCCGCCCGTTCACAGTCACACCAGACTTTTCCTGGGATCTGCCATAAACCTTGTGTGAAGTCTTCAGTTAAGCTTTGACCAAGCGGCGGCGGGAAACGGGATGAGAGGCTCTCTGTGTTTCTGCCCGGCAGCGGCTAGCTCTAACCGTCGGGGACCGAGACAGACGTCTAAATCCTGTTGAGGGTGACTAACATTAATGTGCTCTGTGTAAACACACACTCGTTTGAGGAAGGATATCCACACCGTTGTTGTATTACAGATGAAGTGAGCAGGGAGAGGCGGTTTGCAGGCAGGGAGGTTGCCCAGCCGCAGCCTCCCGACAAAAGGCGTTAATGCCACGGCTCCTTCGAGCGGTCCTGGGGAAGCTGGAGCAGAGCTGGGACAAGTGGCCACCAGACCACGTGCACTGGGCTCGACCAGACCCGAAAGCCAGACACCAGGGACGCCGGAGGGAGCCCTGGACAGCGTCCAGGACGCCGCGCGCCACTCCGAGGGCTCAACCACAGGCCCCCTTAGACTCAGCTCTCAGCAACGGTGAGGCCAGAAAGCCTGCTCGTCATCAAGCTCTCATAATAGCTTTCAGGAGCCACAGTTCATTTAAACATTTTACATTTTTATTACTTATTATGGTGAGTAGCAATTAAAGCTGTCACGGTCACATAATTAAGACTAATGAGAACCAGACAAGGAAGGCTCTCATTTTCTGTCAACCTGAATATTGGTCTCCTTCCCGCTCGGCAGGGCGGGGCAAGACGGGAGGCTTGCTCTCCTCTGTGGAGCCAACTTCCCAGAGGCCCGGGCAGACATCAGGCCGAAGATGCTGACCCCCACCACCCTGGTCCAGGGAGAGCAGCGCGTGGGGCCCCGCAAGGACCTGCAGCCGTCCATCCTCTGGGCGCGGGGGGCTGAGCCGCACGTAACAGCATCCCGCTGGAATGTGTTCTTGGCGCTGGGAAGGAGTCCTGGAAACGAGGCAGGAGTTACTCACCCCTGCATGACTCATCTGGCGGTGTAGCTTGATACTGGGGAGATGTGGTCTGCATTTCAGAAACACCATCCGGCCATCGGCCCAGCTCTCGGCTGCTCTGATCTCTCCCAAAATTACAATTAGGAATGGTTTGAATGCAAATGAACTTGGAATTCTGAGTCCTCCCTTGACATGACTCAACTAGAACATTCTCCGGATTCTCGTCGGTGAATCAGCCCCCCGCTCCCTGGGGATCTGACCACAGCGCGGGGCTCTCTGCACTTTTCTCTCTGTCCAGACCCGCTGCCTTCCACTCCTCCCCGCAGCTGCGCGGTGTGGTGCATACACGCATCTGAGGGAGAAGAGGGCCAGTCATGCCGGCCACAGCTCTGACCCACAGCCCTGCAGAGCTGCTGGGGGCATCTCTTCACATGGGCTCTGGGCTGGGGGGGGGTCTGTCGCCCTCCCCACCCCGGGGCCAGGGGCCTAGGCCTCCTGACCGTCACATGAAACGAGCGGTTGTGTTCCCAGAGCGAGAGTCAACTCTCCATTTATCTAAACTGAAAGAGAAAGTCTCCTCTGCAGGAGGAGAAAGGGGACCCCCACCAAGTGAGGCCGTTGTCCCTGAGCTCAGAGGGTCAGAGATGGCCATCTCTGGAGAAGGCTTTGGGATTTCGAGGATGAAGCCCAGAAGAGACAGGTGTGGTTAGCGGGGTCCTGCCACTGCCGCGGGGACAGGATAGCTCAGGGGGCCAGTCCTTTAAGGGGTCATAGCAGGGCATGCGTATCCCTCTTTCCTTCCTCCCGAACTCCCCTGAAATGGCAGCAAGAGGGACATGGCAGAACCCCCAAGCACAAAGGAGACGGAGGAAGCCACGGCTCACCAGAACGGCTACAATATTTTGGGAGCCGGTGGGTAAGAGGGAGCCGACTTAGCGGGAGAGGAAGCGGACCCAAGCGTGTGTGGCACCTGGCCCCCAGGCCAATGAGAAAGCAAGAGGACAACTGTCCCGAGATGGCTGCAGAGCGCGGCTGCGGAGCTGGAAAGAGACAGGGAGACACTTGGACTCCACCTCCTGGACGCGCGCCCTGCGCCCCGTGCCCTGCCAGGAGGACCAGGCCTGACACCTGTGGAGGGCATGCGCCAGCTCTGGGCTGTACCCCCAGCTCTTGTTGGCTCCTGGGACGCATTTGCTCAGTGTTTAGGAATTTCGGGAGCTAGCTGTGGGTAAGCTGAAATTGCCCATGAGGAGAGAATTTACACCATGGAAATTGGACAACATTGTAAGTCAGGCTTTCCCCCCAGCGAGCAAACTTCTAGACATTCCCAGCGCTGCACGGCCTGGCACGTGAGAGGAAAGTTCCCCAGACACAATCCAGGGGGCGGGGGGACCCTTGTATTTTTGGAAAGATAGAAAAAGGCATTATAATCATAGAAAAAAAGACAAGCTAGGTGAAAGGAATTGTTCAGAGGGCTGAGCTCTTGGAAATTAAAACATCAAAAAATTAAAATTAAACTAAACTGGAAATTTAAAACAGACGGCACAAATAAAAACTCAGAGGAAGAGCTGAAGGCAACATTCAAATGTCCTGGGAAGCAGATGAGCTGCTGAAGATGCAGGAGGAGAAGCAGAAAACAGAAAGTGGCAGCATACCACCCGCGGAACAACGCGCTCTCCCCCAGAGACCGAGGTTGCCAGTGCCCAGAGCGGAGCCTCTGGGCCCCGAGTTTGGGCATCGGAATGGCGCTGGCATCCAAAGTAGCAACAAGGAACCCAGGACACTGTGAGCAAAGCCTTCCTGGGTTTAGGACAACAATTCCCCACTTCAAGTTCCAAACCAAACACTTTCTCAATCAAGCCTGAAAGGAAAAAGATACTTTCAGACCTGAACGGAGGCTCCCACAGGATGTGTGGCACCAGCTGGAGAGCATGGCCCAGGGGAGAGTCTGAGGCCAGATCCGACATGAGCACAGCCACCCCGATGCACGTCGCCAGGAGAACCCGAGACGGGCAGAGCATCGGCGAGCATCAGCGGGACGGGGGTGGGGGGCCCACGGCAGCCCCGTAAGCTGAGCACTGGGAAAACCAAGGCAGTTATTAGTCCGAGGAGAAAACACAGTTAGCACAGGAAAGGCTATGTCCTAACGACGTATTCGTTGGGACGCGGCTGAGCCTCTCCTGCAGCCCCGTGAGCAGAAGTCCTGCATGTCTGGCGCTCGGCCCTCGGCCCGTGGCTGCGTGGACGCTCTCTCCCAGCCCGAGCCGGGCCCTCCCGCGCGTCCTGCCAGGAAGTCGCGCACATCACGTGCACCGAGCACACAGCCCCGTCAGCCAGAGCCTAGTTCTGGGGAGCACCCGAGTGGAGGACCCACACTGCAGAAGCTGGGGGCGGGGAGCTGTGGGTGCACTGCTGCCCAGCTGGGGGTGGTGAGGCGTTGAGGCCGCGTGGACAGGGTTGTCCTCTGTGAGGGACAAACCAGTGCCTCTGGGGATGAGGGACCTGGTGCTGCAGATCCCATTCACTTGTGCAGTTGAAAAGTGAGTCTTAACAAAGTCGGGGTTTCTCTTCTCCTGTCGAGAAGGGGACACGGATGCTGGGGACGGCCGGCCCGGGGACCCCATGGCACCACGTGGACATGCCCGGCATGGAGGAGGCCAGAGGGGGGGCGTGGGGAGCAGTGCAGGGGAGGGCAACGAGAATCCCAAATCCTCACCTTCTGTAGTAGGGAGCCAGCAGATAATACCTAAACCTTAAAATTCTTAAAACAGCAGTGCCACGCATTTTTTAAGACTTGGAGGTGAAATCAAAAGGAAGTTGAGGACCGCAGTGGGTCCTTTAGTGAGCAAGAAACAGGGTGTGGACGGGACCAGTCAAGAACGCTGTGCTGTTGGGTGATGTTGGTTGTCACTATAAAATATGCCCACGTTCCTAAAACAGTGTAGCACTGTGATAAAAAACTAAAGAAGACAATGAAGCGATAGACAAAAAAAGCTTTGCTTCAAGGAGCCTGCCTGTGTGCAAGAGGAAGGGCGACAAAGAGCATGGGGACATGCGTGCACCCCCGAGCACAGGCCCCAGCCTCCCGCTGGAGGGGCCGCGGAGGGACGGCAGGCGGCTCACCGGGTGCCCCGCTTCCTGCTGACCTTGAAGCTGGAGCTCCTCGGAGATGGGCTGACGCCAGGAAAACGGGGTGTCCTGGGGGCTCCACCCGCTCCCGGCTCTGCCCACGTTCTAGAAGGAGCCTGGCCTGCACCTGCTTACTCCAAACCCACTCTGCTCGGCCCCATCAGCCCTGAGCCCTGTGATGTGCGTGGAGTGGAAAGGGGACTGGACGTTTTAACCCCTAAATGGTCACGATTGTAAAAATGGGATCTGGCAAATGGTTAAACTGAACTGCAGAGCTAATTGCTTCCATTTAAAATCGCAGGAAAGCAAATGTGATACTGTGTTTAACTTGGAGGAACAGCGCCTTTGGCAACAGAGCCCTCCTTGGATTTTTCACCAGGGAGGGCTCTACCCTCCAGACCGCTGTGCAGAAACGTTGTAAAACGAAGTCCTTGGTGTCTGTTACATTCAACAAGTAGTTTGGGATGGAGCACATTGCCACTTTGGAGAATGGATCACCCCTATTTCTGCCTCCAGCCCCAAAAGCAGAGCCCCACTGATGGGGCAAGAGCATTTTTCTTGCAGTGGCCAAATGCTGCGTGGGCTGTGGGGGCCGGGCCCCTGACGGACTCCCAGCCCTGACGCAGCCACGGGCCCGGAGGCCAGGGTGCGAGGTTCTGGAAAGCATGACTCAGAGGGGCCTCCAACTCCCGGGCCCCGTTCCAGGTGCCGGCGTGAGGCTGCCCTGCACAGAGCTCAGCTGCCAAGAGCAACACGTCTGCACAGGCCGGGAGCGCCGCCGCGGGCCGCGTGTGGGCAGTGGGCACTGGGCGGGCGCCCCGGCTGCACAACGTCCTGGAGCTGGGTGCCGACAAAGGCCCAGAGGCAGGGAAGGAGAAGCCGGTGGGAAGAGCCCAAAGGGCCCAGGTGGGAGGAGGCATGGGGCTGGCCGGCCTTCGGAAGGGCCCCGGGCAGGCCTGGAAGGAGGCGAGCGACCCCTCACCTCCGTGCGCACACTTGGTATTTCCGAGTTCACTCCCAAATTGATCTGTACTGAGAGTTGCCAAAACAGCTGTTCACACGGCGAGGGTGGGACTCCAGGGGCCTGAACCCCTTCTGGGCGCCCACCCACAGCGAGGAGGCAGGGGCCCCGGCCAGGGCAGGGCTCCGCTGGGACAGGGGAGGAGGAGGCTCGGCACCAGGGGTCCCCCCGCCACGCAGCCGACAGCTTTTCCCCGTGCCCCCAGTGAACTGAAAGGAAGAGAAATACTGGGTGGGGGGTGGAACATGGTCATAAATCCGGGATCTCTTTTTACTGCTGCTTCTATTTCACAATTTCAGTTTGGAAAAATACTTGTTTGTGCATCCTCCAGGGCTGACCGCGACATAATGATGATGCAAAAAGCTGCAAAAAAGATTAAAAAAAAAAAGAGGAAAGTCCTTTTCGGACCCAGGAGAATAAATCCTAGTAAATGACAGCTTGTCTCAAGTCCCTTTGTCACATTTAAACACAACTTTAACTCTGATTTCACTTCATTCCGTGCATCTTGCACTGGGGTAACCGTGCGGGGAGCCCCGAGGCTGCACGCCACCTGCACCCTCTGCTGCGGCCCCAGGGACCTCCTGTGCACACAGGGGGGCTGGGGAAGCGGGTCCCTGGGGTACGGGAGTGAGACGCACGGACCCGGGAGCCTGCAGCCGGGGCCGTGAGGTTGTCTGGTTGTCTCGAGGCTGCGGAGCACAAGGCTCGTTGTTTGTGGGTTAGATTTGCGTGGATCCCGGGCCCAACACGGGAGGCTTTTTACGTTCGGCTGTGGTTTCCTTCCCGCCTTGCCATGAGAAGACTCTTTCTGCCGAGCCGTGTCAGGCTGTGCGTTGGGTGAGGGTGCCGGAATCGGTGGGTTTTAATCCTCTCCAGCTGTGCTGGCACCTCCCCAAATAAAGGAGCTGGGTGTAGCCCTTGGACGCAGCTGTAAGCCATTCAGTCACATAAACTGAAATCCGAAGACGGTGAAAAAGCCAAACCTGCAATTCTGCCTTAGTCCAGAGCTGCCCTCCCAGCCCAGCGAGGCCGCCGCCCAAACAAAGCCACCTCCCTGGGCCTTGGCCCACGGACAGGAGGCGAGGAAGGAGATTACTACAGGCCCCAGGTATTCTGGTGAGCTGGAGGCCGGCTGGGGAGGGCGCGGGCACCAGCGACACCTCCAGCCGGCGGGCGCTTCTGGCAGCCGCGGCCCCAGGACTGAGTCCTGGCGGGGGAGGTGCGCGTCAGGCCCTCCAGCCTCCAGCTGGCCCCTGAGGCCCATGTGGCTGGGAAGGGGGCTGGTCATGGAGGAGCCTGGCCAGCACCAGGCAGGAGGGGCCCCCCAGCCCTGAGGCACTCCTGCACATCCACCCACCCAAAATGACCACCCAGGACACAGCCAGAGGGCCGAGGACAGAGAGACGCCGGCTCCGGCCAGGCCCAGAATGTGCAGGGCAAGCGACCGTCAGGAGCTCCCCAGAGTGGGCTGCCGAGGAGAACGTGCTTCCCAGGGGGCATACAGGGCACCCCCTGCCCACGGGCCTTTGAAACAAGCCTCTGCCTGCCCCTCAGGTTCCACGTCCCGAAGTCTGATGGATCCAGCATCCCTGCAGGACCGCCGGGGACAGCTTGGCGCTTAGCAAGCTGGTCCACACATCCCCGGGCCACGTGGTCCCCTTCCATCCGTGCCTGTCCCGTGATAGTAGAGATTTTGAGGCAGTGCATCACCAAGAAATGATTTTCTGCCCAGATTCGGAACTGAACGCCCAGCACCCTTCCGAGCCCTCCACACGGACCCACGGCGCCCACGCATGTACGCACGTGCGGCGGCTGCAGGCGGTCACGGGAGCGTTGGTGAGGCAGCAATTGCACGCCAGCTGCATCCGTGCACTCTGGAAGCCCGCGCTTTGCCCTGGGTCTGGGGTGCACCTGGACGAGGCCATCACATAGATCGGCAAGAAGCACAGGAAGTGTGGAGGATGATGGTCAGAACTGGCGAGGGGAAAGGCCCGGCGGTCACGATGAAGACGGGTCTCCAGCTTCCGTTCCGTTGGAGCCGGCTGCGAACCATCAGCCCACGCCCACCACCAGAGGCTTCCCGCTCCCAGGCCTCCTGCGCCGCCCGTGGGGCCGGCGGGGTCTGAGGGGGGCTGCGGTCACAAGGGCGCAGAGATAAGCCATGGGAGCCAGTCACTCCAGGACTGAGGCCTCCGCTCCTGGCACCCCGCTCATCCTGTTGGCCAGAGACCCGCGTGGCCAAGCCCAGCAACCTTGCGAGCGCCACGCCCACCTGCTGGCGCAGCTCAGGGACGCCTCCCTCAGTCCCTGACACAAACCAGCAAACGGGCCCGGCGCTCCCCATGCAGCATCTCGGGCAAATCCACAAGTCCCACACTGGTTCCTTAGTGGCCTGAGTGGGCAGAGCCCCGCGTGCCCTCACATTCCCACTGGGCTCTGCCACGGGGACGGTTTCCCGTGAGCCGGGGCCGTGCTACCTGGGGGCAGGAGGCGGGTGGGCAGGAGAGGGCTGGGAACGATGGTCCTGTAAGAAGCCTGGTGGCCCCTTGGTCCTTCTGGATTGCATGATTACAGTATGTCTGTCTCACCACGACCAAGCAAGCAGGCCCGACTGCACCAGGTCTCCACAGCAAGGACCCGGCGGCCCTAGAGGCATGAGGGGCACAGGGAGGTGGCCCCCAGTTAGGGTCAGGCTGTCAGACCACAGGTCGCTGCTGGGTGACAATGGGGAGAAGGAGGAGGCCCCTTCCTGCAGGCTTCTGCAGCTCCCCAGCCCTCCTCTGTCCTGCAGCCCCTGAGCAGACCCCAAAAGCCCCAGCTGCCCCGTGACACACTGACCCAGCGCTCTTGGGAGCCCCCTCCTCACCGTCTCACCTGACACCCAGCTGTCCCTCTCCGGCTGTGGGCTCTGGCGGTAAGAGCTCACTAGGGCACACCCCCGAGGGTTGGGGGGCTCCCAGA
This sequence comes from Mirounga leonina, assembly GCF_011800145.1. Lineage (NCBI taxonomy): Eukaryota > Metazoa > Chordata > Mammalia > Carnivora > Phocidae > Mirounga > Mirounga leonina. The sequence continues at coordinate 597,096 of NW_023270854.1, read as the reverse complement.
GCTGGCACCAGCTGTGACGCAGGGCGTGCTTGCGGATCAGGCAGCCTGCCCCTCACGTGGTCCTGCCTCGGTGGCCCTCAGAGAAATAGCTGAGGTTCCTCCTCCAGCTTCAAACCCAGGGGCGAAGAGACCACAGACACCAGGCCCCAGCCCCAGAGGGCGGCCTGACCCCAGTGCCACCAAGGGGTTCGAGGCAGCTGACGGGAAGTGGGACAGAGCCCACGCCGGACAGACCCCTGTCCCTGCCCCTGCCCCTGTTGCCAGAGGAACCAGGCAGCCCAGGCTGGGGTCCGCAGTGTTACAGGACCTGAGGCAGCAGAGAGGACCGGACAAAACCCCCAGACCCGTGGGACACACCCTCTTTCCAGTGGAGGAACTCCTACCAGGGAGTCCCAGGAGTGGCGTCTGGAAGGAGGATCGGGAAGACCAGGCCCGGAGCCTCCCAGCCATGCCAGGCTCTATACTCCGTCCCTGCTGTGCGTCCCGCCACCTTCCATTTGTGTGCAGTGCGCCCTTCTTTCAGAGGTGGGGGGCGGCTGGGGAACCCTGGCACTGATGGAGGCTGACTCTGCCCCCCACCCCCAGCATCTGCTCCCTGAAGCTTCCACTTAAAACCCCAGGGAATGTAGCCAATTAGAGATCTATTTGGGTTAATAGGATCCTATTCTAAACATGCAAATGCATGTGCACTATTAAAAGGCCATCAGTCATTCACACATTTGTATGAACAAGTCCACAGGCTTGTTCTGTCCCAGACTTCACAAAGGCACAGCTGAAGTTTGGGTCTGAGTTCTTGGATGGGGCTGCACTGAGGAGGCCAGGCAGGGAGCCAAGGGCCTGTGCCTCCCCTCTTCCTGCCTCTGCCTCGGGAGACACCCTGCCTGCCGCGGGCAAGACAAACCCCATCCCTGATGGAGGCCCGAGCCCTGAGTAGCGAGGAGGTTTGGAACCAAGTAGCTTGTAGCTGGAGAACTTCTGTTCATTTTTGGAAACACATCTTTCAAACTCCAAGCACTCCCATGAAAACAGCACCCACAATACGTGGGCTGTTACAGAGTCATAAAGTGTTCTCCCGGGGCACCCGGGCAGCCCAGTTGGTTTAGTGTCTGGCTCTTGGTTTCTGCTCAGCTCATGATCTCAGGGTTGTGGGATCGAGCCCCGTGTCGAGCTCTCTGCTCAGTGGGGAGTTGGCTTGGGATTCCCTCTCTCCCTCTCCCTGCCCCCTGCTCGCACTCTCTCTCACTCTCCCTAAGTAAATCTAAAAAGAGGGAGAAAGGAAGGGAGGAAGGATGGAAGGATGGGAGGAAGGAAAGAAGGGAGGGAGGAAGGATGGAAGGAAGGGAGGAAGGATAGAAGGATGGGAGGAAGGATGGAAGGATGGGAGGAAGGATGGAAGGATGGAAGGATGGGAGGAAGGAAAGAAGGGGGGAAGGATGGAAGGAAGGGAGGAAGGATGGAAGGATGGGAGGAAGGATGGAAATATGGGAGGAAGGGTGGAAGGATGGGAGGAAGGAAAGAAGGGAGGGGGGACGGATGGAAGGAAGGGAGGAAGGTTGGAAGGATGGGAGGAGGGAAGGAAGGATGGAAGGAAGGAAAGAAGGGCAGGAGGAAGTGTGGAAGGATGGGAGGAAGGATGGAAGGATGGGAGGAGGGAAGGAGGGTGGGAGAAAGGAAAAAAGGGAGGGAGGGAGGATGGAAGGATGGGAGGGAGGATGGAAGGATGGAAGGATGGAAGGATGGGAGGAAGGAAAGAAGGGAGGGAGGAAGGATGGAAGGATGGGAGGAAGAAAGAAGGGAGGGAGGAAGGACGGAGGGAGGAGGGGGAAGCAGTCTCCCGTAGGGTCTAAGGCTGATTCCCGGGATTCCTCCGAAGGGGACCGTGCAGCCGCTGCAGACACGGACAGGGCTGACACCAGCACGCGGAGTACACGTGTGCACCCACGTGCATGCATGCACACCTTCTGCTCGCAGCAGGCTCTGCCCCGCCCCTCCCACCCTGTGCCCTTGGAGCTGAGCGTGCACTTGGGGACGCCCTCGTTGCCCTGGGAGCTGAGAGCGCTGACCTGTTTTCGCCCTGACTCCCCGTGGGTCCAGGACGTTAGCTTCCATCCTTCTCTGCAGTAAATGTCCTTTATTAAAAGACGTAACTGAGTGCAGCAAGCAGTAACGGAATGAATTGTCATTAACCTCCTGCCTCAGCTTCCCCGCCCCACGTGGTCTCTGAGTAGTTAATGCTCCTGAAATCTCCGCCAAGCGTCCGATCTGCTATTTACGGCGCATCTCTGATCATCTCTCAAGGAGCCCGGAGCAACAGAGTCCAGAGAAAAAGCAAAATAAAAACTTTGCCTTGAAAAGGAACATCGATGATGAGGCCATTGTTGAGCCTTTCCTTCTGGGGACGACGGCCACAGGAACCACAGGGTTGCTGCCCACGTGGGGCTCAGAGTTGTCCTGGAGCCCACAGGAGCCTCGTTTTCCCCTTGAACTATTGTGTTCGTGTCCTGGGCCAGCAATGACACACTTTCGCCAACTGTGTGGCTCAACCCAACTGAAATTCATTCTGTCACCGCTCGGGAGGCCAGAAGTCTGAGATCTGGGTGACCCAGGGCCACACTTCCCCGGAGGTGCTAAGGACTCGCATGGCCGCGTCCCTTCTGCCATGGCCTCAGCCTTCAGCTGGCCTCCCCATGTGTCCATCCCTCAAAGTTCCCTCTTCTTAAAAGGACACAGTCCTATGGGTTCAGGGCCACCCTAACGACCTTGTCTTAACTTGATCATCTGCAGAAACCCTATTTCCAAACAAGGTCCCATTCAGGGGGACTGGGGGTTAAGACTTGAACGTATCTTTCTCAACATATTCAACCCGCGATGCTCATCCTCCCTGCCCATTATGCTTTCCCTGGAAATCAGCCTTGCAACATTTCCCCCCAGAGCGTGAGGTCTGAGACACAGGGAGGTCCCATCCACATGACCCGGCCCGCTAATTGGAGCCCCCGGGGGGGCACGAGGGGCTTGGTGCCCCGGGCTCCCCAGGACCCGAGGCCTCAGCGGCAGGGCTGTTCCTGCTGGGACCCGCGTGCCTCAGGTGCTGTTCCCACCGCCCCACAAGGGTGGGGGAGGCCCCACACCCACAGATGAGGAAGCAGGTTCAGAGGGCCATGCTGGGCAGGACTGGGCCCTGCTCGTCACCCCACACGCATACCGGATCTTCCTTGGAGTGGGGGCCACATGAAGACCTGCAGGACCCAGCCCGGGCTCCCGCCTTGTCTGGGGTGGGAGTCCACCTCCTCACCATTTGGACAGTTCAATTCTGGTCCCCAGGCCCCCCAGAGGGTGCTCACTGTCCTGGGAGCTGCAGGGGACCCATCCAGGTCCCGTCACCAACAGACGCGGCAGGTGAGGAACGCCCCCTTTGTGCATAGAACCCACGGAGCAGTCAGGATGGCGGCGCGTGGCCCAGGGGCCTCAGAGCAACCAGCAGGACCGCCCGCCCCCCCCAGTGCGAGGCTCGGCCACCCCCAGCTCCAGCCATAATGGAAGGAACGTGGGGAGCACTACACCCAGCAGGGAGCAGGCCCGGCCCATCCTGTCCCCTGTCCTTCAGCACTGAGTGATGTCTCCAGTGAGCCCGAGAGCAAACCTTCTGGACATTTCTGTGGGTTTGCTGTGTGTTCTCGGGCTCTGTCTGGTCTGGGCACATCAGTTGGGACAGGACTGTGTCCTGGGCATGTGGTCTCACAGAACCACAGCCACGAGGGCCTGAGACAGTGCCACCCCCAGGAGCTTGGGTGCATCAGCTTTGGCCAGGGGTGATTTCAGAGGGAAGGGAGGAAGCCAACAGCATCACTGGGGGTCCCCTCTGTGGGTGGCTCACTCCTGCCAGAAGACAGTCACCCCTGCACTGTCCCCACAGGGTCCTGCTGGGCAATGACACTCTGGCCGGAGAAGACATGTGTCCCCAGAGCTCAGGCCCCCAGGACATGTCCTCAGAGCCCACAGCCCCCAGGAAAAGTCCCCAGAGCTCAGGCCCCCAGGAAATGTCCCCAGAGCTCAGGCCCCCAG
>NW_023270854.1:526793-593024 GCF_011800145.1 Mirounga leonina | reverse complement strand
CCCAGGAAATGTCCCCAGAGCTCAGGCCCCCAGGACGTGTCCTCAGAGCTCACAGCCCCCAAGACACGTCCTCAGAGCTCACAGTCCCCTGGACGTGTCCCCAGGAATGGGTGAGACATGATCCATGGACAAACCTTGCCACTGAGACACTCTGGATTGGTCAGGAACATACAGGAGGGTCAGAAAACAGATGTCCTTGAGAAGGGATATTTTAGCTAAAGCTATAGGATGACATGGTTCAGCTCAAGTGGAGAGGTCTGCACAACGGAGGATGGACATGGAAGGCACTGGAAAATTGGACCCAGCAGGGCGGGGGCAGCCTGGGAGGGAGGAATGGTCAGTGAGGAGTCGCCATTCCCCCCAGGGCACGGGGATGCTGCAGGAAGCTTGAGACCTGCGGTGCCCGTGTGGAGTCAACCGAATGCATCCTCCGGTTTGGGGGCTGCAGGGCCTCAGCGGGAGCTCAGACCCGACTGGGGCGTGTGGTGGACTTGTTGTGGGCCCACGGGCATGGCGAGTGTTCGAGTCCCAAGGAGGCATGGAGCTGAAGCAGGGGTGAGTGGGGCCACCAGGGTCCGGGGAGGCAGGAGCTGGGTGGGGCATGCACAGGACGCGGCCGGAGAAGGCCACGAGGGCTCGGCCACAGGAGGAGGGAGAACGTAGCTTCCCTGAGGGGCGGGCTGCCATGAACATTGAGTGTTAGGACTAAATGGACCTCCGAAGACAGAGGTCCAGAGTCAGAGGTCCCTGAGAACCAGGCAGGACATGAGGCTTCTGGCCAGGAACTCCTCTCTCGCTCATCTTCCAGGAGGACGCCAGCGCGTGGGGTCTGAGGTGGGATGCTGCGTCACCAGGCACCGCGTGGGGACAGAGGGTATGAGGTCACTGGCCTCAAGGGGGGAGGTCACGCTGGCGCTGCTGCTGGTGGGCCTGGCGGGGGGGCGACAGGACTTCAAGTCTGGAGCTCAGGGGCTGCCGTGCGCTCTGTGGGGACAAAGGCGTTGCTGCCACAGTCAGAGTCCAGCGCTGAAGGCGTCCAGAACCCAGGGCGCGTGGAAGGGGTGTGCCTGGGGGACACGAAGGGGACGCAGGGCCCACCGCCCTGCGGTGTCCAAAAGCCGGTCTGGGCCGTCCCCCCAGGTAGGCGATTGGAGATGTCCCATCCTGCAGGTGGGAGGTTCCAGTGGGGTGCACGTGGCCTGTGGCCCACGGGTACCCCCCGGGCTGGCCGTTCTGTCTCCCGTCACTGTCCTAGAGGGTCTGCCGCTGTGGGGGCCGTTGCCCGGGCCTCCGAGAGTCGGGCTTCTGATGGAGAGCCTCTCACACACCACGTTTGGCCAAAGCCCCGTTTCTAAGCAGCATCATTAACTGTGACGTCTGCTTCAAACCGCCAGACATGGGACCGAGTGATCTTACGCCTGTCCTCATAACTGATGGGGCACATGACCACCTGGGAGAGGGGGCCTGGGGACCAAGGAGGGAGGAACCATGTAGCCCCGGGCGTGACCAACGCACCATGCCCAACGGGCCCCCAGGAAGGCCCTTCTCCAGCCATAGGCATTCCGACCCAGGACGGCTGGCCTGGGAACCTGGGAAGGGGCAGCACCAGCCCACATCCCCGGCTCCCTGCCAGCACTCTGCTGAGCACCTGTGTGCTAGCCCCCAAGTCTGTGACTGCGACCCTGCGGAACCACAGACAGAGAGCAGGTGGGAAGCAGGGAGTCTAGGTGGAGAATCTGTACTTAAGGGGGAGCCAAGCCCCTTACGAAGATGCATTTCCAGCTCCTGGATCAGGGACGCCTGCTGGGTACAAAGAACCTCAGGGAGACCACTTGGTAAGGTCACCATTCCCCTTTCAGGGGAGGACACAGACCTAGAGAGTTCACCCTCATGGCATGTTGTCGACTGCAGAACCAGGGTTCAAACCCAGTGCATGTCCACACTGGGAGTGCCTGTCACATCCCAGGGTGTGCTGTGCCCTGGAGCCGGGGGCCCTCACTCAGAGCCGGGTTCCCTCGCTCAAAGCCGGGGGCCCTCACTCGGAGCCAGGGGCCCTCACTCAGAGCCAGGGGCCCTCGCTCAAAGCCAGGGGCCTCACTCGGAGCCGGGGGCCCTCACTCGGAGCCGGCTGCTCCACTCCCAAGCAGACTCCTGTGGGTGTCCCCCAGGCAGGTCCACTTCTACCCAGTGGCCGCAGCCTTGCCTCCCCAGACCTGCCCCAATGCTCACCCCGGCCTCCTGGTCCAGGGGGCCTGAGGATCAGCACAGGGACCAGGGACCTCACAAAAGATGAGCCCTTTGCAGTCCAAGATCCTTACTCAAATTTTCCAGAAGTTGTATATTTTGGATAATGTCAGTTTCTTTCAAATAATTGATATCATCAATAACACACAACAGTTATATATCGCACCCAGGATTACAAAATGTTAAACTTGCAACAAGTACATCAGTGTCTTCCCAATACTGCAGGTGTGAAGACAAAGCACACATGACTAACTGCTTCTTTTGCATACGTCATTTTTTTTGCCATTAAAAAAAACTGTGTTAAAATACATGAACTATAAAATTTATCATCCTAAGCACTTGTAGGTGAGGAGTTCAGGGACGCTACATACATCACGTTGACTGGCTTGTTTTACTCGGCACCAGGTCCTCAAGGATCATTTGTGTTGTAGCAGGTGCAGTAGACTCAGTAATATGCCATTAGGTGGATAGGCCACATTCTGCCTATCCATCCATCCATCCATCCATCCATCCATCCATCCATCCATCCATGGACATTGGGTTGCTTCCATGTGGTAGCTATCGGCGATAATTCGGCTACGAACATGGAGGTACAAATATCTCTTCGAGACCCTCCTTTCCATTTTGGGGGGGTCCATACCCACAAGTGGAATTTCTGGGTCAAGTCGTAATTCCGTTTTCAATTTTTTGGGGACCTGCCATACCGTTTCCCACAGCAGCTGCGCCATTTTACATTCCCACCAACAGCGCACAGGGGTCCCGTTTCTCCACGTCCTCTGTTTTCTCCTCTTCTGAGCATTGCCATCCTCATGAGTGTGTGGTGTAAAGTGGGACCTCATTGTGGTTTTGATTTGCTGTTCCCCAATGATTAGTGATCTTGAGCATCTTTTCATGTCTTTTTGGTCCATTCATATATCTTTGGAGAAATGTCTATTCCAGTCTTTTTCCCATTTTTGAATTTTTTTTGGTGGTGGTGATGAGTTTCAGGAGTTCTCTTTATATTTTGGATGTTAATCCCTTGTCAGATCTGTGATTCGCAGATATTTTCTCCCATTCTGTGGGTTGTCTTTTTACTCTGGATAGGGTCTTTTGATGCACCCAAGTAAAAAATTTCATGAGGTTCGATTTGTCTGTTTTTTCTCTTGCTGCCTCTGCCTTTGGTGTCATATCCAAGAAATCACTGCCAGATTCAGTGTCATGAAGCTTTTGTCCGATGTTTTCTTCCAAGGGTTTTGTTGTCTTACATTTAGGTCTGCGATCCATCTTGAGCTAGTTTTTGTGTGTGGTGTGAGGTAGGGGTCCCCCTTCATTCTTCTGCACGTGGACGTCCTGCTCTCCCCGCCTGTCTGTTGAAGGGGCTGGTCCTCCCCAGTGAGGATGGCGGCACCCCTGCTGGAATCCAGTCGGCCGGCAGTGTCAGGCTTTAGTTCCTCCCGGCACACCGCCTTGGCAGCCTTGCTGGAAGTCGTCCGAGTGTCCAGCTACGGACTGACGTCCGCACTCTCTGCTCTCCTCCTCTGCTCTGTGAGTCTGCCTTGGTGCTGGTGCCACGTGGTTTGATGACCGTAGCTTTGTAGAAAGTTCTGAAATCGGAAAACCGCATGGGGCAAGTTTTAAGGCTGCAGTGGAACTGAAGTCGCAGGCATCGAGGTGACAGTTAAATGCATCTGCTGAGAACAGAGTTGGCACACTGCCCTGGGCATCAGGCAGGCGTGGAAGGCACGTCATGAAGCTGAGATTCAGGGACAAATATCACTGACGAGGGTGCAGTGGCTCTTGGTTCTGCAGGGCGTGGTCGGCTACTGACCGGAGCTGACCTGTCAGGAGGGACTCCCGCAGCACTGAGCCAGGTCCCGGGGGGAGAGCTCTGGGGGCTCATTCGGGCCCGGCAATATCAGCCCAGGTGGAGGCTTCACTGGCCAGGGGCCGCAGTAGTCCAAGCATGTCTGGAGGGCTGGCCCCGCCTGAGGCACGGCTCTGAGGGCCGTCATTGCCCCTTTAAAGCTGACCCCGGGGGGCGCCTGGGTGGCTCAGATGGTTAAGCGTCTGCCTTCGGCTCAGGTCATGATCCCAGGGTCCTGGGATCGAGTCCCGCATCGGGCTCCCTGCTAGGCGGGGAGCCTGCTTCTCCCTCTGCCTCTGCCTCTCTCTCTCTCTGACTTTCATGAATAAATAAATAAAACATTAAAAAAAAAAAAAAAAGCTGACCCCAGGCCCTGGGTGGGCTCTGGCTCTTCTCATCTTGCAGATAAGGAAACGGAGCCCAGACAGGCACTGGGTGCAGGTCCGGCCCAGGTCAGGAATCCAGTGAGGCCTCCACCGACGGCGGGTCTGCACTGCTGTAGGCACAGAGGGGCCTGGTTGTGCCCTGCCCGCAGGTTAGACCCTCGCATGCACACACGCACACACACACGCACCCCAGTGTCCCACCGTCTCCGCAGCTCAGCTCAGAGTGGAGCCGCCAGAGCCGGGGCCTGGGTGCCTCACGGAGTGAGGTCGGGAACAGTGGCAGCAACCCCAGCAATCTCAGCACTCAGGACATCTGGGGCGTATAACTCCTGCTTAGCAGCACCTGGCCCCCACCTGCTTGATGCCAGCCCGGCCTACCCAGTCATGACACCCACAAGTGTCTTTGGATGGTGCCAGGGTCCCCAGAACAGGATGCAGCCCCTGAGCGCACAGCCTGAGGGCCCTCACGGAGACAGCCAGGACAGGGGGCTGAGCCCGCATCCCCTGTTACAGGATGGCCCGGGCCTTCCCTAGCTTCCACAGGAGTGTCAGCGGCTGGCCCTGGCAACTTACGAGGGACGGTGGTCCACCCTCCCCCAGCAGAGCCACGGGGCACCTGCCCTGCCCGAAAGTTTCTGACATTCAAAGCCTCAGGTTCAGGGGGAGAAATCAGTCCCCGGCTCTATAAAGTCAAATGTTTCACTTTGAGTTCGCTGAGAACAAAGGATGCTTTCCCTCGCAAGTGAGCCGTCTACGTGAGGCTCCTTCCCAGAGGCTCAGACTTGGCTTGGCAGGGACCCCGAGGACAGCACGCCTGGGGCCCCTGCTGCACTCCAGCCACTGAGGCTCCTCCCAGCCCGGCCGGGAGACCCAGTCCTGTCCCGTCTTCCTCTCCATGTTTTATGTAAACTCTGGGGTCCTGCTGCCTGGAAGTGCTTTCTGTTTTTCAGCAGCCCTGTGGCTTTTGGACTTAACACATTTGAAATCCGTTCTCGACGATCCAGACACACATCGCAGCTCGGAAACCACACAGGAGTCCCAGCGGTGAAGGCAGCCGTGCGTGGCCACAGCGGCCAGACTGAAATTTACAGCAGTGACCTGGGCGTCGTCAGGCCCTGGTGACAGGGCGCCGAGTGAACCGCCGCTTACTCACCCGTTTGCTTGGCCAGATCGGGTGGATCATGAAATGCAGAAAAGGTCAGACAGTAGGAGTTTGTCTAGACGTTCTATTTTGGATTCTACCCTCGGTGTGTCTCTGCACCAACCTTGCAAACGCTGATATTTTAGCAATATTATAAAAAACATTGTTCTCTTTCCTAATCGGGTGGACACACCAACACCAACATGCCCACTCGCTGCGCTCAGAGCCGCAGGGAGACCCCTCAGGAGGGCCCTCGCCTCTTCAGGCCTCTTCCGGCCACGCCCGGCTCCCGGAAGGGACGCGCGCTGGGGAGGAGGCCAGGCCTCGGAGTGGTCTGTCCAGGCTCCCAGGCAAACACGCCAAGACGGGGCCTCAGGCAGGCTGGCTGCGCGCCAGCCCCATCCCAGTCGCTTCTCATGGGCTTGAAGCAGACCTCCCACGGGCTGAGGAGGGCACATTTCCCGGTGCCTGTCCCGTCATGAACTGAAGGAGACACGGGGGTGGGGAGAATTAGGGAAGAGAGCAGAAAGTGCGGAGCCTAGGCAGCCTCTCTGCCCAGCCGAGGTCTCCTCCCAGCAGCTCTGACCCCCGGGGAACCCCATGTCCCTCTGCAGATGGTTTTGGTTGCCCACACTGGGGGGCTGTGGGCGTTGAGCGGGTGGAGGCCGGGGTGCTCCACGCCCCAGAGGGCACAGGACACCCAGGGCACTTATCCAGGCCACAGGCCAGTGGTTCCAAGGTGACAGGCTGATCTCAAGAACCAGGCCAGGTGACAAAGGGGAAAACCATGTACCCACAGAAGATCCTGGAGGCATTTCTGACATGTTCGTGATTGCTTCCAGCGCCACACTCCCTTCCCTTGGAGCTGCTCGGGACCCCTGCCGAATGCGGCAGCACCTGCCACCCTGACAGCCCGGAGCAGACCTCTGCTGCCCCCCAACGGCAAGTGGTGTGTCAGCAGGCCCTCCTGGTACACACGTGCCGCGGGCGCTCGGGAAGGCGGGCCGCACAAATAGCATGTGGAAGCACTAGAAGATGTGGATGGGGCGAAGCTCGCCGCCTCCAGGCCCTTCCAGGCAGAGGGTGCAGGGTCCTTCCTCTGCCTTATGGACGAGGACTTGTGAAGGCGGCCGTGGCTCGCAGGAGGTCCATTCTTGGAGGCGCCCTGGCCCCATCACACTGCGGCCCCGAGCGATGGGGCTGCCGCCTCCTTCAGGGTCGCTCCCAAGACCTCTCCGGGATGTAAGCACATGAGAGGCCTTATTCGTTCAGAAGCCAAGGGGGCACGCGGCCTCGGGGCACGCGGCCTCAGGGCACGGCAGACAACGTTGCAGCCAGCATGTTCTCCCTCACCCCTCTGACTGACGCCTGGGCCCTGGGGGCCTGGAACTCGAGCTAAGGCGGTTTCTGAACAACTGCAGAGGGCCCTCCCAGCGAGACCCCCACGGCAGTGTGCCCCTGGCAGGACGGAACTTCCCGCGGCTGCTGGGCCTGAGCTCGTGGTGCAGGGCTCGGCGCCGCGGGAGGAACGAAGCTGAGTCTGGGCCCCACCAGGGAACCCCAGGGCCAAGGTTTGGATCAACGCAGTTGGGGAGGACTGGTAGGGGAGCGAGGGCGTGGGCCAAGGAGGGAAGGAAAGGCAGCACGGCAGGTTGGGTACCAGCACGGGGAGCGGGTTGAACCGGCGCACAGCCCTGGGAGGCAACCCCAAGCAGTCCCCACGCAGCTGGGGCGGGGCCGCAGTGGTGCTGGGTGGCCTGCCTGTTTAGATGCCCCGTTACTCCCTCCCTGGAGCCCCTGCCGGCCCCTCCTGTTCCCCCGGGCCCCCGCCACCTACACCTCTGGCTGCAGCCCGCACCATTTCCAGGGCCCGTAGCCTTGCTTGGCGGGAGCAGCGGGTCCACATCGGTGGGACGCATTCCCGGCCCTGCGGGGAGCCCAGCGGGAGAACAAACTGGGCAGCAGTAGGAGGGCTGGGGAAAGACCCAGGGCAGGTGCCGCAGGAGGTCAGGGGGTCAGGGCCCCCATTCCTGGCTCAGGAATGGTCCTTTCTCTGCGGGGATCCTGGCATGCCCAGTCCCCCCTTAGCAGCACCTGTGGCCACCAGCGCCATGGTGATACATGATGCACACCCACCCCAGGCCCTGATGACCCTCCTGCAGGTTGATCCCGTGCCCTCACTGGCTTCCCAAAGCTCTGGTTACTGCAACCTTGTTTGCTGAGCCAGAAAGAGGAGAAAACGGACCTGTTCCCACAAGTTTCCAGCCCCGCCTATGGATGGGGTCCTTCCTCTGGACCCTCCTGATGTGGGCGATGGGCATCCGAGGGGTGAGGGGCTCAGGGCATGCAGAGCTCCTGAGATGCACCCCCTGTCACGGTTCCTGTCCCCCCAACATCACCGGCCTCCGCTGGAGCCAGGCAGGTCTTCATCCCAAACATTTGATTTCATCAAGACTCCCACAAGGGTGGTGGCCGCTCCCACCCGACGAGTGCTCACCTGCGGGCTCACCCTTCTCCCTCCCTGCGCCTCATCCTCCAGGCAGCCCGGGAGCCTGTGTCTGCTCATCCGCTCACAGGTGGCTGTGTTGCCCCCACCGGCTCTGGCAGGGGCTGGCCCAACTTGGCTGGCAGCCAGGTTCCTGGCCAGTGCCCCCTCCCCGTCAGGTGCCCTTGGAAGGGCCTGGAACAAAGCAGGCCTCTGGGAGGGGCCTGCATCAGCTCCGTGGAGGCCCCCAGCAGCCCCCAGCACCTGGTGGGAGGGGCTAGGATTTATGGAGGCTCAGAACTGCAGCAAGGCCCCAGTGGCCGCTCCATCCAGGCAGATGGGACCCCTGAGGGGCTGCCGACGGGCCTCTTATGGTGACATGCACCCTCCCCAGGGGGCCCCGAGACCCTCAGCTGTCCCCCAGGGGCCCGTCTGCTGCCCCCTCCCCTGGCATCCGAAGGGCAGGGGGTCCCACACGCCCAGGCCTAGCATCTACCCCAAAGGGGGTCTCTGGAAGAGGCCAGCCCCCTGAACGCAGGCCTCATGTTTCGTACAGGGACGCACCCCAGTCGGATCTGTGGGGGAGGGGCACAAACAACTGAGCCGCGGTGGGTCTGTCAGGAGAGGGGGCCCGTGGGGGTGGCGGAGCCCTCACAGAACCACAGCCACTAGTTAGCAGTGACCTCAAGCCTCAGTTTCCTTCCATGAAGGTGAAGTCTTGCTCAGGAAGAGGCCGAGGCGAGGGGGGGCTGGGGGCTCTAACCCGCCCGAGAAAGACAGAGACACACTTGGGACCCTGGCACGCGGCCCAGCCCCACATGGGGGCTGGTGAGGGGTGCAGACCCCCAGGCTGGACCCCACACTTGCCAAAACCGCCGCCCCCTCCTCGTCAGGTGGGGAGCCTGGTCCAGACTCACCCTGCCCAGTCCAGCAGGCCGTCCCCCATGGGCCCCCACGCACCTTCTGGAGGTGGAAGGGCAGGCTCAGAACTGCCTGGCGGGGCCCCTCCGGCCCCAGCTGTGGCCTCCAGGACACGCTGCCTCTGCCCACCCTCACACTGCACCACAGGCTCGGGAGGGGCGCCTGGATTCCTCGTGGGTTCCTCACACGTGGGGGTCACCTCCAGAGCCTCGACCCACACCCCCACCACTTGCCCTCACGGGAGCCGAGTGCGCGCTCCTAAACCCGCTCCCTCCTCCCGTTTAGATGTGGAAGCTTCTCAGGAAGCATATTCCTGAAGTTAAGGGTCCCAAACCTCTTCCAGGAAATGTATGACTTGTATATCCAGCCCCCCAGGGCACGCTCGTGCCTCCCCCCACTCAGCTGGTGTGGGCTCCTGACAGCAAGACCGGACAGCTCGCCAGCCGGACCCTGCGGAACCCACTGCCTCACTGGAGGGGAAGATGCCACCACGAAGCAGCGTCAGAACCCAGGCCGCCCCACGTCACCACCACCTGGAGGGCCGTCCGGGCCTGCCCCAACACCGCCTCTCACCGGTGGCCACCTCCCTGCCTCCCGGTGAGACCCCTGGGATGCGAGCAGCCTGGAGCCGCCCCAGGGGAGTAACCAGGTGTTCCTAGAATTGCCACAGACGGGGAAGCCGTGGCGCAGGGCTGCCCCCAGGAGAGCGGGGACGGTCCCACCCCGTCCTCTGCCCTGGTCCATGGGTCAGGCCGACCTCTCCCACCCTGCGTCCACGGGCCGGCCGGGAGACGGGTGAGGGTGGGCAGCAGGGGTGTGCACGGAGAGCACAGACTGAGCTCTGGAGGTGGGGTCCTGCGCTGACACCCAGCTCCCCGCCACCCGCCATCTGCAGGTAAACCGAAAGTAAAACCGTCAGGAAACCACTGTCTTCCAAGACCACACAGAACCTCCACGTCCCAGCAGGACTTGGGCCCGGTCACGTCTGGTCCAAAAGCAAAACGGACAGAACAGGGCGGGAATGCCCCCACCCTGGGAGCCTGGGGCAGAAGCCCCGTGTCCAGCATCCCCCCTCGGGGCAGGTGGTCTGTGTGTCCCCATGTTGGGACCACGATACACACCAAGGTTCCCATGGCCGCTGGCCGGACAGTGGGGATGAACAACCCGCCTCATGCAGAAGCCCTGCCCAGCAGGTTCCCAAACCTGCTCTCCCCTCCTCTCCCCTCCCCTCCCCTCCCCTTCTCCCCTCCCCTCCTGGAAGCAGCTGCCTGGGAGCTGAGCTTGCCTGCTCACACCCTGAGGCCACGATCCCCTGAGGACCCGGGCAGGGGTGGAGCTCCAGAGGGGCTGGCGCAGGGCAGGGCTGCGAAGGTCCCATGTGAGGCCTGAGGGCTGCAGGCTGGAGGCACACTCCGGCTGCCATGCCCTCTAACGCCGTGACTTCACCTCGGAGGCCGCACAGCACGTGGTTCCCAAGGAGGCCGGGCGCAGCACGGGGATCTGAGCGGCCTTGGCAGGTGGCCCCAGTGGCAGGAGCCCCGAGCGCACGGCCTCGCCCCAGCCCCGCTCAGCGAGCTCGCCAAACTGCATCCCACACGCCCAGGCCCAGCATCTACCCCAAAGGGGGTCGCAGCCCGCAGGGCCACGGGCAGGGCCACCAGCTTCACCTCTGAAAACAAAGCTGGTGCCTGTTCTTGCGCTGCTGGGCCCCTGGCCTCAGCGGGGCTCCGAGGAGCTGCCGGTGGACGGCACAGACTAACTTCTCACTTTGGGGTGTGGGGGGGCGAAGGAAAGCGTGTCGCGCCCTCTGCTCGCTTCCTCTCCCCAGAACCCACGATGGCCCTTCACCTGCGGGAGACCAGGGACCTGCCCACGATCGACAGAGGGGGCGCGGGTCTGTGGTTTGGGCGACGCGGTGGGGAGGGCGCACCGCAGATGGCAAGTACCATACCGCCCCTACAGACAGGGAAACTGAGTCCCACAGGAGCCGTGTGTCTTGCTTGCAGCCGAGAAGAAAAGAGGCGTTTTTCCTGGTTTAATAGCATCCTGCTGTCCATCCGTTTCTCGTTAATTTGCTTAAAAAGCTCCAGTGGCGAGAGGAGGCAGGCTCACCATGCCCCGGGCGCCAGGCAAACTCAAGAGAGCAGTGATGGCCAGGGTGGGGCTGGGGCAGGAGCTCGGCCGGGAGGCGGGGTGCAGCCTCAGCCTGCAGGGGCACCCTGCCCTCCCCACCCTGACGCCCACCCTCACCGCCTCCGGGGAGGCCAGAGGCCTGGTAGGGTTTGTGTCTGTGTGTTTTCAACCACTGGAGAGTCACTGAGGTGAAGCTAGAAGGTCCAAACAGCTACGGGGAGCCCAGGGCCTGGCCTGGAACGTTCCCGCCAACACATTTGCCAGGAGAAACCCATCAGATTTAAAGCTAGAGATTCATAGTCATTTCTGTAATTGGCCGGGAAAATCACCCCTCATGCAGGCAATGTTTTGTTTGAACTGTGCTTTATTCCATAAAATTTCCTTAAAGCAATTATATTTTAATAAATGTGGTTGAGGTTATGGATGGCACTTCATTTCGTAACAGGACCTATATCCCATAGCAATTAGCAGCAGGGAAATGAGCAGGACAGAGCCAATTGCTGTGCGTGCGTAATGTTTTCATTAGAGGAGTTACAAATAATCTATTAATCTTGCCCTAAACACCCAGCAACATGTAAGCATTCCTCACCTCAAAGTCGGGTCTATGAAATTCCTTTAAGTAAACAAAATAAGATGCCAGCAGGTAGCATGTCAGAGTATGATTGATGGTGTGAATTGAATGTCTTTGTGTGATTAGACACATAATTAACTCCCAGGAGCAGTGGGGGTCTACTCAAGAATGGTCCTTCAGAGCCCACCCCCCATGCCTGCCCAGGAGGGTCTGCGTGTCCGGGGTGGGTCTGCGTGTCCAGGGAAGGTCTGTGTGTCTGAGGATGGTCTGTCTGTCCGGGGAGGGTCTGTCTGTCCGGGGAGGGTCTGCATGTCTGGGGATGGTCTGTGTGCCCGGGAAGGGTTTGCATGCCTGGGGAGGGTCTGCGTGTCCTGGGAGGGTCTGCATGTCTGGGCAGGGTCTGTGTGTCCAGGGCAGGTTTGCGTGTCCGGGGACAGTCTGTATGTCCAAAAAAGTTCTGCGTGTCCGGGGAGGGTCTGCGTGCCCGGGGAAGGTCTTCGTGTCTGGGGCGGGGTCTGTGTGTCCAGGGCAGGTCTGCCTGTCCAGGGATGGTCTGTCTGTCTGGGGAAGGTCTGTGTGTCTGGGGACAGTCTGTTTGTCTGGGGAGAGTCTGTATGTCCAGGGCCCCTTCCCTTGGGGAGCCTTAGCCCTGGGCTTGCCCTGACCCTGCTGGAAGCCCACGGGGGCAGCCCAGGGCCACCTCAGAGAATGGGAAGGGGGTCCCCAGGAAGAGCACATCAAGGAACAACTCCCCATGCCTTTGTTCAAGACAAAAACATTAAATGAGTTGATGTTTTTCAAATGCAGATAAAACAATAATTCAAATTCAGTGCAGTGCCCGGAGTCTAATGTGTCTTCTCCAACAGAAAATAGAAACCCTAAGGGCACCTGGATGGCTCAGTTGGTTAAGTGACTGCCTTCGGCTCAGGTCATGATCCTGGAGTCCTGGGATCGAGTCCCGCATCGGGCTCCCTGCTCAGCAGGGAGTCTGCTTCTCCCTCTGACCCTCCTCCCTCTCATGTGCTCTCTCTCATTCTCTCTCTCTCAAATAAATAAATAAAATCTTTAAAAAAAAAAAAAAAGAAAGAAAGAAAATAGAAACCCTAAGAAAGTGACCTGCAGTGCAATCCGCAGCTGAGGGGTGGTGGCAGGGCCAGAGGCTCGAAGCCCCTCTGGAGGCTCCTCCCCCATGGGGAGGCCCCCTCTCAGGAGCTGGGCAGCTGCTGGAACCGGGCAGGAGAGAAGCAGCGTCCAGACAGATGGACAGGCACCTCAGGAGGTGGAGGAATGTCCCTGGGTCTGAGGGAAGAAGGGGCCTCCTGCAGACGCACCTGCCCGAAGCTGACAGCCCCCTGCTCCTTCCACGGACGAGGGTCAGGCATGCCCTGTCTGCTGGGAAATGCGGGGACCCAGGCCGGTGACCACCTCCCTGAGTTACCAGACTTGCTCTTTGCCATTTTTGCCCCTCCGGAAACAGATGGGCGGTAACTGGACGCCTGGAGGGAGAGCCCGCCCTGGCCGGCCCCGCGGCTCCCTGCCCCACACACGTCCTCGCCCTCCCCCTGCCCGGAGCTGCTGGGCCCCGGTGCCTCAGTCCAAGAGCCCTTCTCAGAGCTGGGTTCTCAGTGCATAAAGGAAAATATGGAGGGCCATGCCGGTGGGACCACTGAGATGCTCGTGCAGAGACATTTCTTTACAAACATGCCGACAACACGGTAAAATGTCCGTTCACGTGGACGTACTAAATACCGAGAGCCGAGTTGAACAGATTCCTCGGTTTTGAGGCCGTGACGCCGGCTGATGGTGGTCCAAGATGTGGCCTGCTGTGGGGCCTGGACCAGCGATTGGACAGCCCGATTTCTCTCGTCTCTGAGCCCACTGCTCGGAACCTCATCCTGCCAGGCCTCCAGGAGAGCCCGGCTCCGGGCGGCACGGGGTGCTCAGGGAGGGACACTCTGCCTCCTGCCTGCCCTCAGCATCCTGACCGCAGTCCCACCAGGCCAGCACCCCCCAAGGAAGCCTGCAGGAGTCCTGTCTCCCCGATGCCTCAACCACTTCAGCTTCGCCCCGGCCCAGAGCCACACCCCCGCTTGGTGACAGAGGATCTCTGGCAGGTGCCTCTGCTTCTGAGATCCACCCACCTTCCTGCAGCAAGAACAAACCAGGTGCCACCCTGGGCGTCCGTCTACACTGGCGGGTGGGGCCTGGGCCCACATCCACCAGCAGCAGCACCTGCCGCATGGCCGCTTCCTGGGGCACCCAGGGTTGGGTCTGTGGGCTGGGGGACCCCACCCTGACACCCTTCTTTAAGCAGAGTCTCACCCACAGACAGCAGGGCAAGGTGGGCTGGTCCTTGTTCCCAGACTGTCCCTCCCTGGAACACCCAGGAGGGTGACCCACCACCCAGGGTCCCCAGGACTCGGCTAGTGCTAGCACTCAGAACCCTATGTCCCAGGAAGCCCTGGTGGGCACCCCAGACAGTTCCACCTGCTCATCAGACCCCCAGGTGCCCTAGCCTCGGAGGTACTGTCCCGCCCTCCCTGGAGCCCAAGGGAGCCGAGGGCATGAAGGGGAACCATCCCTCCAGCGGAGGGATGCCTGGCGAGGGCCTGACCACCTCCTCCCTGCAGCCTGCTTCCTGGCGTGTGAGGGTCCCTGGCTGCCCCAACCAAGCCCCACAAACTAGGCAGGTCCAAACAGTGGAAATTCATTCTCTCTGGAAGACAGCAGCCGGAGATCAAGGCGTTCCTTCCTGTCTCTTCCAGCCTCTGGTGGTGCCGGCAGCCCCCGGCTTTGACCGTTGTCCCCATCTCTGTCTCCATCATCTTGTGGCCTCTCTGTGTGGGGCCTGCAGTATCCCTCCTCCCATGAGGATGCCAGTCCCACCCTCCAGGCCCGCTCTAATCCGGGACGACATCCTCTGAGCTCATCACACCTGCAAAGACCTGAGGTTCCTGCTGGACATGAGTCGGGGGCCACTGCTCAGCCAGCACACCACGTGTCTGGCTCAGCCTATCCCTGTGGGCTGGTCTCGCTGGGGCCCCAGGGGCCTCAGCACCTGATCAGCTGTGGGGTTCGTGTGGGCACTGTCTGCAGAAAGGCTGCTCTGGGCCCCACACCCTGAGCAGCAAACCCTGAGACGTCCCCGTCGTGGCCTCTTGGAGCGCTGGGCTGACCACAGGCTGCAGGGCATGCCTGCTGCAAGCACGTCCCGGAGACCAGGCAGGGTCTGTCCCTGCTCAGTGCGTGCCCCACGGCCCCTGAGCAGACCTCACCCGGGACACCCGGTGGCCAGCGCTGAGTGGCACGCAGAAGCGTGTCTCCTCTGTGTCCAGAGAGACCCGACCCGGCGCCGCGCAAAGCTTGGAAAGCTGTGCGTTGTAAAGCATGCAGCGCCGAGGACCTGGTGGTAAGTACCTATAATCCAGCCGCTAACATTCCGCACTGAAAGAATTTTATCGCTTATCTGAGATGAATAAAGACCAAAACAGCCCCTGCTCGGATCTGGACCCACCACCATCGCCGTAGCCAAAGGTGCTGGCTTCCCTCCTAGAGCTCGTCCTGGCTGCGCGGCGGGGGGCTTTCGGGCTGCAGGGGAGACAGCAAGAGGCCCGGTGAGGCCCCCAGCCCCCCCCAACCTGCAGGATGGCGCCACTACTCCCCTCCCAGGGTCTGGGGGTCTAACAATCTCCAGACGTCTGGGGAGGGGTCCTTCGGTCCTCAGGGCACCCTCCTTACCCACCCGCACGGCTGGACCCCGAGGGCATGGGCACCGCGTCCTGCAAGGTCCTGGCCATCGGGGATGCTCTGAGGAAACACAGATGCTCTGTGTACCTTGGAGCCTCACAGCCCCTTCCCCCAGCTCAGGGCCAGCCCACCCCCCACAGCCCTGCTCCAGGCCGCCTCCCTCCTGGAACACCAGCCTTGTGCGGGCGGGATGGAGCTGACCCCTGGGGCCTCCCTGCAGGATGCCCCTCTCAGACCCCACTGGTGGGTGCCTGGGACGGCCGTCAGGCAGACCGAGAGCCGGGGTGAGACCCCAGTGCATCCCCGAGGGGGTTGCTGGTCAGTCCATGCCATTTGCTCCGAGTGGGGTCAGCAGGGGACCCTCTCGCCAATCCGGCACTTCATCCACCCCGGCACATGGGAATCGCCCGCACCGCCCCCGGGTCGGGGCCTGAGGTAGGGATCAAGCACCCCTCCTTGAAAGGCAGACCCCCCCCACAACCCCATGTCACCAGCACCGTTAGGGTTGGTGCTCAGGGCTGCTCCTGGGACCTGGAGCCCCCTGCAGAAAGACCCCAGAGGTCACAGGACACAAGGTGGGAACAGTTCTCTTTTCTACTCTAACTGAAGGAAGAGATTTTATTCTCTCTGTGATTTAAATGTAGTTCTAAAATTGTTTAATACATTTTTCATTTTACATAAAGGTCACAAAAATAGTACAGAGAGTTCCCACGGTCCCCCCCCCGCCCCCGGCACGGCGGCCCCTGACGCCTCACGCTGAGGCGGGTGCAATCCCATCAACACGGTGCGACAGGAACACGTGATGAACAGGATCCACAAGCCGTTGTCAACCAAATCCACCACTTGTTCGGATTTCCTCAGCGCGCCCTGATGTCCTCCTTCCGTCCCGGGGCCCCATCCGGGCAGGTCAGCACGACCCGTTTGGACCTCCCGGGGCTGTGGGTGTGGGGCTGGGGTCCTGAGGGGTCCTGAGGGCTCCCCACGCGGAGCTGCCCGGGGGGGGGTGCACACTCCCTCCTGGGGGGCGGACAGGCCCCTGAACTATTCCCAGACCTCTACGGACTGTTCTCTCCCCGACTCACTTCTCACACGACCCCTCGGCTTCGTAGAAAGTCGTTTTGAGACTCTGTTAGTGACAGTCCAGCATTTTTCTTACAGGAAATAGAGCTCCCCGCCCCCCCGGCCCCTGCCGGCCTTGTGCCGACTGCAGCCCCTTCCCTCCCCAGCAGCACTCTCTCCACCTGCTCCCCGTCAACCCTGGGGCTGTTCCACCCCCTGAGCCCACCCTCCTGGGCACCCATCACACCACACCCAACTTCCTCCCCACCCCAGCATCCCCCCTAAATCCAATCCACGCAGAAGCACCTGAGAATATAGACCCCGGAGCAGGCGCTCGCTGACGGTCGGGGACGAAGCTCACACCCGCCACGTCAGACCCCGCCAGCAACCTCCAGCTCCCCACACTCTGAGTCAAGGCCCGCGAGGGGCCAAGGGCACCCACGACCAGCCAAGGTGATCCTCGCAGTGTGGTGGGTGGCAGCCAAGGACAGGGGCTCCGGGTCACAGACGGCGCACTTCGCTCATGGGCTGGTGGCTCCCGAACACCCTTACACGGGGCCCAGCATGGGGTACGCAGCCTGCCCTTGGCCACAGCTGCCACTGCTCTGCCCTCAGTGTCCCCATCTGTGAAATGGGCTTCCTGAGCACTCAGCTGCCCCGAGCTCTGCGTGAGACAGATGGCACTCGGCACATGTGTGTGGAGCGTCCCCACGCAGCCGTCTGACACCTGAGCTGTGCCTTTCTCAGAACCCAGGGAGCCCCCCGAGGCGGAGAGGCAGACCCCAGACAGGCCCCGGGGCTCCAGCAGATGCGGGTCAGCCACGTGCCCATCTGTGGCCCTGCAGGACAGGCAAGCAGGACAGTGAGGCCAAGGGCACGGCTCTGGGAGGTAGGGCCCTCTGCTCTGTCCTGTCCTGGACCCCAGCTGTCCCCAGCAGCCCCATGGGGACCAGCGTCTGCCTGGGGCTGGCCACAGAGATGCCCACTCTTCCAGCACCCTCTGTCCCACAAGAGCACCCCAGGCGCAACAAGGAAGGCTTTCCTGTCAGGAGCAGCCTGCAGGGTCGGCCCCACTGCAGACAAGCAGAGGCTCGAGGAGCCCGGGATGCTCCTGTGGGGCAGATCCAGCTTCCACCATGGCACGAAGAGGGGCCCCCAGACCCCCGGGGCTTTGCGCCTGAGGTCCCTTCTCTGGGGTCACCACATGGTGCGCGTGTCCCCACAGGGCTCATCCCCAAGGGGGACATCCACCGAGGGGTGCCTGGCGGACGTTTTTTCGCGACCTCAGGCCCGCGGGGAGTGTGAGAAGCTCACGTGGGCTTGGCATCCAGCAGTGGTGTGGGAGGGAGCGAGAACCATAATCTAATATTCCCTCTGCCGGCGAGGATCGCACGCTACGGGCCGCTCTCTCTTCATCAAGCTCAGCCCCCGAGTCCTTTAAACCACGCAACTTTAAAAGAAACATATGTCTTTCCAAATTAGCTTTGTATCTAAGAAGGATAAGGCCGTAAGAGTTGTATTAATTAACTTACAGTGAGCTCTAAGAACACGTTTGCAGGTTGTTTTATTTGCTGCAAAGGGAATCAACATCTATTAAGCAGAGAGGATGTTCCAGTCCCCCTGCCCTGGGCACGTCTGGATGTCACCCGCTGCACAGAACTCTGTCCGCAGTGGAGCGGAGCACGCAGGCTGGAGAGGGGCGTGCGGCGGCAGCAACACCTCTGGGACTCCAGAACTACCTGCTTTTTGTCCTCGCGTCTGCCCCCAGCGTTCATGACAGTGATTCAGGTGCAGAATCTGCCTGGGGTCTGTGCTGTGCGTCCAGGACCTTCCTGAAGACTGGAATTCTCAGAGAATGGGAATTGCCCTGTACACATGAAGTCCGTGTGACTCAGGCCCCAGGCGCCCGGGGTGCTCGTCCCGCCTGCACCGGGGCTGGGGCCGGGGGCCAGGCCCTCCAAGGCAGGCGGCAGGTGGTCCCAGGCTGCCGGGGGGATTTCCACCTTGAAGAGTTAAGGCGGGGGCCTCATCCACAGCATCCTGTCTTGCCTCTCCCACACCGCAGGCCCGGGCCTGGCTCCACGGGATGCAGGGCTAGCTCCCACATGGCTCGGGAGCCTCCATGGTTGTCTGCAGAGTGGGGAGCCTCCCCAGCCCCGTTCCAAACATGAACTACCTGTAGAGTCAAAGCTGGGGGCTTCATCACTTGTTAACGGGCATTGAGAGCAATCCCTGAACTCACCTGAGGACCCGTCATCCAGGGAAGCGTAAGACGGTGTTTTCCTAAGCCTGCAGTCCTGCCTGAGGGGGTCGGGAAGGCCCAGCTGGGAACAGGGGGACCGGGCTTCGAGTCGGTGTGGCCATCAAGTAGGGTGGAGCAGGAATGAGGACCTAGCAGGGCAAGAAATCCCACGTCCCATCTGGACAGCAGGCTCCGATCGCCAGCCCCCACCGGGTGCTCACAGCCCAGCACAGGTGGGAACGCCTCCCCATCCCGAAGCTCACCAGCAGCCACCGGTACTGACACAGGGCACTTGACTCAGGAGGTGAGCCAGGAAAGGGGACTTGAGGAGACGAGCCCAGAAGTCAGCACAGGAGGACGGGGCGGGCGCGCTGAAGAACAGCTTCATGTGGTTCTTTCTGTACAGTTTGGGAAATTCTCCTGGTTTTCACCACCTGTTGTTCCAGAAAAAGAAGGAGCTGAGGAAAACACAGGTGTGCCTAAGCTGGGACAGCGGGTCTCCCCACACTGACCTGGACAGCGGGATCCCCCCCGCCACTCACCTGGGCAGCGGGACCCCCCCCCCACACTGACCTGGGATAGCAGGACCCCCCCACACGGACCTGGGACAGCAGGAACCCCCCACACTGACCTGGGACAGCGGGGCCCCCCCACACGGACCTGGGACAGCGGGACCCCCCCACACGGACCTGGGACAGCGGGACCCCCCCACAATGACCTGGGACAACAGGACCCTCCACACTGACCTGGACAGTGGGACCCCCCTACACGGACCTGGGCAGCGGGACCCCCCTACACTGACCTGGGACACCGGGGCCCCCCACACTGACCTGGACAGCGGGACCCCCCCACACGGACCTGGGACAGCGGGAGCCCCCACACATGGACCTAGGCAGCGGGGAGCCCCCCACCAGGATGAGAGGAGACGCCAAGATGGCAGAATGGCTTCTACTCTCCAGTATCACCTCCAGCAGGTGGTCTCCCTGGTCTCTCCTCACCTGTGGGGTGAGGGCTCTGCACCCCGAAGTAGAAATGGGTCCTGTTTCTTGTGCAGGGGACAGGGTGCGCTGGCAGAGAAAGCCCCGCTCCTTCTGGGGACCGTCAGGGGCCGGGCCCAGCTGATGGTTGGTCTCTCCCATCTCCATACCCTGCAGCATCACTGGGGTGATGTTCACCCCCAGGGCTGGCCCCCCTAGCGCCATCTCCACTTCCCAGGAGCAGGCCAAGTCCAGGGCCCAGGGGCAGGCTCACTTCACCCCCGGGTGTCCGTCTCTGTGAGGCTGGACCGACCCCTGCACTCCCTGAGTCCCCGTGGGGATCGCAGGGCTGCAGCCCCTCACTGCCCTGGGCTGGGGTGTCGGGCCAGCAGGGGATCAGGGGCATCAGGGACACAGGGTCGTCCAGGCCCGCGGTTCCCTCCTTGTCCCGCTGGGCCGCGGCTTGGGTGGCCTCCGCATTCTCCAACCTGCGGCTCTGGCCCTGACATGCCTCTGTCTTCCTCATGCCTGTCAGCCAGAGGGTGGCCTCTGCCACAAGCGAAAGGGCCGGCCAGCTGTGCGTAAAGGGGGCATTTGCTCTTGGGGAGAAGCTTAGAAAACCATCACGGAAACAAAATCCAGAGAGCGGAGGGCTCCCCACCCTCCACTGGGATCCCTTTGCAGCATCTGTCGTGTTTCCCAAACCATCTGGATTGTAACTCCCCTCGTCTGGGCCCCTTCATCGCCTGCGCCGCGCCCAGTGTCCTGACTCGCCGCCCTCAGGCAAGGTGATGGTGCAGGCAGGAGGGGCCAGGAACCCCCTGTGCTTATGCTGAAACGGCAAGTCGGGATGGGGAGGGCAATAGGACGTGCGTGGCGTGAAGACGACGCACGCGGGATGAGTCACCGCCAACGCCCATACATCTGTCATGTGGGGTTGTTTTCTATGGCAGGTTTGTCGCTAATGATCATAACCACAGTAGACCCAGCCTGTGAGACCCAGCCCAGTGGGCCTCCCGTTTGTCATGCAAAGGGCCTCCCCACAAGCGGAGGAAGGCGCCCCCCTGGAGGGGGATCCCCAGTCACGGGCTTCGCGAAGGCCCAGAGCCCTGCGACAAGGCGGGTCTCCTCCAGCGGCTCAGGAGGAGGCTGTCACTTTCAGCTCCACCGGCGACCGAGCACAAGACCACGAGGGCCCGACAGCGGGAATGGCCCGTGGGTCCAGGGATCCTAACGGCCACACGGATGGTCACGCAGCAGCCCCGCCCGTGGGCTATCCACCCACGGTCCCCAGGCCAAACCGCCCCTCCTAGCCTCTGTTGGACCGGCGGACTAACCAAAGCATCAGGTGAACTTCTTGTCGGACTGTCCGCTCGGGAGGCAGCGGCCCTCTGGCCGTTACACCAAGAGGAAGCCGGTCCTGAGCCTCCCTGGCGGCTTCCGCGAGATGCAGGTGACCTCTGAAGGTGGATGGATGTGCAAAATGGGGGAAAGTATAAACTGCTCAGTGCCCAAGCCCTGGCGCGGCCCCGGGGCTGAGGCCTCTGCAGGTGTCGGGCCGGCATGCAGCCCGGGGAGGGATCACGGGCCCACGCTGGGGACCCAAGCCCAGCCGCTGGACGAGGCAAGACCGTCACAGGCCAGGAGACACCAGTCTTCTCTCCCCACACAGCAAGGGCTCTGCAAAGTGGACGCTCTCCGTTACTTCTTTCTTCCACCGGAGCAAACCGAGAAAGCTGGTGTCCCCCAGTGGAAGCTGGCCTCGGGGTAGACCAGAGGCTGGCTTGCCCAGTACAGAGCGGCGCCTGACTTCCACTCTGAGCCCTGGGCAGGCGTGCCCTTCACCGAGGCCCTGGGTCCCTGCGACTCTGCGGCTGGAGCCCCTGGCCTGTGGACGCACATGGAGCAGGAGTGTGTCAGTGAGGCCCGCCCTGCGCACGTGGACGCACGCGGATGCACGCGGACGCACGCGGATGCAGGACTGCTCACCACGGCCACTGCTCCTAACAGGACTTCACCGCTGACCTTGCAGCTGGGACTGACTCAGGCGCCCTGCAGCCGTCTGCACACGCAGGTGATGCAGCTGCCTGAGGGCGAAGACAGATGCACGATGACCCCCCTTGCTACCGTCAGCTGCGTGGGTGGTTTTATTGATTGTGGGGGTCTTTCCTGACGTCCCCCCACCGTGTGCGTCCTTGTAGTTCTCTAACCTGATCCCAAAGTGTGAAAGCAGGAGCCATGTGTGTCCCTGGGCAGCAGGGCACCCACCGCCTCGTGTTGTGAGCAAAGCTAGAAAGGGCAGGGGAGGGGCACCTGGGTGGCTCAGTTGGTTGGGCGACTGCCTTCGGCTCAGGTCATGATCCTGGAGTCCCGGGATCGAGTCCCGCATCGGGCTCCCTGCTCCGCAGGGAGTCTGCTTCTCCCTCTGACCCTCCCCCCTCTCATGTGCTCTGTCTCTCTCATTCTCTCTGTCTCAAATAAATAAATAAAATCTTTAAAAAAAAAAAAAAAAGAAAGAAAGGGCAGGGGAGGGGAGTGAGCAATCCCGTCTGTCTTTCTGTGTTAGTTTGGTATTTTGGGAAATAGGGAACGTGGGGCTGGGACAACAAAGCAGTCTTCAGAGTGAAGATGGCTCTTCCTGGGTCTCTCAAGCTTCCGTCCACCTGCTCTGCCCCGCGGGGCCAGTCTGGGACCAAGCCCCTGCTGCTAATCACATTCAGCAGGTCAATGGAGTAACCGTTTGACAAGGAAGCATAAATGTCCATACCGAGTGTCTGTCAACAGTGTTTCTGACTGAACTTCACCCACACAGTGGAACTCGCCAACCACAGAGAATAGAGACCCTGCATGGACGCGCACGCCCTGGGCAGATGGACACTTGGCTCCTTCCAGGCCCAGCAGCCGGACCCTGACTCTGAGATGTACGAGCACAAAGAGTAAGGAGAACTGGGTTCACGGAAATTCAAAATCCGAAAGCAAATGGAAACGTGCAAATCCCGCAAGCTGTGGGACTCCTGCTTGGTGGGAAGCAGGCATGCCCGAGGGGGACTGGAGGTCTGGTGTGCTGTCCGCGGGTTCGTGACCAAGGATGGGCCCGGTGGAGCTCAGGGACCCCCCACGTAGCCATGGTGGCGGCTGAAAGGCCAGGACCAGACTCTACAGCTCCAGCCCTAGCGCACGGACCTTCCTCTGCCTCACCAGCTCCTGCCGGCCAGTCCACGGGCCCAGACTAGTCGCGGTGATGCTGAGCTACCTTCAGCCCCGGAAGCACGCTGGTCCACCATCACCCACTTGCCGTAAAACCACGTAACGCCGGGTCACGTAAAAGGACCCTTAGTAAAGCAAGAAAGCACTAACTTTATTCTATCTCAACCTTGTTAACATCCTGTGTGAGCCCCGGGGAGCACGTGTGTCGAGTGGACGCCACCACCGGGAAGGAGGAAGTGCGCTCGAGACTAAACCAGCACCTTCTTACTTGAGACACGACCAAAGCCAGTGATGGTCACTCAGACGTGGGCTTCGGGCCAACATTTTCTCAAAAACGAACAAGGTGCGCAGCTTTAAGGCAAACGATGGACAGTATTCGTTGCCGACAACAAAATTTCGACTTTCAAGCAAAAATTAGAATTTTGGAGAACTCGTTCCAGCCACCGGGCTCTTCATTTTCCACTTTCCTGAGGAGGTTGGTGATGATACTGACGAATGTGACTTTTTGATATTGTATAAGGATTGGAAGATCTGCACAACCACCAGCTGACCTTCTCCAAAGGACCGGCGCACGGGGTTCCGAAGCCGCGCCAGGCCAGCGTCCTCCAAGGCGCGGGGCGGTTTGCCGGCCCACGTGGCAGCTGGCCTATAAGAAACTAGCCCTTACCATGTTTCGTGTACTATCAAAGAATACACACAATTATCTGGAAAGACCAACAGAATGCTCCTCTTTTCCAACTAGATATCTGGAATAGAGACGAGACTCTAACCACTAAGCAGACAGGAAAGACATTTGCAAAAATAAAATGATGCCATTCTTCTCACTAAAATTTTTTGTTGTTTCATGAAAATGTTACTTCTGCTAATACTTAAGGGGTTTATTATTGTTAATTTTAGATGAATCAATCGATTAATATTTTTTGCATTTCTCAGCTTTAATTGCCAATATGGTGTGTGTCAGTAGGTGCACACCACATGAGCAAAAGCTCTTGGGGGTCTTCAGTAATTTTTGAAGGTGTTCTAAGATCAAAAAAATGAATAACTGCCAGACGTTGTAGCTTAGCACGAGTTGGCAATTTTCTAAGAGGACCTTTTATTAGTAGAGCGAATGTTGAGTCTACTTCCCCACGTAATGGCTGTAAAGTGCCTTCTAGAAAGTGCAATGGGGGGATCTCTCGGTGGTGGAAAGCATCCCTGAGGCCTGCCTGGAGGAGTTGCCACTATGAGTTCTGCACTGAAGGCCACGCCCCCGTCTGCGCCTCCCTGGGTCTGGAGCCCCCTTCAGCTTCTGGGTAGATTCTGCGGCTGGCTCCGGGGCTATCACCTGTCTCCTAAGGTCATTCGGCTCCTCCCGCACTCAGGCCGCCGTCTCCCTGACTCCAGGCCGTTTTCATTTAACAAAACATAATCTGGTTCAGCAACTCTGCGCTGGGCATCTGTTCTGCAGTGCTGTCCCAGGGGGCTGCAAAGGCACGATAACCCGCTTCCCTGATTAAAGAGCGCATCTCGACCAGCGTGATCGTCATGGACCTGGGCTGTCAGGAACCCCTGAAAGGCTGTGACGTGGGCATGGTGAGCACTCAGCCCGGTCTGCAGGCTGGCGGAACTTTAGGCCAGAGGAATGAAGGTACTGGGTATGTCCATCGCAGCTGAAGCATCTACGGCTGGGATGCCAGGCTCTGAGCCACTGCAGGACAGAACAGAATCCCTTCATGTAGGAAATCAGCTTTGATTCAAGACAGTGACCAACAGAACCTGGCCCCTGCCCCCAGCACAGCGCGGTGGGTGCGGGGGGACCTCACGCACGGAGCGCCCGGACCAAGCACGCCCTCACGGCCCGGCCTGGAGCACCGGCTGGGACCGGCCACGCCGACCTGCTGTGCCCGCACACGCTCACGTGCGTCCTTGAACGGCGCACTCAGATCCCACCCCAGCAGCCCCAGGGTGGCCTTGGCGCCTGTGGGAATCCACGGGATGCCCCACGAGAGAAACAGACACAAACAACGCAGAACTGAGGTTTGATGACCTACCTGCTGAGTGTGAAGAGGCTTCAATTACCTCGAGGACGGTTTTCAAGGACAGGACAAACCGTGTCAAGAGGAACGAAGAGTAGCCTGGGCTGCGTGACACACACACCAGCTCGGAGAAACGGCAATGGCTGGAAAATAGGACGTCGGTCCGCTCTCATCCGCAGAGTGACAGGGAAGGCCGGGGGGCTGGGATAGCGCCCTGTTTCCCACACGGTTGAGTCCCCGCCAGAGGAGGTGCCTGGCCGTGGGACTCCCCAGTGCGGCACGGACTCCCCGGCGGCTCTCTGGGTGCTGCAGGCCGGCTGCACCCCATCGGCCCGGAGAGCTGGGCTCAGAGCAGGCCAGGCGGTGGCGGGACAGGCCTGGGAGTGAAGGCAGAGCACAGACCCTGCAGGAGGTGAGCAGCGGTAGAGCCTCACGGCCCACGGCCCCAGCCCCTGGGGACAGGGTGTGCGTCTTCTGGGACCTTTCAACAAGGGCCCAGCCTGGAGTGGGGGGTGACCCTGACCTGGGGGCTCCAGTCCGATCACATGCACAGGCTCTAAAAGGCGCCCTCTGGTCTTGGCATGGTCGGCGACTGGCCCCCGTGGACATGATGCTCAGGTCCCGGGGCAGAGGAGAGCCAGGAGAGGTGGGCAATAGGGAGAGCACCCTGGGGTGGGCAGGACTTACTTCACGAAGTGAGGTCATGTGTGGTACCAGGGAGGCTGGACTACAAGCATCGGGTGTCCAGAAATGGACAAGACCCAGTGCCGAGACCGGGCAGGGGGACAGCAAAGCCCCCTGCCCTTCGGGAATCACGGGGTAAGGGACAATGAGGACACCCACGACGTGCAAGGTGGGACTCTCTGGGCACTACCTAGGCCTCCCAGATTCAGGGGGGCCACAGGAGAAGGAGAGATTCCCCGGGAATGATGGACTCTGAACCCCCCTCAATGCAGGGGTGGGATTCCTGTGCTCCTAGGTTTGTAGAGTAAGAAGCCCAGGGAGGAGACGAAAACTGGGGCCCCATCTGACCCCACAGTGACCCTGCATTTTACACAAGAAGCCAGTTGCTAATCATGTGGAGCAAAATCATCCTGATTCATATCCTCCTCTCTCCAGTCCATCCTTGAGCATCACTCATAAGAATTCACCTCTTAAACGTCATCTGTCCCCAACACCTGTTCTCATCAGATCCAGACGCTCCTGTCTGAGTCTCCAGGAGCTCTGGGGTCGCTCCTACAGCTGCATCTGACACCAAGAACGTTCCTCCACAGGCAGATTCTTGTATGACTTTGTATCTGGTGGCCCCGCGGCAATCTTTTCTCCGAATCCAGGGGCACCATCTGCACTCGCGTGACTCTCTACGCTAGAATTGCCTGACGGTACATCTCGTCCCTCTGGCTGGCCTAGAGGAGGTTATGGACTCCGGATGAAGGAGGTCACGGACTCCTTCCTGGCCTCCAGCTTGCATGAAGGCTGGTCTGCCTGTCCTCCACAGCCTGACCCACATTAACAAGGGCACCATTCCGAAGTCTCCGCTGCTCTAGGATCATGAGCTCTGGGCAGGGCAGCCTGACCCGGCTCCGAGAAGCACCAACAGACCCCCCAGATCTTTGTTCTTGCAGACCATGTCTCCACTGAGACGTGCGGCCACTGGCCACCAGGCCGGCCCTGGGGGGCTCCAGCCTGCATCCCTGGGGGCTCCAGCCTGCATCGTTGGGGGCTCCAGCTTGCGTTCCAGGGGCCAGTGGCCTTGGTGCCCTCAGCAGCAGGGACCCCGTGTGCTCACCGCACTGCAGAGTGGACACCGTGAGTGCTCTCTGCTGCTCACCTCTGCTCTGCAATGTGTCTACCCTGCACTTGGACATCTCCATGGAGACAGCACGGGTCCCTTCCCTCTCTGTACGGTGGGCAAGGTCGTTGAGCAGATGAGCCAGGCCCGTGGTCCTGGCGGAGACTGAGCTCTGAGTACCTGGAGTCAGATCGTCCGCACACAAGGCAGCCTGCTTCCCGGGGGGCACCCTCCCCGGACCAAGCCAGCTCGCCTCCCCTGCCACATTAAATACGTGTACAAGTGCAGATGCATGTTGCACACATACGTGTGCTGTGTCTTCGTGTAGAACGCACATATTTTCTATCTCTCTCACCGTATGAGACCACGCGGACTGCACATATCAGACGCAGTAGGAAGCTGCTGCCCCAGGCCGCTGTTCCTCAAGGACCGGTTCTCAGAGTTCATGGCACTTACGTCCCACAAAGTCTGCACACTGATTGGCCACCACGGCCCGCGGCTGGTGGCTGGGGAGCCGCCGTGCTCGGTTCCTGCCGGCCTCGCTTTCATCCACCTGTCGCACGCGGGTCTCTGTTTAAAGACGCCTCCTTTACCACGTGTAGTGGACTCACTAACGCTGAGCTCGCGGCCCGAGTGCCGTAAGCCAGGCCTGAAGGAAGCTCGTCACACACACATGTTTTCTCCGCGAGGCACATCACGCCTTCTTGCGCTCACGGGCCCGGGACGGCTCTCCAGCACTTTGCTTGGGGCCATTTTAATCGGTGGAATCACCAACAAAAACACACACAAATGTGAAGAGTGTGGCACTAAATCGACCACAAAGACACATGGTTGCCTTGTCCCATGTGGGCGGGGAGCGGGCTCCTTCTTGAGGATCGTGCCAGATTTGCTTTGATGATTTTTTCTGCGATCGTGATGACATTGGGTGCTTCATTTTCCTGGGTTAAAGGCTTACAACTGACATAATAGTCACTCAGAAGTTACTTCTTTTTAAGAATTTAGACTTAGGATACTTTCTCCGTATTTCCAAAATTTTCTGTGTTGAAAGGCATTGCTATGGACATTTGGGTCCAAGAGCATTTTTATATTTATTTCTTTATTTAACTTACCAAAGTTTTGGTAGGTTTATTTTTTTAAGATGTTTTTATTTATTTAATTGAGAGAGAGTGTGCACGCATGAGCAGGGGGGAGGGGCAGGGGTAGAGGGAGAAGCCGGCTCCCCGCTGAGCAGGGAGCCCGATGCAGAATTCAATCTCAGGACCCTGGGACCATGACCTGAGCCGAAGGCAGACGCTTCATTGACTGAGCCACCCAGGCGCCCCAAAGAGCATTTTTCAAGGAAAGACAAGAGGCAGTGATCCAGGATCAGGACCCTGGAGCTACAAACACCACTGACCAGGCAAGGAAGAACCTTCTCTTAGGCCCCTGCGGGGCGATGCTCAAGTCAACAGGTGAGGGCGGGGGTGGGAGGTGGTCCCGCATCTGAGTCCCCACAGCCTGCCTCCTCCTCGTCCACACCTGGTGCCAGCCCCCTCACCTTGTCAGGCGAGGCCCCCCCCCCGAGTGTGAATTGGACCCAAGCTGAGCCTGGGATCCGGGGCAGAGAAGTGAGGACAGTGACAGCCCTGGAAAGTGTCACCGAAACCCAGCTACAGTCCCCTGTCCTGGGCGCGGGGTCCAGGCGAGGCCCCCAGGGGAAGGGCCGTCCCGGGTGCCACTGCCGTGGGGGGTCCAGACGTGGAGGGGGGAGCTCCCGCTACGAGCCTCTCTGGCTTCTCCCTTCCAAGAGCAGGTGAGTAGTTACAACCTCACCTGTTTCCTTCCGAGGCGACCCACACAGACAGCCGAGCGAGATGAGACTGAGGGTTGGCGCCTGTTGGGTCCGTGCCCTGGGGACCAGGTGCCCCTGCGCTCATTCCTCGTCTGCCGGCTCCTGGTCTCCGCGGGGCCCACCACCATGACTGCAGCAGCCTTGATGCTGGGGCCTGAGAGTGAACAGCCCGACGAGGCAGCAGCCTCGGACCAGCGAGATCCACCTGCCACTGTGTGTCTCAGGCATGAAGCCCCCACGTCCCTCCCAAGATCTTAGTCTCACCTGCCACACCTTCCTTGGGGATGAGAAAGTGTCCCCGTTGGGGAGGGACACGGGGGGAGGGGGAGGACAGAGGCCGCCATCGCGGGACACAAACGCAGTGTGTTAACTGCGGCTTGCTCAGCAGCCCGTGTCCTCCTCCAAAGCCTGCCCAGCTGACCCCAGGGACTCCTGAGAAAGAGCAAGCAGAGCCCCTGGTGGACGTTCTGCAGGGAGCGCCCGGACATCATTCTTAGGTCTTGGGGTGAAAGACTTCTGGCAAAGGGGGAGGGGGGCATGACCTCGGAGTCACCGGGACTCATGGGCCCCTGGCGACCCAGCTGGGGATTTCCTACCCTGCCCCTGTCAGTCTGCCAGATAAAATACCAGATGCCAAGTTAGGTTTGAAGTTCAGAACAACAACTAATATTTTAGTATAAATATGTCCCAAATTATTTACTGCTCAGTTGAAAGGGGAAGGGGGGAGGGAAGCAGGGAGCTGCCTGTCAGTCTCTGCGCGGGCCCTTGGCAGCTTCCTGGGCACTCACACAGCCTCCGTGGTGGATTCCCAGTGGGCACCAGGAGGCCACCAGCTAGAGAAGACACAGACCAAGACAAGGAGGTGAGGGGGCTGGCCGTGGGGAACCAGGACCCTCCTCAGTCCGGGTGGGTGTGGGGCTGCCTGCACTCTCCAGGCTTCCTCCGTGGCCTCCAGGCTGTGGGCCACCTTGAGGATGGTAGGCGGACCAATGACCAGGGCACTGAGGGTGAGGAGCCAGGCTGCATGGAGACTTGAGGGATGCTGGGGCTGAGCCAGGCAGGGACCCGGTGATCAGTGCCCAGCAAGCACCACCCCTGACGGGCCCCTGACTGACCCTGAAGTGGCCCAGTGGTGTGGGAAATCCTACACAGCTTCGCCTCCACCCGGGGCCTCACATCTGCAGTGCACTCAGCTCTATGAAAAACCCTGCAGTGGACTCATGTTGATGGCAGCCTTGGAGGTGGCTTCAGGGGACGGGTGACAATCTGAGTTCTGTGCTTTCCTGGCTCCCTGGTGATGAAAGCCCACTGGGTCTGGACCCAGGGAAGGGATGGGGGCCAGAGTAAGCACAGTCCCTGGGCCCCACTGTGCCTTGCAGCCTCCGCAGCAGAAATGCTTCTAGACAGAGCAGCAGAGCAGCAACGATGTCCAAGTCAGAGATCCCCAGAATGGGCTTTGATTCCCCCAAGATGGGGTCTTCCTTGCTCCTCTGTCGTCATGCTCCCTCTTCAGCCAGTGGCCCTGCCCTCTGCTCAGCCCGGGGGCAGCACCAAACCACTGGGTGGGCCACACTGGTCCAGGAGTGTCCATCGCCTCCCCTGGCCCCCTCTCCTGGACAAGGCAGAATTGGCCTCCACAGTCAGAAGCACGTTACTGTGAAGTTTTAGGTCACTAGGGATACAAAGACCCTAAAACCCTTTGTTGAGGAGCCAATGGCACTGGAGTGGGGGTGGCACAGCTGCCTGCACAGTTCCACCGAGAGTGGCTCCCTGAGGGCTCTGTGACTGTGCTCAGCTCAAATGATCCAAGGAAAAGGGAGGCATGTGAATCAGGAGAGGGGGGTGAATTCTCAGGGAAGGCTGCAGGGGTACCATGCTGACAGCCTGGAGCAGGTGGATTACCTGGTCCCTGCAACCACAGAGAAAGCATCTTCAGTGAGATTTTGCAGAGTTGCTGGGGAGTTCGGGAAGACTTAGTGATGGGAACTTAGGAAAATCAAGAAAAAAAAGAAACAACTAACTCCAGAAAATTAAAAAGCTATACAAGAGGATGTGGTTATAATACGGGGTGACCGCCATCTGAAAACATAGATGAATACAGAAATTAATGAATGTAATGGTTTATTGATGTTGTAATACAGTTCATGTTTTAAAAAAATCTATAATTCCAGATTTTATGGCCATCCTATAGACCACTTGACTGAGCAGTAAGCAAAACTTACAGAATACTGTAAACACCAAATACTGATATCAACAACAAAAGTGCAGCGTGGCTACATGGGGGATATGGAGAGCAGGCGGATTGGACAATAAAGCCCTCATCTAACCCAGTAGGGTGACAACAGTGCGATGGAAAAACTTGAGCAGGGACGGCAGAGCAGGTGCTCATATTGCCTAGAAATACAGAAACGCTGGATGAAATCACTAGAATTGAAAAGTCGTTCCTCTAGGGGGCTTGGGGGGTGGGCTGGGGACTACTGCCTTTCTTAATAAACTATGGTTCTATTTCATTCTCATATTATTTTGATTAAAATGTAAAATAATTATTAAAAAATAAATCCCACAGAGGTGTCCAGTTGGCTCAGTTGGTAGACAAAACTCTTGATCTCAGGGTTGTGAGTTTGAGCCCCACGTTGGGCGTAGAGTTTATTTAATAAAAAAAAAAAGTAAAAACAGATAAGTAAATAAACCATAAAACCTACAGATCTGACTATGTCAATCTCCTGAGAAAACATGCCAGTTGTTCTCCATCAAGAGGGACCCTGTTCGAGCGCTGAGGGCCACCTCTCCCAACACTCCATTACCTTTGCAGAGCCCTGTGGCTGGATTAGCATGTTTCCGTGGTGGTCCAAGAAAAGCACCCCGCGCACACCACTCTGACAGCACTATGTTGATATTTGTTAAAAGCATGCATGCGAGAATGAATGAACCGATTGGACTAAGTGGGGTCCATTTGCAAAGTAATAAGGCCAAGGCTAAAATGATAGTTTTAGAGACCAATTTGAAAGTTACGCTGATACATTTGCATTAAACTTTGATGGTGGAGAAATGGCCATGGAAGTTTGATAGGTCTGATTGAGAGAGGAATCATTTCCCAAATGGATCAAAATAAATAATTTACTGTTGACTCCTTATGCCAACAAAAACAAGTCTTGCTCACCATGCTCTTCCCCCTCCTTTTGGAGCAAAGTCTCAGCAGGGACATTACGATGGGGACCTCAGGGACCAAGGCATCAGTACTGTAGGTGCAGACTGTCTGGAAGCAAAGGTCACCAGCTGACCTCCAGAGTCCCTGGTGGAATTCAGCACTCAGGTCCTGCCCTGCCATTCTGCCACCGCACACAGGGGTCAGGTGTGCTCTTTAAAAGGGTGGCCTGGTTTGGGATAGTGGTTAGAAGGGCTCCATGTCACCGAGGTCGGGGGACAAAGAGGGCAAATACGTGATCCGCTCTGTGCCCCCATGGCCTGCATAAAGGAGACATCATGGTGGCGTCGAAGGCGGTCGGTACTGGGTCTGCATAATGTGGAAAATCTTACTTGGATCAATGCACTCAGCAGGACAAAGACCGGTGTTCTCCGCTCCAGCCGCCAGCAAGATTTTTTGATGACATTGCAGCTGACAAGACTCATCTGAAATACGAGTCATCTGGTGATATGTCAGAATATTTTTCCACAACCCTGGAAAATAATTTTAGGTTGTCTTTTTGTAGATGCAATTTCATCTAGTGGTAGAATATAATGCAAATGAAGAGTCCTAAATCAACCTGCAATTTTTACTAAAATAATAGGCAAGAATAATAGAAATCATGAGATACCCCACTATTTGCCTCTGACATTCGCCTAGTGGTGGGTCCTGATCTGACTATAGCTTTCAGGAGATAAAGGCCCAGGTGGTGACGTTGTTCGTTGAACTTGGTTCTCATTGCTTGGTGAGACTTATTTAAGGAAGTCTCATATCTCAAAATCTAAGTGAATAGTACAAAAAAATTAGAGAATTTCATTATGAAAGGATTTTTTTACTAAAACATTCACCCCTTCTTCCGAGAGATTCTCTAGTGTAATCAGATTGTAGTTAACAAGACTTACTCTACAAAATTCTCTTCTAATCTGCTTTTCAAGGACATCTCGACCATATAAATTAAGGAGCGCTATTATTTATTTTAAGCAGAAGTTGATAACTGCAATTTTCACTGAAATGGCAAATATGTTTAATTTCATGATTTCCTATTCTGGTATTTCCAAGCCAAGAAACGACACACTATGCTCTGAAAGCACTAAAGTAGATACAACGAGTCCCAAATGAAGGCTCATGGGGCTCCAGCTTGTCTGTGCTCTGCAGATGGTTTTCTCAGCCTGAAATGACTGAATTCGCACCCAGCGACCAGCACAGGCCACGCTCAGGCTGAACACGCACCTGCACACTCGGGGGGCCTAGAGCAGCCTGTTCTTGTTTCTATCTTGATTCAAGCTTGGGTTTTGGGTTAAAGAAATACCCTTCCACCATAATTTACTGAAAGCTGCTTCAGGGAACTTACAGCAGGATCTCACATTTGGCAAGCCGGAAACGGGGAGAGCCAGAAAGCCAGTCTGACCTGGGTCTGGGCGAGGAGGAGGCATGACCAGGAGGGAGGGCACCATGGGAGGCCAGAGGCTCGTGGAGTCGCAGCTGGGCCCAGCTGCACATGGGGCTCCTCTGAGCAGAGGCACCGTTGCTTGCATTGGGCTCCGTGTCCTCCGTGGAACCACCGCAAAGCCACGTCTGCACAAGGGAGCGTGGAAACAGCTTTGAGCTGCTGCTTGCTGCGCAAACGGCCAGTGGACACGGAGCCCCCATACGCTTTGTTAGTAAAGGAAGAGGAAGTGAAGGTGGTCTCCGTCTCCAGGGGTCCTTCTGACAAACCACACACAAACGCAGCGAAGGGCTCTCGGCCCAGCCGTCCCCGCAGGTGGGGCCTGCGCCCGCCCACTCGGCACGGACACGGCCAGGGCCTGTGCTTTAGGACTCGGGTCAGCCTGCCTGGTGCCCAAAGAAGGGACGGTGGTGGGGTCGAGGGTGAATGCTGGAAAAGCAGCAGGGAGGACCTGCCCCTCCTGCTGGGGCTTGAACGGCAGAGGCTCAGAGCTGGTGCGGTGCCCCCGGCCCGAGGGAGGGGGACGCCCAGAGCCGCGCAGAGCAGAAGGATGCTCTGCGATTAGTCTCCACGTCTGTGAAAGGGGGTTAAGAGCATTCCCTGGGTCAATATATGCCAAATGCTTACAGTGACACTTGGTACACAGCAGGCGCCAGCCATCATCTTCGTGCCCAGCAGCACAACATCATCGTCATGACCTCATCATCGTTGTCATGATGACGTCATGGCATCATGGCCTTCGGTCGCATGACGTCATTGTCGGCATCATAACTTCATCCCCACCATGACCGTCCTCCCCACTGCCGTCACGATCAGAGATGCAGGGCGGGAGAAGGGGCGGAGAGTAAGGCCACGGGAGGCAGACGGCCCTGATCAGAGTTTCTTTCACGGGAGACCAGCGGCCCGGAGGCCACCCACGGCACACTGAGGATGGCCTCCCTGGAGTGTGCACAGACGGGACCTGCGAGGAGAGGGTGCAGAAGCCCAGGGGCCACTGGGGGCAGAAGCCGGCCGGAGCAGCCAGGTGAGGTCCAGGGGGCGGCCGGGCAGAGGGAGGAGCAGGCTCTGTGGGTCCAGCAGCTGCCTGGTCCGTGGAGGAGAGGGGCGCCCCACCTGCTGGCCAGTCTGCAGACCAGTGCCCTTCCGGGAGCGGCCAGCTAGGGGGAAGGGCATGCGTGGGCTTCGGTCCCCTGCACCCTCCCGCCCCTCCCCGGGTCGCCCACGGCCCGTTCTGGGGAGCAGCCTGGAGTGTTCCACCCAGTGTTTGCTCCGCCGGATGGGCCCGGGTGGACTCTCAGATTCCCCTTTTCAGCCAGCTTGATGGTGGCCCTCCCCCTGGCTGTAGGGTCTCGGCTGCCCTCCCCGGCTTCACGGAGACGTGCTGGGCTCTCGGCCACTGTGTGGCATGTTCAGAGCAATAACGAACTCTGACTTAGGCATTCCGCTCCACTGCGAAGACCTTCACATTTTGGTTACTTAAGGAATTTAAGAATATTTAAGGATGATTTTTAAAATGTTGTCTGAGAAATAACAAAAGATGTTGTCAGTGCTGGAAGAACGGATTCTCAGTTGGAAACGCCAGCCGCGGCTGAGTGAGAAAAGCCAGCTACCAGGGACCCTGCACTACTATCCTGTTCACACTAAAATCCAGATCTGGCAAATTGTGCACGGAAAGGAATTCTGTGCCTGCTGGGCGCTGGTGAGTGATGGTGGAGGGACAGGCGATAAAAATGTCCTACTTGTCTGATGGTCGCACAGCCCTGCGAATGTGCTAAAAACCACTGATGTTTTCAAGCTATTACAAAACAAAAAACAAATGAACGAAGAGTAGATTTTGTGAAGAAAGTATGGAAACACCATTCGATCAGAACCTCTGTCCCGACCCTTTATTTTGCAAATGAAGAAGCTGGGGTTTGGAGCAGGTGGGGGGCTTGCCCACAGCCCCTGCGGCCAGGTGCCTCGTCCCCCACGTCCTTGTCTGTTCCTCGTCTGTGGCCACAGCTAATCACTCAGCTCAGCTGCACAGACGTGCCCTGTTTTCGGTCCTCCCTGGGCAAACCAGCTATGTCCACACACTAAGAAAAAACACCACCAATGCTCCCACTTCGCATTCCATCCCTCGGCCAGCCAGGGGAGCTGGGGTCAGAGAAGGCCCCCCACTCAGAGGCGTTCGTCCTGCATCTGCAGCATCTGGAAACGGTCAGTGTGGGAGGCAGGAGGAGCTGGGAAGATGACCCTGGGGGCCATGCTGGGCCGGCATCTCCGTCTCCTGGGAGCACTCTGAAGGTTCTGCTCGTTGTGCAGGACTGTGTTGGGGGACGGGTGCAGCCAGAGGTTTGGTCGGATCCCAAATCCACCGTCTCTGCCTGCTGCTTTTCTACAGGATGTGTTGCAGCGCCCTGTGGGGTGAGACCCCAGGAAAGTGACACAAACGTTCCCACAGCTGGAGAGAGCCTCATCCTGCAGCCCCAGGTCTGGAGTGCCCTGACCGGCAGGGACCCCATGCCCTCCTCCCCTCGGTCCACTGCAGGGACCGTACCCCAGGCTCTGGCAGGGCCCTCCTCCCGGACGTCCCGCGGTGAGGCCCCACCTGGCCGGCCTCCAGTACCCACCGCAGCTGGGCGCCGAGGAGGCCAGGGAGGGGGCTGCTGAGCCCCAAGCTTGTCGGCCCCTCACAGCCGTCCCCATGCTCCCAACGGCAGAGGCCGCCTCCCCTGAGTGTGGTGTGCGTGTGTGGGTATATGAGTGTGCACAGGCATATGTGTGTGCACGGGCGGGGCTCTTGTTAAATCTGTGGCCCTGTCTGACAATCCAGGGCAAATTGCTGCCTCCACCAAGAGCAGAGGAATGTGGAAATATTTCTCAGCTGAGGCTTTCAAGTAACTATTGCATACTGATACATTTGTCTAAACTGGGCAAGGCGGGTTACTGGTAGAAAATTACGTTTCAAATCCCCTAGACTAAATCTCTAGTGTCTGAGACGCCCGGCACCTAAGTCACATAACAGAGATTTTCTTCAAAGCACTCAAAATAGTTTGTTTGTATCTTGTCACAGATGTTTTTAAAATAAAAATTACATATAGACCAAACCTAAGATAACTTTCCAATATATAGACCCATCATTACATTTTACAAAGTTAATGTTGGATCATTTCTCGCAATGCCTGGTTATTCGGTTTTGATGGTGACCCCCCAGTACTACCGTGAGAAAGAAAGGGAAAAGCCTTGGTAAGAATGCATGAGGTGAACCTAGACATTTCAGTGCTTCTGTCCAAAGCCTTTCTACTCATTGGACCCAGATTCAGTTCTACCCAGGCCCCACCACACAGGTGTGCCAGAGGGAGAGGGCCTGGGGCTGCCCCTCTCAGCAAAGCTAGGCTCACAGCCCACGTCTTGCTCCTCATCATTTTTATCTGAACCCAGCACTTGGGGGCATGGGTGAGCGGAAGGGGAGCCAGCTGGCGGGTCAGGGTTTGTGATGGAGAACAAGCTGGGCCGGGAGGGCACCTGCTGACCGCCGCTCAGCACCAGTTTGAGAGGAGGTACCCCGGGGTCAGGAGGGGCTGGGCGAGCCAGGGTGTCAAAGGCCCCTGGTAGGACCTAACACTGACTCTCAAGTGGGGGTGCATCCAGCGGTGCCTTTAAAACTCCGTGTGTCCAGAAACATGTGCACACATGTGTGCAAACACACACAAAGGACCCAGCTTGGTGGAGTATCACAGAGTGACCCTGCAAACATTCTTGCCTTAATACCGAAAATGTTTCTAAGTTTTGTTAAAGGAGTAATCCACCTACTGGGGCTCCACAGACACAACATGGGCTTGCACATCTGTGGGCAGGAGCTGATGGCTATGCGGAGCTGATGGATATGCCCACCCTGCAGAGTGAGGGGCCCAGGCGGGGATGGGGCGCCCTTGCCAGGGCCTCTGGGAGACCCTGGAAAAAACCAGGAGCCTCACCGTCTCGAGGGGCAGCAGAGATACAACACAGGATTTCTTAACCACAGAAAGAGAAGCTGAAGGCACTGGCAGTGTGGGTCGTGGCCCTGCGGCCTAGGGCGCATGAGCGGCAGGGCAGGACCCTCAGTGGAACCAGGCGGGCTCCCCCCGCTGAGCCCTCGGCCAGGCTCCCCCAGGCATGTCATCGTCACGCGCTCCCTGGAGAACCACGGGTAACCACAGAGAGGATGTGTCCAAGCAAACATGTGCATCAGAGTCAGAATGTTCCCAGCCCCAGCGCCAAAGGGGGGCAAGGTGGTGTTGATGGGCTGGGGGCTGCAGGGAGGGGGCCTCCAGGACCGCGAGCAGAAGGGGACAGAAGTCCAGTTCCCTGCAGAGAGTGAGGTGCTGGCAGAGCCTGCAGACAGCAGGTGGGTTCTGAGCTGGGCCCGATGTGGACGTGGGGCCAGGGGACCTCCTGCCTCCAGCAGAGATGTTCCCCACGGATGCCCTACTCCCCTGACCCCTCCGCTCCCCTCCCTCTGCACCCCGCCGTTGGGCAGGGCCCCCACATAAGCTGACGCTGGTTTCACCACACCCACCTCCCTGCACGTCTTCCTTGCCCACCTAGCTGCTCTGACCTCACTCTGCTTGGCACCCCTGGGGCAGGACCACCCTCCACTGGGCACCACGGTCCCAGCCAGGACCCATACCACTCCTCAAGGGACCTGCACTTCTGATGGGTCTCT
This sequence comes from Mirounga leonina, assembly GCF_011800145.1. Taxonomy (NCBI): domain Eukaryota; kingdom Metazoa; phylum Chordata; class Mammalia; order Carnivora; family Phocidae; genus Mirounga; species Mirounga leonina. Next base: position 555,112 of record NW_023270854.1, on the reverse strand, counting down.
CAGGTCAATGCCCCCAAGTGACTCAATAGGAGGTCCTGCTCCGGGAGCCCCTGACACCCCAACTCTGCCCGTCCCCCACCCCTGTCCACCTGGACACTAGTCCGAGATGGAGGGAAGGACAAGGGAGGAGGGGGAGGGGAGTGTCAGGGCCAGCAGTGGAAGACGGTGCTGCTGTCCTCTCAAATCCTTCTTCAAGTAAGGGAACTGTAGGAAATCCTCCCTTTATTATTAAAAGAAGTCCAAATATAACCCACTATTCATGTGGGTGGATGCAGTTGCACACTTCTTGGGACCTCTCAGTGATGCCCTGCAGATGGGGCTATGGAGAGAGATCCACTTGGCAGGAGTCAAAATCCACCTAAATCCAAGTGCTAATAAACCAAGCACTGGGGATGGGAAGCCCTTGGTTTCTAGACTTCTCTAGAATGTTCTATAATTACCTATATACAGAAAAGAAAGGGGTTTCCTATGCCCCTGCCCTGTGTGTTTGTCAGATTTTATTGGCTCTGAGGGCAAGACCCCTGCCCAAGGCTGAGAGCATCAGAATCATGTGTGAAGGAAGCACCACCAGGTCATACACCAAAAAGCGAGGGAATCTGCCCAGATCCTGTGTTCACAGGAGAGGCTGATCACCTGTGTGATACATACATGGTGTTTGGGAAGGCCAAGCCAGCCCCAGCCTCAGGGGTGCCATCCAGCTCAGAACTCTCCCCTGCCATCGTGACTAGTCCCAGCTGGAGGTGTGGCCTGAAGTTAGTCTGGTGGAGCGACCCTCCAGATCTGGCCTCTATCTGATATGGGACAGGGGGACCCTCACGCTCACGAATCAGTTGCTGTCGGAAACCCCCTTGTGATGAGGTAGAACAGGATGAGGTAGAACTGATGTCATCATTGAGCTGCTGGATCAAACCATCCCTGAAGCCTGATCCTCTGGACCTGTCAGCTATAGGAGCCAATAAATCTCCTGATTATATTATAATATAAGTGAGTTTGAACTGACAGCAACCTAAGGATACTGCTGGGTATAATTCGAAAGTTAGCATTGCTTTCATATGGCCTTGAAAACCCTATGAAATGGCACTACACAGGGGATTTCTGCCACGACGTCTTATAAAGTTTTGTCGGTGCACAGTCTTCGGAGGACGGCTCGTAGCAGGTGCACTGTGTGTTGCACTTTCAGGACCATATCCCCACTGAGGAAACTTTCTATCTAAAGCCCAAACTTCTATCAAAGAGAATATTTAAAATAACGGCAACATTCTGCTTTTGAGAGCAGACATGTGTCCCAGCTCTGATTCAGGAGACTAACAAGCAGTTTTGTAAACGTTTAATTCATTGACTCGTGAAGGAGCTTTTGATTCAACACGTGGGCGCTTCGGGGCAAAGAGGGGCTTCCCTGTGTGAGTGTCGGGTCTGCGACGTCAGCCTGGCTCACAAGCCGGGAACTATTTCTGGAGAAAGCAGAAACAAGAAACTGACTGAAAACACTCATGATGGGTCCAAGCTTCCCCTTTCAGAGAAAAACCGGAAGTTTCCCCTTCCCTATTCTTGTGGAAACCTCGCAGGTGCGGGGACGCGCGGCCAGGCGTCTGGACAGCGGAGGCCCCTCGCGAGACCCTCCTGCCATGGCCTGGGGGGCTGGGCCTGCTGACGAGCAGTTTCCAGTCCGCTCGGCCAGAAGACAGTGAGCACAATGGGAGCGGGCGCGTGCCTTGGCATTGGGACTCTTCTTCTTGGAAAAGTACAAGAACGGCAAAATAAAACAAACCAAAGACCTTCCAGTTGTGGGCAGGATTTGTGCTGCCAGTTCAGTTCAAGGTCTGTAACGTTGAAACAGTGCGGGACGCACTTGGGACAGGCCGGTGGCAGGGCCGGGTCAGCCCCGAGTGGGGCCCGAAGACGAGCAGACATCACACAGGTCCTTGGCAAAACGACGGGTTCCTCACTAAATGGGGTGGAGACCATTTCGAAAAGTTAATGTAGAAGACAGCCTTTGTTGAAATACGTTCCAAGCAGATCCAAGTTCAGAGCCCTGGGGTTCCCCTCGCAAGACTGACCCCCAGCCATGCAGAGCACTTGCTCCTGATTCAACCATCAGGCTCCGTAGGAGGAGTCTCCTCCGGGCCGACACTGAGCCAGACCCGTTCCCGGCTGCATCTGAGGCAGCTCGGGGCAGCGTCCCATCCCAAAACACAGAGCAAACGTGCACAAATTCCTGCTGAGGCCCCGCGGCCTCCTGGGAAGGAGCGTCAGGGGCCCACTGTCCAAGCCCTCCCGCGGGGCAGAGGCAGACGTGTGCGCCCGGTCCTCCTCCCTGAGAGAGCGCTTTCTGGGGGGCTCCGCGTGCTCCCCAGCTCTGCATTGGCCGGACTGATGCGTGGGGGCTGAGGACGGGCTCTCCTCCTGGGCACAGTGGTGGGCTGTCTCCCAGGGGCTCTTCAGGCCCGAAATCTCAGCCCACACATGCGCCCAGGGGCCACTAATCTGGGCTCCGTGTGTCCCCTTGGACCTCCATTCCACCCCCATTTTCTCTGGTTAGGATATTTTGTTTTCCCTTCACTTTATGCTTTTTATTCCATTGGCTCCATCTCTGACCCTTTCTGGAACAACTGATTAACAAACTCACCTCTTTAAAGTCCTTTCATCCCACCCCTCCGAGGTCAAGCTCAGGGGAGGAAGGCTCTTAGGCGGAGGCCTGGGGAGGGTCCGCAAGGTTCTTTAGAAGCGATGGGTGTTTACTTCTGTTTTGCTACTCACAGGGTGTGAGCACAGTCTCTGGAACCCACCAACAGAACAGAGGTTTGGAACAGCAGCTGGTGCCCATTAGCGCCCACGGCTGTCTTCCCGGGGAGGGAGCTGTCACCCTGGTGCTAAGTATATCCACATCGCGCTCGGGCCGCCGCCATCAGGAAGTCACTGGAGCTTTCCACCCACTTCTGGAATCCGCATTTGGGAGAAGCCTGTGTTTAAAGATGGCAGCTGGATGTCCACTCGGCCCGGAGCCTGCCTGACGTGAAGCCAGCTTGACGGGTTCAGCGGGTCCAGCGCCAGCCATCTGGACGTGCAGAGGCGACTCCAGGAACCAGGAGACGATCGATTTCCAAGGCACAAGTGCAGTGACCGTCCAGTGGAGACACTCATCTCTAACGCCCAAATGAACGGCTGTCAGCCTTGCCACTGGACTTCTAAACGAAGATGTCACCCTCTCTCTTCTGCTTGAAATGCACTGTCCGGGGCAGAGGCTCTGCTGGGTTCAGGTGAGGCCATGCTGCCTGGGACCCCGAAGCACAAGTGCCCCACTGACCAGAGCAGACCGTGCTGGAGGGACCCGCAGAGCTGGAGGTGGACCCACAGAGCCAGAGGGGGACCTGCAGAGCTGGAGGGGGACCCACAGAGCTGGAGGGGGACCCGCAGAGCCGGAGGGGGACCCACAGAGCCAGAGGGAGAACCCACAGAGCCGGAGGGGGACCCGCAGAGCTGGTGGGTGGGGGTGGTCACCAAGGACAGCGGGACTTGCAATGCCACCAGCAGAAACCCTCCCCAGAGGTGTCTGAGTCTAAGTCCCCGCCTGGGCAGTGGCATCTCGGGACCTGGAGCCCCGACACCCGGTGGAGGCCCCTGGCCAGGCCACGAGGATGTGGCAGCTCCCACAGGGAGGCGGCTTGCTTGGGCGTCTGAGAATGAAACTTCCCTGGACCTCTGTCTCCCACTGACCGAGCCTAGATTTCAATCCGGACTGGCCGCCTGCTTCTGAAGAGCAGGGGATGGGAGCGCAATGGTGCCACGTTCTTCCCGCCACACCCCGTGGTCTGCAACCAGAAGCTTCTGAGACAAACGTTAGAGCGTGAAGGCAGCCCAAGGTCCCGTCAGCGGGCGGAAGCTAACCGTGAGGTCTGTGCCGCGGTCTCCACCCCAGGAGCTGGATGCGCGTGTTCACTGTACTTTCTCCCGAGACACCGTGGAGGAGGCTGGTTTCCTGGCCCTTTGGCGGCAGGCGGCCGAGGAGGGCAGGCGTCCCGCGGGGCAGACGCGGCTCCGGGCACCAGGCACCGGCCCCCGGTGGGGGAAGGCGAAGCCTGTGGACAGTGATGGGGGCGTTCGGGGCAGAGGGAAATTTTGTGTAGACCGTGGCACACCGCCGTTTTGTTCCCATCGGGTGCCAGGTGCGGGGTGTTGTAAAGGATTTAAAATGATGCCAGAACCGACGAGCCAGGAGAAGATGCAGGCGAAAACACACCTGCTCCTGTTCTCTCCGGGATTCCCTGCAAACGTTCTGTGAGCCAAAACAGCACAGACAGCAGAGCGAAGGGGAGACAGACCCCAGGATGGGTGGACTGGAGGCCAGCGACACGGCAGAAAGGACAGCTGCGAGCGGGCCTGACCCAGGGCTCTCAGCCCACAGGCGCCAGCCTGGCTCTAGAACCCTCTGCCCGTCTCCACACCCTGCGCCACCCCCTTCCCAGGTGCTTCCCTGGGGACACTAAAACCCAGTCTCACGGCCGCCAGGCCCCCAGAGTCTGTGCGTCCTGGACAAGAGACCCCATTTCCTGCCCTCCACGAGGCACCACAGCTGTGACATGCACACAAGCTACCGTGTCATGGCGACCAGCCACACAGGAGTCCTAGGACTGAGGAAGGGGCCGTGGCCGCTCTAAGGCTCAGGGAAACCGCCAGAAAGTACAGCTCCTCAGCACGGAAATGGGACACAGGAACGGAAGCACCGAAGGGCAGGCGCTTGGCCAACAGGAGTCTGGGAAGGGGGGCATGGGAGGGGGAACAGAGGGGTCTCCAGCCAGTAATCCCAGGAAAAGCCCCAGAACTGAAGGTGAGTTTCCAGGCAGGGAGGCCTCCCACGGTGACTCCCCCGCGGCTCTCAGCACGCAGCCCCACGGGAGGGCCCCGAGAGGCCCAGTGGGTCAGGCAGTGCCGGAAGCAGAGGCCACAGGCTGGTGCGTCGTCCGGAGCGACCCCAGCGCAGGTTCAAGCAAGTCCGGGGAAGACGGAAGGCAGTGCCAGGCGTGTGGTCACAGTCAGCGCGGGCCTCTGAACAGGGCAGGGACGGCGGGGCCGCCGAGTCTCCATCCCTCACTGGCCAGTGGTGGAGAAGTGGCAGGGCCAGCCCGGCCCCAGGAAGACGCAGAGTGGGACGGAAGCCAAGGAAACGCATGTCGGGGACGGAATGAGCTGCCACAGCGCGTCGGGCAGACAGCGGAGGACGGATTCCCTCGGCGTGTCTCGGGGGCACCCACTACAGGCCGGACATGCGGTGGTAAATGCCATCCATGCTTACCGTCCCTGCGGTGAGGGAATGAGCTCGCCAGTCGTCAATAACCTGTCCTTCCACATGTCTCCCAGAACGACGCGATGCTGGATGTGCAAAGTCCTCATCGGCCCCGGGGATCCTGGCTCAGAGACGGCCCATGGGGTCCCCAGCCCCTCGGGAGGCCCTGGGATGGCCAAGCTGTGGGGGGGCATCCAAGGATGCAGAGCGGCTTACCTGGGGTCCGAGTGCCGCCCAGACGGTGGCTGTGGCCCCGCGGGCAGAGCAGAGCGCATACGAGGTGCCGAGCTAGCATTCCCAGCAGACACTGCACATGGGAGGTCGCAGGACGCTCCCTGACCCCGTGCCTCGGTTTCCCTCGTACGTGTGAGGGCACATGTGTAAGCCGACAGAAAACAAAATGTGTCTCAGGAGTGGGAGGCAGTGTGGTTTGTAACCCCAGCTCGTGGTGAGGCCTGTGACCCCCGATGAGGCGCTGCGGGCTCCCGCGGAGCAGGCGGTGAGTCTCACTCTCTGTTCCCGGCAGCCCACGGCTTCCAGCCCGCTGCACGGTGTGTTTGAATTTTTGTTTGCGATTTTTTTCAGGGAGATTTGTATCCATGAAAGTCACTGAGAATAAGGATAGTCGGTCACGTAGACCTGTGTGTGCACACACGCATGTGTGCATGTGTGTGCGTGTGTGGGGCCATGCGTGTGCGTGCGTGTCCATGTCAGCGCGCAGTGACCCTCAGACACACAGCTCAAGCGAAATTCGACCCCGCAGCCGCTGCTCGGAGCCGAGACCTGGCACGTGGACTGCATGGACACCGTGGGGCTTGTGGTCTGTGCGTGGTTGGGGACCAGGGGAGGGGCACATCCGGTCGTCCGGGCCCCGCGCATACAGAGGGGTGGTGGTGTCCGCCCCACGGGGTCTCCTGATGACCGAGGTGCCACCCCGTGGACCCGCGTCGGTCGTGGGCTGCACAAGCACTTAGTAAGTGCTGGTCTTCACCGTGGGACCATCTGCATATGTCGCACACCTGCGCCCTTCTCCGCTGGGGGAGGCTAACGCCGTCCGTGACTCAGACAGGCTGCAGAGGGCACCGCACGCGGTCGGTCTGCGCAAGCCTCCCGTCACCTCCCCCATGAGTCGCAGACGCAGGATTTCTGACAAACACGCCGGCGTGTTCAGGGTCACGACACATGGGGTGTGGGGGAGGGGCCCCACTTGGGATCGCACAGCAGGGCTCTGACCCCACATGGCCGGGGTCCACGTGGGCCCAGCCGAGGGGCTGACAGCCCTCAGCTCAGCAGTCGACAGAACCCCCTAAGCAGACCTGCGCTGTGGCCCAAGGTGCCAGGACACAGGAAGGGACAGACACAGCGCTGGGACCCTAAGCATCTGGACCCTCAAGCCCAGGCCATCCCAGGGCCCGGCGCTGAGGCGGGAGGGCCCAGAAGGACCACCTTCTGGGCATTTGTCCTGCTTTCCAGGTGGCTCTGAGTGGACAACCGGAACCTCCCCATTCGGGCCAACATCACCTCCCCACAGCCTGCAGGGCCCTGCACCCAGCCCTCCAGTGCCCCCCCAACCATGCCCCTCATGTGGCTACACCCCTGCATCCTTCCTCCCCATCCCCTGCACACCCTCCTCCCCAGCCCTGCACCCCCTCCTCCCCAGCCCCTGCACCTGCCCCTACCCACACCCGGGACCCCTCCTCCCCAGCCCCTGCACCCCTCCTCCCCAGCCCCTGCACCTGCTCCTACTCACACCCTGCTCCCGTCTTCCCCATCCCCTGCACCCCTCCTCCCCAGCCCCTGCACCTGCTCCTACTCACATCCGGGACTCCTCCTTCCCAGCACACCCTCCTCCCCAGCCCCTGTACCTGCTCCTACTTAAACCCTGCACTTCTCCTCCCAGCCCCTGCACCTGCTCCTACTCACACCCTGCACCCCTCCTCCCCAGCCCCTGCACCCCTCCTCCCCAGCCCCTGCACACCCTCCTCCTCACCCCTCCCTCTGCCCCGCTCCCCACCCAACATTGGGCCGGGTTGCTCCAGAATGCACCAGGTGGGCAGGCCAGTCCCTCTCACTCAGGACATCCACGTGCCCTCCTCTCAAGTCACTCTCTAGATGACCTTTTCCCTGCTTCTCCCGCTTAACTCTGCGCCCCACCCCTCTCCTGTCTCCAGAGTCAGGGTCCCCTTTGTGTCCCCTGGTGTGACTGCAGCCCCGACAGTGCTGGCATACAGCAGGCCTCCAGCCGAGAGGTGCAGAGAAGGGCCTGCAGGATCCAGTTATAAGCACTTCAGGGCTCTGGCTGCCTGCTCCTCGGGGGAAATGCCTTGGCTAGTCCTGCCGTGACGGAGAAAGTCAGCAGCCGTGCCAATACCCCCATGCTCACCCTCTGGATCCGCGTGAGCACCTTCTAGCCACTCAATCCCGCCGGCAGGCGGCAAACACCACTCCTCACAAGTCTTCCTGAACGAGGGCACAGAACGCTGGCTGCGGGTGCATGCCCTGCCATACCACACTCCACAAAGCACAGGGCACGTTCCCATCCAGATTCAAACAGTGACTTAGGGCTGGGGGCTGCGAATAAGAAGAGGACAAGAGACAACTGGCAGTGGAGAAGGGTTGGCAAAATCTTCCATTGTGAGCAGCTGTATCCTCTCAAAACGCAGACAGGAGGTCCCTCCTTCTCAACCCGAGGGGCCAAATTATAAGGTTCCTCTTCGTGTCCGGGCAGGGGCCAGGGAGCGCAGCACTGAGGTCAGGATGCCCCAGGCTTTGCTGCCTCTCACCAATTCCTGTTGGTGTTCAAGTTACTTCTAATCTGATCTGTCCTTTCTCGTGTGTATCTTGGTTTATAAGCTTTCATCCTGTTTGGGTGCAGGGGAGTCGTAAACCTCAAAAGCAAAATAGAAAGTGGTGGCCCTGTGGACAGCCGAGCCTCAACCCTGGCAGGTCCACCCCAGAGCTAGGCCTCACCTCCAAGGCCACCACGTGGGGGAGGCCCCGGAGAGGCAGGTAGGGACGCGGGTCTGTGAGCCCTCTCTGGCACAGCAGGCCACGGGGCGAGTGCTCAGTGGCCTCTGTGAACGCTCCCCCTTTCACAACCGCCGAGGCACCCAGAGTCCTGTGTGCCCATCATTCCTCCGAATCACAGTGGATTTTCCTATTTCTAAAGTCTGAGAGTGCGTTGCAGGGGGCGGGGGGACGTTGGTAGCAATATTCTACTTTGATGGTAAATTACACTCAATGTTAGTTTATACTTTTATTTTTAATTTTTTTTAAAACAGCATGAAGTCTAAAGAATTGTTATAAAGTTCTAGGAAATACCAAAAATATAACTATCTGAAACAAAAAAGCAGAAGTTCAAGTGAAATAAATTAAATGAGAATTCTGCCACTAAAAAGATCGCACAATGTAAGTCAGATGCAGACGTGGGACAGACGTAAACGTGGCGGTTTTGTGGAGGGTTTGACTGCAACCTGCCCTGGGTGGCGGGCCTGCTCCCGGCCGTGGCCTCCGCGGGGGCAGCCGTGTCACGGACGTGAAACCAGGCCCACCGAGGCACAGACTTCCACGTGAGGGCCAGCGACGCGGGTGCTGCAGGTCAGCGTCTATGAAGTGCAAAAGGGTCTCAGGCGATGCTGGTGGACCTGTCAGCGTCCGCGCATCTGTCTGCCCCCAGCCAGAGCACCGTGACACACAGACTGTCACTGCAGGCTCTCTGGAGCAGGGCCCTGAGCTCCCACAGCACGCCAGGCATTATCAGGTTTAGGCTCGGAGGATGGGAAAACGGGGAGTCGGCCATCACCCACTGCGGCGGGTCCAGTAGGTGGACCCAGGGGACAGACAGGTGTCAACACAGACGTCACTCCCGAGGAAACCAGAGCGAAAGGTGTAAAACCCAGGAGAGCTCAGCCTGGGGAGCGGGGGTCATGGCAGAGCAGGGGTCGCGGCCAAGCAGGGGTCAAATTGGAGCGGGGGTCACACTGGAGCGGGGGTCGCGATTGAGCAGGGGTCACGGCACAGCGGGGGTCATGGCCGAGTGGGGGTCACACTGGAGCAGGGGTCGCAGCGGAGCGTGGGTCATGGCCCAGCAGGGGTCACGGCTGAGCGGGGATCACACTGGAGCAGGGGTCACGGCAGAGCGGGGGTCATGGCCCAGCAGGGGTCACGGCTGAGCGGGGGTCGTGGCCGAGCAGGGGTCACACTGGAGCTGGGGTCGCGGCGGAGCGGGGGTCACGGCCCAGCAGGGGTCGCGGCAGAGAGGGGGTCACGGCCCAGCGGGGGTCATGCCCAGGCCTGGTTTCCTGCCGGCTCATGGGGCACTTTCCTCCTGCTGCCCCGGATGCCACTTGACCCGCTGCTGAAGGGACAGACTCAGACTTGTGTTTTCAAACAGGAGAAAGCGTTGCTGGTGGAATTTTCTGGGAAATGGCAGCAGTCCACTCCCTGGGCCCCAGGAACGTGGTCAGAGCAGCACTGCGGACGGCCCCCCTGTGGGCCAAGGAGGGGAACCGGAGCCTGGGGCGTCCACACGTGAGAATTATTGTCTGGAAAGGCCAGGGGAGGGGTCCTGAAGACCACCAGGTGGGAGGAGCTGTGGGACGCAGGCCACGGCTTCTGAAACCTTCTGTCCCCACTGTGAGCCCGTGGGGTCCAGGGAACAGCCCCCTGGCCCTGTGGCGAGTGGGCCTGGGCGGCACGCATCCTCCAGCAGGAGCAACGTCAGCTCTAGTCGCTGCGACTAGACTCTTCCAGACAAAATCCTCACACGAGGATGCCAGCGAGGGGCGGGGGCCCAGGCAGCAGCGGACCCCAGGCTCCCACCCCCCATCAGAGCTGCAGGGACAACACAGCCCAGGGCCTGGAGAGGCGTCTGAGTGAAGAGCCGGCCAGCCTCCCAAGGCTCTGAAATGTAGCAGGGGCCAGGCTTTCCTCGCGAGGTTTCCACGGGGCTCCCGTTGCTGGCCGGCGGCCCGACTCCTCTCGGGGCCAGAGTCACCAGCGAGTGTGCAGAGCGGACGTGGGCTGGACGTGTGTCTCCACCGGGGGTGTCCCCACACTGACTGTTTCAAAGTGAGAAAGTTCATCTGGGCTCTGCTCTCGTTGACCAGCGTCTGCACCAAGGCAAAGGTCGCCAACATTTGAACTCTGTAAATAAGGAACTCCAACCTAAAATTGTGTATAAGCTTAAACGTTTGAGTATAAATACGTGGGTAGTAACATTTCTTGACAAGTCTGTTGCAAGAAAAGAGCGTTTGTCTTGAACAGAGGGCCGCTCACCCTGCTCTGCGTGCGTCTCCAGGCCGTTCCAACCTGGCGTTCCCAGCCTCAACCCTGCAATGTGGCCGCCAGATCGTCCCACGAAGTAGAAAGGTTTGAAGCCCCCTCCCTGCCGCGTCCCCTAGGGCAGGCGCGCTGCCTGGACGCCGTCGGATGCCCTTTGCCCCGTAGGAGCCTGAGTCAGCCCAGAGGACAGGTCCCCACGTGGCGGCTCCTGCTGGCCCGGAGACTTTTCCACGTGGAGTCTGGGTGGGAGGGAAAGGGCGTTGAACCACTAGGGCAGGTTTTATTGGACTTGAAAAACAGAGGGACATCCATAAATTCCTTTCGTGAGATGGATGGAATGTGTCGGCCTCACCACGTGGAGTAAAGAAAGATAGGACAGGGCCACAGCGTGAGCAGCCCCCACGAACCATGTCCGTGGGCGTGTGCAGAACGTGCAGATGTTAATCAGGGGACCCTGTGAGTGTCCCCACACCCAGGACCACCCTGCCGCACCGCTCCACAAGGGGCTGCATCTCTGCTGCTCCCAACGCACGAGCTCAGCTTGGTGATTCTTCAAACAGGCTGCCGTCAGCCTCACTCACTGTGATTCTGGAATTCCTCCTTTCTATTTAAAAAAAGGAACCAAAACAAAACCCACATATTGTGTGTCTTGACTGTGGAGTATCACAGTCCTTCTGGAGAAACGGGGGCCTCAGAAGAGTCCCACACGATCCTGTGAGTCCCACAGCCTGGGCTCCCCTCACTTTAAACACCCGGGACTCCCAAACAAGGCACTTTGTAACTTGTAGTAAAGTACACAAGAACATAAAATCTAGCATCACAACGATTTTTAAGTGTAGAGCTCAGTGACACAAACAGATCAGCACATTCACCACACAGTACACCCGTCCCCATCCTCTGCTCCCCGGTAAGACTGAGCCTCTGTCCTAACCCTAACCCACTGAACACCAACCCCCTTGCTCCCCCAGCCCCCGCACCCACCACCTGCCCTGTCTCCATGATCTGGTGGCACCAGGACCTCATACAAGAGGAGTCCCACCGCGCTGGCTCACGTCACTCGGCGCAGTGTCCTCCAGGCTCAACTGTGCGGCAGCAGGTGCCAGAATATCCCTCCTTTTTAAGGCTGAATAACATTCCGTTATGTGGACGGACCACAGTTTGCCTATCCAAATATCCATTCATCGACACTGGGTCGTGTCCATCTTCGTGAATAACACTGTTATGAACATGGGTGCACATGTATGTTTTTGAGACTCTGCTTTCAATTTTTGGGGGGATATACTCAGTCTTCACTGCATTTTAATATATGCTTTCATATTTCTCTAAGCCACTTTTTATACAAACTTGTAAAATTTAACTTATTGAGATATATTAACAGAGGGAGGAGGAGGGATGGGGAGGAGGGAAAGAAGGGAAGGGGAAGGAGGGAGGGGAGGAAGGAGGAGGGAGAGGGAGGGAGGGAAGAGGAGGGGAAGGATGAGGGAGGGAAGGGGGAGAGGTGAGGGGGGAGGGAAAGGAGAGGAAGACGAGGGGAAGGGAGGAGGAAGAAAGGGAGGGGGAAGAGGAGGAGGGAGGGGGAGGGAGAGGAATGGAAATGAAGGAGGGGGAAGAGAAGGAGGGGGAGGAGGAGGGGGGAGAGGGAGGGAGGGAGGAGGAAGGAAGGAAGGGAGGGGAGAAAGGAGGGGAAGGAGGAGGAGGGAGGTGGAGGGATGGGGAGGAAGGGAGGGGAGGGAGGGGAGGAAGGAAGGGGAGGAGGACAAAGGGGAGGGACGCTTTGGAAGTCCTGCCACCTCCCCAGACCCAGGCCTGCATCCTGGTCTCGGTGTCCTCAGGGGGGCCCCAGCCTGGGGACAGTCGGCTGAGGGCACTTCCCACAGGAATCCTTCCCCATGACCCACCCATGTTCTAGAGTCTCCCTGATGCTGCGTGGCTCTGAGTTCCAGTTTCTCATCGGCGGTAATTGCTTATAACCTCCAAGTTCCCATGGAGATTTACAAACGGTAGACTGTGAGGGCTGAGCGCAGGGAGCCTTCCGTCCCGGGGCGTCTCCTTCATTTTTCCTGTGCCCCCAGCTCTGCAGCACCCCAGCCCCCCACCTCTGTCCACTCCTGGTCGATGTGTGGGTACCAGACCCCCAGCGTTTTCGCCCACAGGCCTCCCACCCCTCACGTCCATCCCTTAGAACCAGGATGCTCACGAGTCCTCTCTAAACCGGGGCATTTTGAGGTACCAGGGGCACTGGCAATAATCACACTGGGTGGTGGGCATGGACCAAGACAGCAGCCAGGAGTCAGCCCACAGATGGTCCATGCAGGTGGACCCGGCTGCCCCCTCACCTGGGCGCACAGGTGATCAGGCTCCTCCCTCACCTGGGCGCACAGGCCAACAGACCTCTCAGGTGTAATCCGGCCCTTCCTAAACCTCTTCCCCTCTGGGCGCAGTGACAGTACACCTCTCTCGTTAAAGCCTGATCCCTCCCTTTCCCTGTTTAGTACACTAAGTTTTGCCATTTTTATTTGGAGGATGCTATAAATACCGAGAAATTTCATCTTGCGCACATAATTTTCAAAGGTCCAATTGTGCCCCCGTGTGGTGACAGAAGAGACTGCAAACCAGAGAAACCTGCATCCAGAGGGTCTTCAAAGCTGCTCACAGCAACTGCAAATAATTAGGAAGTGCAACACCAGCTTCTGCGCGAAACTTTGGTGTTTGTAATGCCTCCTCTTATGATCTTGTTTGTTCTTTAAGGCCAGATACTATGTTTATTATCTGCTTTACCCATTTATCGACTTCCTCAACAAATATTTCTTAATGCATTTTATATTCCCCTCCAGCATTTTAAGCAGTTGCTGAACAGTAGGAGGAATAAGACCCCTCTTATGCAATAGGATTCTACAACACCACAATCTGTCCTCCTTCCCAAAGCCAATTACTTGGTACATGAATTTCCCAAAACTGCAACACTTCATGATATGGGGAAATCTATGATGTCTCGGGTTTCTTTATTCCAACCCTCTTCCCCATGAAAAAGCTGGGAGTTACCAGAGCAGAAGGTTAGGGTATGTATCATACAAACAGGTGCCCTGAGTCTCTGGATGCAGACAATTTTGAGAAAGTACAATGTATCAAGAGAATTCTGGAGTTAGAAGACCAGAATCCAAGTGCCACCGCTCTAAACACCTGCTCTGAATGTCAGTTTCCTCACCTAGAAAATGGGTATAATAAGACCTCTTAGTTCACAGGACTGGCACTAAAATGGAATCAGATACTGAGCTGAGGACCCCTTAAGGACAGGCAGTGGGAGGCGAGAGCTCGCCACCAGGAAGAGAGGACAGGACCGGAAAAAAGTTTGGAGAACACTGTTTGGAGAACTCACCTACTAAAATTTATTTCCAAAAACCTGATTTCCAGGTTTCAAAATTGTTGGCTAAGTCCCACTAATCGCTATCTGCCCCCAAAGAGCCTCCCCATCCCTCCCGCCCTCTCTGTTCCCACTGCACGCAGGGTGGCAGGCTAGTAACTCCAAGCACGCACACACCCTCTAATTCTATAAAGGGCCAGCTTCCTGATTGCATTAGCAGCATGAGGAAGTTCCAAATTACCGAGGGGCCTTCTCCCGCTGCACAGCTATCTGACAGCGTAATATAAATCAAAGGCCTCTTGCTTCAGAGGCCTGGGAGAAGAGTGAAAGCACTGGAATTATTCCCTGCTGATCAGCAGGAGGAAGACTCCCAAAGCAGATGAAAGAAAATGGCATTTCCCATTCTCACCATGGTTAAGGGACTTTCACTGAAGCCTCCTGCAGTCCAGCACTGCTCCCACACCTCAGATGCTTGAGCACCCCACATGGCGTTTATGCCATTACTCAATAAATGTACTTAGGTTATTATTATTTACTTAGGGGAGCCCGCTGGGGGAACGCCCCCCTGTGGTGGCTGTCCCTCCCCTGGTGGGGAGTCTGCCGGGAAGCGGGCGCGGTGACCAGCCCTGGGCTCCTTCCTCGGGATGAAAAGTTCTGGCACCTGTGGGAACCAGACAAAGCCCACCGCACTGCGCCCTGCAACCACGCGAATCACATGGAAGAAGCTCCATCAAGAAGAACTGCTGTGAGCGTATTCGGTAGGACAGAAAGAGAACCGTTCTTATCTCCGGTGAGAGTAAATCATCTTCATCTGTGCTTTGTCCTGGGGACACCCCGTTCACATTCCAGGGACCAGCAGTCTTAAAAACAGAAGTAGATGTGTTGTTTGTGTGTTTGTAAACCACATCTACGGTTCCTATTAAACACAGTTTCCCAGGATCCTTTTATCTGACATTCTAAAAAGTCGTTTCTTTTTAAGGCCATTTCTCCCCACAACATGCTTTCAAGCCGCAATTACACAGATCTGAGCTGTGCAGCGAGGCCTTCGCTCTTGCTCCACAGTGGAGCTGGTGGGTGTGGCTAAATTATGATTTTTATTCTAAGGGGAGGTTAAGAAACATCTGCCGCTTGATGGAAACCATGTGTTATTACAAGACGCTACGTCAGGCATTTTAACATGACATATTCCTTACAATTACACGCACTAAACAGAATTCCCACTAATGTTCTCATCACACACCAACTCAACAATCTTCCCCTGTAACTCATAGGGGATTGATCAGTGCAATTATTTTGTAAAGGTCTTTGTCAGTGGATTCAAAATAACCAGAAACAGTAATTATTATTATTTAGGATTCAAGTGTTAATTTTCCAGCTGAGATGCAGCCTCAGCCCTACACAGTTACAGGTGTGCATGGCACGTCTTCTGGGAGGGAGAGCACCAAGAGTAGTCTCCCTTTGTCCTGCAAGGAGGGCGGGTGCTCCCACCGCAATGCACTGGAAATAGGGCCCTGCGGTCTCCAGAGAATCTGCCGCCACCGCGGCTTGTCTTCACGGCCCTGCTCGTCTTCCTCGTCTGCAAGCATCAGAGAGAAAGTGCCCACACGGGCTGGACAGAAGCGCCAGGCCCCCATCTGCCCCTGGGATGTAAGCAGAGCAGCACGAGCCCCTCCAGTCTCACTGCCTGAACTGCCAAGACCCACATCCGAGGTCTGAGGAGGGCAGGAGGGAAAACCCAAGCAGCATCTGGGGCCAGCTCTGACAGCCACATACCCTGCAGAGCGCCACGAAGGGGCCAGGCTGGTGAAGCTAGGCTGCAATCAACCTCGCCCCTCACCAGGTCCTGGGTCCCCCCCTTTCATGTGGTTGTCCCTAAACACACCTCACACCCGCAAGTCCGCCTGCGTGTCGTCAGCCCTCCGCCCGAACCACCAGGAGTGAACCATCACACATGCTTAGCTAGACCCACCAAGCAAGAGAGAGGGGGCCCAACTAGCAGACCCAGGGAGGGAAGCGGGGGCGTCCCTGCCAACCACAGGAAAGGAGGGGCTCCACAGGAGAGTCACGGACAACACTGTGCCAGTGATGAGGAAATGCTAAGTCCTGAGAAAGACAAACGAGCAAGATGACACCCACCGACTCTGCCTCTGTGGAGGATCCAAGTCCTTCTGGAAAAACTGGGGCCTCGGAAGAGTCCTGCAGGAGCCACCTGACACCAAAGCCAGACCAAACGTCACAGGAGGACTTCACACCAGCGTCTCAGGAACACTGACACAAAGCCTTAACAAAACATTAGCAAACTGAATCTACAAGCACTTGAAAGGATTATAGGGATGCCTGGGTAGCTCAGTCGGTTAAGCGCCCAACTCTTGATTTCGGCTCAGGTCATGATCTGAGGGTCATGGGATTGAGCCCCTCATCGGGCTCCCTGCTTAGTGGGGAGTCTGCTTCTCTCCTTCTCCCTCTCCTTCTGCCCCTTCACTCTCTCTCTCTCTCACACTCTCTCTCTAAAATAAATAAGTAAATAAATAAATAAATCCTTAAAAAAATCTTTAAAAAGATGATAAACCATAACCAATTGGAATTTATCCCAGGAGTGCAGATTGGACAAACACCTGAAAATAGATCAATCAATAGCTGTGGGAAAATATTAATGACAAAATCTAATGTGTATTCAAAAATTTTTAGGGGTGCCTGGGTGGCTCAGTTGGTTAAGTGTCTATCTTCAGCTCAGGTCATGATCCCAGGGTCCTGGGATCGAGCCTGCATCGGGCTCCCTGCTCGGCGGGAAGCCTGCTTCTCCCTCTCCCACTCCCCCTGCTTGTGTTCCCTCTCTCGCTGGGTCTCTCTGTCAAATAAATAAATTAAATCTTTAAAAAAAAATTTAAAAAAATTTTTTTAAAAAACAATCTCGGGGCACCTGGGTGGCTCAGATGGTTAAGCGTCTGCCTTCGGCTCAGGTCATGATCCCAGGGTCCTGGGATCGAGCCCCGCATCGGGCTCCCTGCTCGGCGGGGGGCCTGCTTCTCCCCCTACTCATGTTCTCTCTCTCTCTCTCTGTATCTCTGTGTCTGGAATGAATAAATAAAAAAATCTTTAAAAAAACAAAAACAAAATAATCTCAACTAAGGAAAAGAATGTCCTCAACCTGATAAAGGACATGTTTAAAAAAAACCAAAAACCTACAGCTGTAATCTTAACAGGTTTTTTTTTTTAAAGGATTTGTTTATTTATTTGAGAGAGAGAACAAGCGTGTGCACACGAGCAGGAGGGCTGGCAGGAGAGGGAGAGAGAGAACCTCAAGCAGAGTCTGTACTGACCCCGAGATCACAAGCTGAGCTAAAACCAAGAGTCAGACACTTAACGGACCGAGCCACCCAGGCACCCCTCATCATAGCAGTGTTTGATGAAAGACTTGAGTTCTTTCCCTCCTCAAACTGTGAACAAAGCAACAGTATCAGTTCGCACCACTCCACTCAGCATCACACGGGAGCTGCTAGTCAGTGTGATAACCATCTCCCCTCAAAGAAAAAAGGGGATGAGAGAAAGGAGAAGCAATTAGCCATAAATACTAAAAAGGAGAAATAAAATATTTACAGATGACCTGATCCTGTACATAGAGAATTCTAAGAATTCTACAAAAAGCAACACACACAAACAAAAAAGGAACTACCAGAATAAGCAAGATTATCTTATCAAGATTGCAGGACACAAGATCATTATGCAAAAAAATCAATCCTATTTTCACATGCTATCAACAACCTGAAAATTAAGAAAACAATTCCATTTACAATAGCATCAAAAATAATAAACTATTTAGCATTAAGTGTAACAAAAGAAGTGCAAGATTTGTTCACATAGAACTACAAAGCATCTCTGAGAGAAATTATAGAAGATTTAATCAAGAGACATTCCGTGTTCATAGATGGAAAGATTCAATATCGTTTATACTTCAGCTCCCTGCAATCACTCCCAAAATCCCGGCATGTTTTTGTAGAAATCGACAAAGGGAGCCTATTATTTTTATGGACAAGAAAAGGACCTGGAATAGCCAAAACAATCTTGAAAAAGAACAAAGTTAGAGAATTTACACACTCGGCTTTCGAGCTGCAGCTGCCAACACCATGATCAGCTGGTGTCAGCCTAAGGACAGACACAAAGATCAGTGGGGTAGAATTTGAAATTGCAGGACGTTCAGAGTCTGCATGGTAAAAGGGAACACAAAATAACGTTCTAAAGAGTCACTGGAGAGAGATGTCTTTCTATTAAGGAAGGACTCTCTCGACCCCGTAGTACATTCTCCTGTCTGTCGTGTGCTGGATTCAAAACAGGGAACCAACCAAAGGCAACGACTCCACCTCATTCTTTGTTTTGACTCACACAAAGGTGGTCATCTGGGGACCTGGGTTTCATAAACTCTCTCCAGTGGCTGAGATGGAAACTTGGCAGTCATGAGGGGAGAAGCAAATTAGAAGGTAATTTGTACATAAGTTACACATGGAATTTATACAGGAAGATTATTTCCTCTAACACGGCAGTGGGGATGTTGGATGTTTGGGGGAACCAGCAGGGTGCAGGAAAGCTGACTGCGGCCTGCAGGCTCTCGGGCTAGGAGAAAGGCTTACTACCCAGTTCTGAACCGATAAAGCAGGGTTTCAAATGAAAACTTGGGGCTCGGAGAATCAGATTCACTCCAAAATATGTGTTCTCCACACCTGACTTGAGATAATAATTTAAAAAGTTAAACAAACCCAAGCCACGGCAGAAGGCTCAATAATCCCAGATCTCAGTGCCACGTCTACCTGTTGTAATGAACATCCCTAGTGGGAATCTGAGACAAACTGACCCTTGAACCCTGTGGGCTGTCACTAAAATCACAATCCACTAGATATTCCTGCAGAACGAACCCCAGACTTGACGGCATCTCCCTCCACTGGGAGGTAGAACAATAAAGAGCCGGAAAAACCACAGCCTGTTTCCTATCGCATGATTACCTGGTTGCTTCCAAGTGCTAGGAAATGCTCCTGGAAAAGTCCTTGGTGCTCTAAAGTGCACCCTACAAGACGTCCCCAGGCCAGGAGCGTGGGTTTTGCCGTCGACCCTCTCTGAGACGGGTGGTTGGGAAGCAGCGTCCTCTAGCCTCTACCCGACCGGGCCCGCAGCACGCCCCCTGCTCTCAGCAGCAACACACACAGAGGGTGCCTCGTCCCAGCCTCTGCCTTCTCCCAGAGACCGCCACAGCCACGTCCCTTCTCCTGGTTGTCTGTCCCCGTGCACAGTTCACACAATGCGTACTACCAGCTCCCTTAAAAAAGAAAACGCTTTTGTTCTCATGATTCGTCTCTTCTCCAAGAGCCGTTTTAGAGACAGCGCAGCCAAGCCCACGGGCGTGGGGGGCTCGGTCCCCAGCTGTCGGGGCCACGATGGTCCCAGCGCTTGCACGCTCATGCAGCACGTCTGACTGGCGTGTGCCTTGTGTTCTAACGTTAATCCATCATGCAGGAGCGTCTGACTGCAGACCCCTTATCTCGTGGAGCCCTGTCCTCCCAGATAGCATCTGTCCTTCCAGTCACAGCGCCTTTCCCCGTCTCCACCTTTCCCTCTGCCCCTCACTCAAAGAGAAGGGGCTGTGAGCCTACAACACCTCCATAGTCAGTGCTGGATCCGGGAAAACAGGCCAAAAAACGGGGCAGGGGGGCGTTCCCCTTCGGTCTCTCTGACCCAGTTAAAAACAAAGAAAAATCGAAGAGAAGATTTCTACTTTAGGCAGGAGGGCAGTCAGGACACTCTGAAGGGTCCTCCTCACTACAGAACAGTTAGAGTCTAAGACTTGATTTTCATGCCAGGACTGGGTTTACAAGAAGCAAGGAGCGCCCTGAACACTCCCAAACCAGGGAAACCCTCATGAGCAGGGTCCGGGGGAGGGAACGTGGGTGGGAAAATACACAAAGTGGGGCACCCTCAGGGACCCTGCCAGAATCAGGATGACCTGGGGTTGTAGAGGGGGGACAAAGCAGCTCCAGACCCTGCCTGCAAGGATTCGGAAGTGCCCCACCTGGGTCCTCTGGCTCTTGCCAGAACAAGGTCACCACATTCCACAGATTACCACCCACCGAATATGAGCTCACAAACAGCACCAACCATTGAGAGGAAACCACTTATATGAACAACAAACAAACAAAACAGATGTAAACCCACAATGACATCAAGTATTTATATGGTCAGATTCAGAATCTTAAAAATTAGGTGTGAACTATTAAGGAGAAAAGATAGAATTACCGAAATAAATGAGCAAGTAAAAACAGACTATAAATGAACAGGCATATTTGAAAAACATCCAAATAGAACTCTCCTAAGTGAAAACTATGATTTTTGAAATCTCAAAAGATGAGTTAGACAGCAGATTACACACAGATGAAGAGAGGTTAATAAACTGGAGGCGCATCTGAAGAAATTCCCCAGGGTGCTGAGAAACGAGAAGAGGGAAAATGTAATAAAGATTGAGAGAGGAATTATAGCACGAGAAGGTTTAACAAACATCTATCTATTCAGAGTTCCACACACACTAGCACGGAAGAAGTTTTTAGAGATAATGCTTGAGAATTTCAAGAACAAATGAAATTCATGAATCTACAATACATCCTAAACAGAATAAAGGAAAAGAAATCACCCCTAGACACACGGCAATGAAATTACAGAACACCAAAGACAAAGAGAAGATGATCACCTACAAAACCACCACAGTCAGACTAACAGACTTTCAACAACAAAACACAGAAACCAGAACCCAATGGGAAACGTCTTCTAATGAAAAAGATCACTGTCATCCTCTAGCTGTATGTCCACCAAAACTAGTTTTCCACAATAAGAGCAAAATAAAGCCCTCTCCGATAAACAGAAGCTGAGGGTTTACTTCCAGCAGAACTTCCAAGAAGGCGAGCACAATCCCGTAAGCCGGCTGAGATCTACTCACACACAACGCAGTGTAAGCACACATCACGTGTAGATGGTACGTTACACGAATATCTTAGATATCCCTTATTTTAACACAACAGTGTCTTTTCATTGGAATGTTTCTCTTCCCTAACAAATTGTTACTTTAAAAAAAAGAAAGATATGAAATATAAGAAAAATGCTGACCAGATAAACTGGTAAATATACATTAAATAAAAACAAACATTGTAAAATAACAAGAGTACCTAATTTGGGGATATAAAAATGCAGAACTAAAATACTGCACAATTTCAGTATGTGAGTCTAGAGAAGAGCAGAGGTATATGTAGTATTTTAAGATCTATGTATTGTTTGCAAAGAAATTGGAATATTAACTTTACATTTATTAAGTTAGGAATACAATACAAAGTAAAATTTCAATGGTGATAACCAAAATAATAAAAATAGAGTAAAAAAATAAATAGAAAAGCAGATGTCTATATATCACCAATGGGTGAAAAGAGATGAGAAAGGAGAAAATATACCCATAGAAACATGAGATTAAATATAAATGTATTGGACTCAGCAGCTGAAAGATAGTGTGAGAATAAATCATCAAAGTCTAGCTACATGTTGTTTATAGCATAAATATCTAAACTTAAGGTACACAAACACTAAAAGTAAAAATGAAGACTATACCAGGCAAACATTTATTAAAACAGAGTTATGATAGGGACGCCTGGGTGGCTCAGTCTGTTAAGCGTCTACCTTCGGCTCAGGTCATGATCCCAGGGTTCTGGGATCGAGTCCCGCATCGGGCTCTCTGCACAGTGGGGAGCCTGCTTCTTCCTCTCCCGCTGCCCCTACTTGCGTTCTCTCTCTCTCTCTGACAAATAAATAAACAAAATCTTAAAAAAAAAGTTATGATAGTCATATTACTTCAAAGAAAATACATTTTAAGAGACAAGCATTGTTCAGGGTACAGAGGGCTCCACACAACGAAGAAGGTTCAATTTGTCAAGGATATAAAAATTCTAAATGTGTATTCCTTTAATAACAGCCTCTCCCCCATACACACAAACACATGCACACACATTATTACATAGGCGCACACACACATACATACACAAACACACACACACAGTTAATAAAGCTACAGGGAGAGAGAGGCAAATTCGTAACCACAGAAGAGATTTCAACTTCGCCCTCTCAACCATTGCTTTTGGTCAAACAGAAAGGTATGTAAACCTAGAAGATCCGAGTGACCCGTTCAAGAGGGCTGATTTGCTGGGTAGACAGAATCCTGACTCGAGTGAGGAAAAGACACACATTCTTTGGAAGCACAGACTAACCCGACCCTGGAATTATCCCAATTGCGTGAACTTTCAAAAAAGTAGTATCATTCGGATTATGTTACCTGACTGTAACGCAATTAATTTAGAAGTCAACCATAAAAATATGGAGAAAAATTCCCATGCATGTGGACATTTTTAAATATACTTCTAAATAACTTTTCGCCAAATAAAAAGACCACAGTGAGTACAAAAGAATAACTGCGTGGCTGACAAGAAGAAGATTATATACCAAAACACGTGAAAGAAGGCAAAAGTGATGCTCAGTAGGACATGTATGTCATTGAAGTTTTCCTTAAAAAGAAGATAAGCCAAAATTAATGAATTAAATATAAAAGAACTTTGAAAGATTAATAGGTCTAACATCAGTTCACAAAAACCTATTGCATTTTTATATGCCAGCAACAGTCAACTAGAAAAGGTTGGATTTTGTGGGGTTTTTTTAAGTATCATGTATCAACAAGAGTATGAGCAAAAAAAAATAAACTAGGAATAGATCTAACAAAAAATGTGCAAGTCCTACATGGAGAATATCATAAAAATCTTATTTGAAGACCTTAAAGAGAGCCTAAATAAACAGACTGATATACTGTGTTTATGGATGGCACAATTCAAGTCACAAAGATGTCACTTCTCCCCAAATTGATTTATAGACTCCGTACACAGTTCTGATCAAAACTCTAACAAGTTTTATCAATAAAACTGACACACTAATTCTAAAATTTATGAAAAAACAAAGGCCAAGAATATACACAAGACGTGTGAAGAAACTTCCCAGAGGTCAGGACTTACTGTGAAGCTATAGCAATTGAGACAGTTCAAGAATAAAGCAGAACAGAAAGTCCGAAATAGGCTCGTGCATTTCCAGGGACTTACTGCATACCAGAGACGTGTCGCAGATCAATGCAAACAGGATAAGCTTTTCCAAACTGGGGCTGGGACAACTGCCCACCCCGACGGGAAAGAAGTCTGATCACTGCCTGACACCACATACGAAACACCCATTTCTTATTACTTAAGGACTTCGCTGTGAAAGGCAAAGTTTTATAGATTTTTAGAAGTAAAAAAGAAGCAGGGTGGCTGGGTGGCTCAGTCGTTAAGCGTCTGCCTTCGGCTCAGGTCATGATCCCAAAGTCCTGGGATCTAGCCCCGCATCGGGCTCCCTGCTCGGCGGGAAGCCTGCTTCTCCCTCTCCCACCCCCCCCGCTTGTGTTCCCTCTCTCGCTGTCTCTCTCAAATAAATAAATAAAATCTTAAAAAAAAGAAAAGAAGTAAAAAAGAAGCTATCTTTATGATCCCAGGTTAGGCAATGCAGTCTTAAAATTAAGAACTTCTGTTCATCAAAAGATTTTATAAAGAAAATGAAAAAAGGACAAGGCAAAAATTGAGAGATGATGGGGATAACATAAACAACAAAGGTGTTCAGAAGCCATAAGAAACTACTACAAATCAATAAGAAGACAACCCAGTGGAAAAAAGAGTGATCAACATGAAGAGGCACTTCAGAGAAGAGAAAGCACGAAAGGCAAGAAAACAATAGGGAACTTGACTCAGCCGGAATGGCTACTGGAAAGATGCAAGTTAAGACCACAGCTTCAACTCTAACACACATCTTCACCCAGACTGACAGACTAGAAAGAAAGTGTGGCGCAGGGCTGCCAAGGGTGCGGTGGGGGTACAAGCTGAGACAGCCACGTAGGAACGTGGTTTGGGGTTGCCACATACATCTGCATCCTGGGATTCAGCAGCTCCTTCCTCAGGCTCCAGCTCACGGGCACCAGGAAACCCAGCACTTTTCATAAGAATCCAAAACAACCCAAATGTCCATCTGCAAGAGAATGGTAAATGCATCCTGTCACACTCCACATGAGCTATTAAATAGAAGTCACAATAAACAATAACCACACAAAGTAATATGGATGAATTCTGGATACATAATGATGAATGAAAAAGTCATTCACAGACCCAAAAACCCCCATATATATGTGATGCATTTTTTTTATGTGATGCATTTTTTCCAACCTCAAAAGCAAGCATAACTCCACAGTATGCTGTGGCCCCACACATATGCATGCAGCAAAACCCCACACAAAGGGAGCACGACAAATGCAAAACTGAGGGAATTAAGGGGGCAGGACAGGAAGGTGGGGAGCATACAGGTAGTCCTCACAGTATTGGTAATGCTGTAGATTTCAGGTTGGCTGATGGGTTCATTTTAGGATTACACATAGATTTTGGTATCTGCTTAATTTACATAATTTTTAACGGGGGGGGGGCGGAAAGGGGAGAAGAACAGAGGGCACGATCCAACTAACGGCTATTAAATGTTACCACTGGGTAAACAAGTATCTGTGATGCTTATCTGTGTTTGCCCCTCCCATCTGCTTTGCAGAAACACCCCCCGGCTCCTCAGCAAGCCTTGCTCCTGCCTGTGTTCCCAGTCGCCGCCTGGACCCTCCGGCACAGCTCCCTCCCTACTGGCAACACCAGCCCTGGTCTCACCACAGCCCGTAACACCACGGGCCCTGCTCCTTGCCGGTGCCTCCATTCTCTGCCCACACCACCGTGGCTGCCTTTCCCACACGAGAGATGCTTCCCACACTTGGTGCCACTTGCGCTGCTCTGGTCTCTCCAGGAAACTGCCACACCAGCCCTGCTCTGCCACCCACTGGCTGGCTCTCCCCTGTGCCCAGGCAGCTCAGACCTGACAGACTCCCAGGGAACCCCCTGTGTCCCATCCCCCTGTGGCCCCGCCCCCCTTCCTGGTTCACGGTCTTCTTCCAGGGCCACTTCGGACCCCTCCTTCTCACTATCTTGCCCAGCAAGTGACAAGACCTGGTGGTAGTAGCTCAGAAACTCTCCCCACAACTACTCCCGTCTGTTGGGATCACCGGGAACTGGGGTCTCTAGCTCCAGGTTCACTCTGCCCTCAGCTATCAGCAGTGCCTTACACACAGATCAGAGGAGCTCAGACATCTGCCCAAAAATATGTAGTAACTACCAATGCCTACAAACCCAGCTACACATTAGAATAACCCAGCGAGCAAAACTCCTGATGCTTGGGTCCCCTCCAAAACCAGCTAAGTCAGAATTGTGACTGGTGGTGTCTGCAACTTTTCAAACATCCTAGCCCTGTTCCCATTTTTGCCATAAAGGACTCCATCAAGGGATCCCCCAGAACCCCAACCATGATGGTCCTTGTGTCTAGAAGGCCTGTTTCCTCTTCTGTTAAAATCCCATTCAAGGTCTTCTTCCAGCAAGAGTGAAGTAGGTAGAAACCAGCCATTGCTCCTGCCCCAAGAACTTGGGGAAAACAGGTATTTGCAAACACCATGTTTTAAGAGACACCAGAGAGCTCTGCAAACTAAGAGGGCTGAAAAGGCTGGCTCTCCCCATGGGACATCTGCTTCGTGCACGGGAAGCATGCACATGTCAGGAGTGCGGCCCGGCCTGCAGGACAGTGGAGGTAACTAAGACTAGACAAACTCCCACCAGCAAGAAGGTCTCCAGAGCACCCAGGAAGAACCGTGAAACCACACAGGGACTGAGCCATACCTGAGGCTCCAACACGGCCCTGCCCCAAATCAGTTGTTGAATTTAGGCGATCAGCCCCTCCGACTGTGCGCCTACAGAAGAAAGGCTGAGGTGTTGGAGCTCTAGGTTTCTTCTATACACAATGCTGGCACGCTGCTAGGAACAACTGCGACAGTGGCACGGTGTGTCCACTGAAAGCATCAGGCCTGGCAGACCTACGCAGAAGGGAGCGAGGGGGACCAAGAAGTGAGTCCTGAGGATCTCTTTGGGACAGTACCTGGCAGGAATCCAGAAGGCTCTTTGGAACATCACAGATTGACCTCTTGGGGCTTCTAGGACTGTTTTGGCTAAGTTTGGGGCTAGAGAACTTGCAATAGCCCAGAGCCTGAAAAACCATGTTTCCTTGACAGCTGGGGTGTTCCGAGGATGGTAAGGGGGTCAAGGGTCGCCTCCTTTCATCAGAAGAGAATTCGGGAATCAGAAATCTATGAAAATGGCACCACCGCAAGGTAGGCAAAATTAAGTGAATACCACGCGTGGCTCTTCTCCTATAGACTACGGTTGGGAAGAGCCAGCAGCCCCTCATGGCAAAAATATGGAAAATGTGTTGCTCTTTTCTAAGGATCAGGATCAAAGTCATGTTGGCAGAAAATACTTTCACCACAGGCTATACTGTATTAATTCCAGAAAAATGACACTCATTTTAGGGAGGTGTCTCTGCTTCTTGGATAAGGAGAGGAAAAACAGCTATCATGCTCCCTATCTCGCTAGGGAGTGTGGCTTCCTTCAACACCTGGCCAAGCCGGAGTACTTAGGGGCTTTAAAAGAAGCTTCTGGAGACTACTAGGAGGATCAGAGGTGGGGACCAAGGAGAGAGAACACCCTCTTTGGAAGGCCTGGAGTCCATGAAGCCTTTAGCAACACCTGGACAAAGTGGGAGTAGTTCCATTTCTTCCTCAATTTCTGTATTTTTGTTTTCCCAGGGATTTATCCGTTTCACTTAAAAAATTACCTAATCTTCTGGCATTCAGCTGTCCCTATTATTCCCTCATAAACGCTTTTATTTCTGTAAAGTCGGCGGTGCTCTTCTCACTTTCATCCCTGAGTTCAGCGAGGTTTCCCTCTTTTCCACCCGGTCGGTCCAGCTCAAGGTTTGTCATTTGCTGATCTTTTCAAAGAACCAACTTCTGGTTTTGTAGGATTTGTCCAGTTTTTGTTTTCTGTTTATTCCTGCTCCAGCCAGTTTAGTTTGCTCTTCTGTTCTGACTTCTTAGCGTCAATGACCAGATTTGAGAGGTTTCTCTCTTCAACACGGGTGTTTCGGCCACACTCTCCCCTGTACGCCCTGCGTTACCCGCAGCACACACGCCTTAGTGCTTTTCATTCTCGGGCTTCTCCCTTCTGGCTGAGGAGTGCGGCCCCACGCCCACACAACGCGACGGTCCCCGGTCTCCGTCCGCTGCGGCTTTTTCTGAATTCCGCAGAGCGAGGCGCAGCCGCTCAGGCCAAGCAGCGACCTAAGCAGGAAAGCAGCCGAGGGCATGGCTGAGCCCAGAGGCCACCCAACCGGCACAGGCTGGCAGGACCGGGGCCGCGGGAACGCGGAGAGCCAGCGCAGGGAGGAGATCCGCCGCGCCTCCACGCCTGCCCGCGGTGGGAGGCCGCGGCCCCGCAGGGCCCTGCCCGGGCGTCCGTCCCCGCACACAGCGGAGGCCCCGCGCGGCCGGGGCGCGGCACGCCGCAGGCGCGCGGGGCTGCCTCGACGCGGCCTGGGCTCACGGACGGACTCGCCCGCCGCGCCTGCGGGCGTCACCGCGACCCGCACGTGACTCGCGGGCACCCAAGGTCAACGTGTAGCGCGACGCCCTGCGTCCGGAAGCCCAACCTGCCTTACAGTCGCTGCCCCGCTGTCCCACCGCGTAAGGCCGGCTCGGTGCGGCGGCGCTCCCGACCTGCCCCCGCGCTCAGAGACCACTTGGTCTGGGAACGGTCAGGAGCCAGCCCGCGGGGCGCCCCGCGCGGGGCGCCGGGAGGGCGCTGCTCCGGGCGCGAGCGTGGCCCGGGGGCCTGCCGGGCCCGCGGGGCGCCGCACGCCGCCTCCGCCCCGCCGGCCTACCCCGTGCCGACGGGGGCCGGGGGGCCCGGGGGGCCGGGCGGCCGGCGCTGCCTTGCCTGCCCCCCCTCCGCCGGGGCCCTCCCGCCCCAGGCACCAGGGGGCCCCGCGGCCGGACCCGCGGGGCTTAACAAATCGCTAGCAAGGTCATCACCGACCCGCCGTTCCTCTCCTCCCGCAGGTCCGCGGGGCCTCCCTACGCGCGGGCACGGGCCAGGCGCCACCGGGAGCCGGCGCCCCGAACCCCACGAGCCAGGCGGCGAGGGGTGGCGCGCCCTCCTCCCCGTGACCCCGGACCGCGCGCGGCACGCCGGGACCACAGCGCCCCGACGTGCGCGTTGCGTGCCGGGACTCGCAGTCTCTGCACACCCGGCCCCAGCACGTGACTGGGCTGCAGCCCGCGGCCCGCGTTGCGTGCCGGGACTCATAGTTTAACGACGCTGGGCCCCGGCTCGCCAAGGG
>NW_023270854.1:464157-526783 GCF_011800145.1 Mirounga leonina | reverse complement strand
TCTGCACACCCGGCCCCAGCACGTGACTGGGCTGCAGCCCGCGGCCCGCGTTGCATGCCGGGACTCATAGTTTAACGACCCTGGGCCCCGGCTCGCCAAGGGAGTTGTGGGACGGGGGGGGGCGCGCGGCATGCCGGGACCTCGCAGTGCACGCCGGGGATTCAGGGCAGCGGCGCGCGCGGCACGCCGGGACCCGCAGCCCCACGCCGCAGGCGCTCCCGGGGTACGTGGGGCGTGGCCACGCTGTTCCCGTCGGGCCGGCTCCCACGCCGCTCCGGGCACCGCGTCCGACGCAGCGCCTCTTGGGCCCCGCGTGGGCGTGTGTTTACACGCGGGCCCCGCAGCGCACGCACGCACGCGGCGTCACGTGACGTCAGACGCTGTCCCGGAAGTTGGCGCGGGCTGGGCGGCGGGTGGAAGCCGGTGCCGGAGCGCGAGTTGCAGCGCCGTCGCCTTCGCCGCCTGGGCCGGGGTCGCCGTCCCGCCCGCCCGCCCACCCGCGATGGGCACCGGGCCCTGAGCGCCCCGCCCGCCCGCCTTCCCACAGCGACCCCGCCCGGCCGCGATGGAGGCGCCGCCCGCGGGCCGCGTTCCCGCCGAGGGCGCCCCGCCGGTGGCCGTGGCCGAGGTGCGCTGCCCGGGCCCCGGGCCGCTGCGCCTGCTCGAGTGGAGGGTGGCGGCGGGCGCGGCCGTGCGTATCGGCTCCGTGCTAGCCGTGTGTGAGGCCGCCGCCTCCGCGCAGCCCGCCGGTCCCGCCCCGGCCCGGGCTGGCTCCGGGGGCTGCGTGCGCGCCGAGCGCAGGCTGAGGTCGGAGCGCGCCGGCGTGGTGCGGGAGCTGTGCGCGCAGCCAGGACAGGTGGTGGCCCCCGGGTGAGTGGGGTCCGGGGGGCGGGGTCTGGAGGGGTCCTGGGCCGGCACTGGGCAGGAAAGGGTCCCCGGGGCTGCAGCTCAAGGGACTGAGCCCGGGGAGGACTGTGCGCGTCTGAGGGTCTTCCTAAGGCCGGACCGCAGTCACTACCGCGGCATTTGACTTACTAAACAGCCGCCCAAAGTGCAGTCCTTAGGAGATCAGGGCGTTCGGTCTCCTTCTGTAGGTGCCCCCCCGCCCCCCGGCTGCGCGGACGGGACGACCAGGCGCGCTCCAGCTCGTTGCCGTGGTGTAAACTGCTGGGGGTGGGGTGCGCTTCTTGGGCTGCTCGTAAAGCTCAAGAAACGCGGTTGTGCAGCGTAGCTCAGGAAGGGGGTGCAGCCTCAGCGCGGGTAGTTCAGGATAACGCAGGAGTAGCGCGTTTCAGCCTCGTAAGGGACTGTGTTCTCCGTTTAGGTGGACGAGGCTGTCCATCCACACCTGTGCCAGTTTACGGTGTTGTGCCCTGAGATTGCGTTGATGTGTGGGTACAGGTGTGTAATGTAGGCGTGACTCATGTTTTCAGTGTCAGGAGCAGAAACCCGGCAGGTGAGCGTTCTGCTTCCTGCTGCGGTGGTCGGTGCCCGGCGTCCCTCTGCGGGGGCCGCAGTACAGCTCAGGCTCTTAGGTGCTCAGTCCCCTTCTGCGCACTCCAGCCGGCCGGCCGTGCGATTTGCTCTGGTCTCTGCTCCTCTCCCTGCGGCTGCACTAACTGCAGCTGTTGAGCATCTGCTTCCTGCCCCTGTCCACCAAACAGCCCTGGCCTCCATCCCAGCCCCACAAGCCTTTTCCTGTGTCCACTTCTTCCCGCTCATTGTTTGGAGAGGGCACCCTGGTCCTTGGCCTTGGGGTGAGGGCCCACGCCTTCCCAGTGAATGCAGGCAGGGTGGGATGGGAGCTGCCTTGGGGCTGCACCCTCCACTGGAGCTGTCTGGCTGGTCTCCTCCGGAAGGGAGACGCTCGCTGGGCTGTACATCTGGCACGCTGTGGCATGCTGCCGTCATTACTTGGAGGTCAGAGCCTACCTAAACCTGTGAGCCCGTAGTTGGGGAGATGAAGCCCAATGCTGGTGTGTCACTGTGTAGAAGATTCCTGAGGGGAAGGGTTCTTCCTTTCCTGCTCTTCCTCCAGTTATCCAGAAAAGGCCAGTAGGGCCCAGGCAGATCAGGGACTAGTTGCAGCCAGTTAGAAACTCCATGTGCAGTGCTTTGATCACATCAGCAGACTAGCAAAGCAGAGTAACCCTGTACGTTAATCTCGCCAGTCAACCAGGTAACTAACCTGATGACAAGCTCTCGGCGCTGAGAAGTTCTTTCCTTTTCGTGTTTTTGGTGTTTGAGATTTAGGGTATCTTGCTGCTGTGGTTCATCACGAGGCTCTCCAGAGTCTGATGATAGTATTTCTCCTGGAGATGCGGGTAAAGCACTAGCCCAGCCAGGCTCACCTGCTTGGAGCTGTCCTTGCTGTCTTCATCATCACTGGCAGCGGTGGGATTTCTCTGACACATCCGCGGTTATTCTCAGGCAACAAACACTTAGCTGTAGGAACTGCTTCTGGCTGTAGTTGAAATAATCGCTAGACTATCATTCTGACCTGTATGTTTTGTACCTGCTCTCAGGTAGAGGTAGGAACTGTATCCCTCCTCCTCTGACAGGGAGGGAGGCAGGGAGGGAGGGCACTGGGGTCCCAGGGGGTTTTGACGTGCCCAGCACCTCACCTTGCTGAGGCTTCTCATCGTCGTCCTACGCCGTGCTGCTCTCTCCTTAGACCATGTTGCATCCAGAGAGTCCCAGTGTGGGGAAGTAGATAGAATGAGGGTACATATTTGTCTTTATAATTTCCACGTGATTAAAAGTATTTTGACTTGAAAATATTCTGACATGGCATGATGTGTCCGAAACTTAATCTATTAATGATCAGTTTACCTAATGATGTCCTTCCTTCCCACCTGTCTGCTTTTATGTCTGTTATCATTCACTGGGAGGCAGTGAAGTCCCAAAGGAGGATATATGAAATAATCTGGGGACACGTCTGGTGGTGGCTTAGGACTGAAGGGGGTGGGGGGGTAGGTATCTGTAACTGACATCTGTCCAGTTCCTGCTGTGCCCTGTAGTCTGTCTACAGAAGAATGTCTGCGTCAGCCAGGGTCTGGGGTGAGTGCTGCTGAGGAGGGTTCCAGCATCACTGACCAAGCACAACTGTCCCATGCACACTTCGTAGGTGTTAGAACAAAAAAATCTCAGAGAAACTCATAAAGAAAACTGAACAGCCTGAGATTCTAAAGTTAGGTTGTGCGGGGTTTAAAATTCTAAGCGCAGCTCACTGGTGCACTACAATACTTACCTGTAGAGGGCTTGCCTTGGAAGTAAGGAAACTACTTTTCCAACCCAATATTGAACCACCTTGATGAACTAGAACATTCTTTTAGTTAAATGATCTTATTCTTCTCTGTTGACATCTGCACTATTTAAAAGATTACTCCGGGGACACCTGGGTGGCTCAGTCAGTTAAGCATCTGCCTTTGGCTCAGGTCGTGATCCCAGGATCCCTGGCTCCTTGCTCAATGAGAAGCCTGCTTCTCCCTCTGCCTGACGCTCCCCCTGCTTGTGCATGCTCTCTCTCTCTCTCTCTCTCTCTCTGACAAATAAATAAAACCTTAAAAAATACATTTAAAAAAAAGATTATGCTGTTAAAAGACATTTATGTCTAAAATTGGGAAAATTGTCACTTCATTTAATTGAATCCACTTCAAATGAATTTTTTTGGTTTTTTTTCCAGTTTTCACTTAACTAGAAAACCATTGGCCTTTTTATCTACTTAATTCTATATGCATGCATGATTTAATTTTATTGCAGTTCTTTTGATTTTTAGGTATCTTGTCTAATCCTTTAAATAAAGACCTTTGGACCAAATGGGCTTTGAAGCTTGGTCTGCCTAAAAACTGATGGGTAGGTTTCAATAGATGGTAGCATGCATCACCGTATTTATTTCCATTTTCATGTTTAAAGTTAATTTCAGGGGCGCCTGGGTGGCTCAGTTGGTTAAGCGACTGCCTTCGGCTCAGGTCATGATCCCGGAGTCCTGGGATCGAGTCCCACATCGGGCTCCCTGCTCAGCGGGGGGTCTGCTTCCCCCTCTGCCCTCTTCCCTCTCGTGCTCTCTGTCTCTCATTTTCTCTCTCTCAAATAAATAAATAAAATCTTAAAAAAAAAGTTAATTTCAAAGTATATGAAATCAAATACCTGGTTACAGAGGAATGGGCAAATCTTTAACTTCATACATCGTTTTTTGAATGGCATAAATACTGATAGTAAAGCCAAAAGTGGTAACAAAGGAAGTAATATATCAGTTGTCTCAGAAAAAGTGCTTTTTTTTTTTTTTATTTAGGGGAGTGAGAATCTAGACAAAGTAGAACAAATCAATTTCAAAGTATTTGTGTAATATCTTAAAAGATAAATATAATTTCTCAAGACTGTAGCTAGATCTTAAATATTTCTCACTTAGCACTTTATATTTATAAAATTCCTTAGAACTTCACAAACTTGAGCTAAATGTTGACCTGTTTAGTTTTTGTATTTTGAAGAAACTTTTAGAAGACATTCATGGTTTTATGGTGGTGCTTTGAATTGTGGGTGCTCCTAGTTTCCTCCCATCTGATTGGTGTCTTGTGCTGGCTGTGAGTTGGTGGGATGATGGAGTTCAGTTTGCCTTGCGTGTTAGCTGATACCGTATGTCCCCTGCAGTGCTTTTCATCTGAGCATGGGGGCGGGGTGGCTATTGCTGTTTAAGGCTGGAAGCATTTAAAGTTGCCGGCATGCTATTTTGAAGAACTTAGCAGCAATCTGGGGTGCATCCTGGAGACAATGTTGAAATTCTGAGGCTAGGGAGGCGCTTGGCCTCCCCGAGGCTGGGAGTCCTTCCCTGCCTGTGTAACCCAGCAGTGCAGGCGGGTCTGGGTGTGGTGGTGCCACTTGCTTTTGAGGCATGTTAGGAAAATGGAGTTTCGTCAAATAAGTCCTAGGAGGCCACAGTGGAGGTGCATACAGGTTTAAGAGAATTCTGTACAGAATTGCTTTGTGGAATCTCAGTAGCTCTGTTTGTAGTTTTTCCGTGGCACTGGGAATGGGTCGTCTGTTTTTATTTTAGTTTCTTCAGATGCTTTGGGTCTTGTCTCTGACAAGCACGCCTTCAGTCACCAGGCCGGAGGTGGCCAGCGTGCTCTGAAGTGGCCCTGTCCTGGCTCTCACTTCCGCATGGGCCCAGCTTGAATGACAGGCAGTGGGGGTGCTTCAGCTGCCGCCGCTGCTCTGCGCCCTGTTGCTGGCACCTCACCTGCCCCTGCAGTAGTCACAAAGCTGATGTACCTTTGTGCTTCTTTGTGGACATAATTCCAGACCTAGAGAAAAGTTGCAAGAGTAGTAACAAGACTTCTCATATAAGTGTCACACGGATTTTCCAAAGGTCAGCATGTTGCCCTATCTGCTTTACCTTTCTTCCCCCTCCACATGTGGTATTTTTCTTCCTGAGGTTGAGGAGTAAGTTGCAGATGTGATGCACTTTATCCCTAAATATTTCAATTTCCTAAAAAAATTCTCTTACCGAACCGTGGTACAATGATCGGAATCAGAAATAATGTCCATGCAGGGCTATTTTCTGCTCATTGGATCTCCCTCATGGGCCAGTATTGTCCTTGGAAGCAAAAGAAACCCCAGATCGTGTGTTAGGCTCAGCTGTCAGAGCTCCTGGGCCTCTAACCTTGGGTGGTTCCTCCTTTTTTTTCTCATTATCAGCTGGTGGTTTTGCAGACTGGCTGTCAGTTCACACTGTGGTGTACATTTGGGCAGGAGTTGCCAGAGTGCCTGTGTGTCCTGAGCAGGCCCATCAGGCAGCAGGTGGCCTCAGTTTGTCCCGTTCTGGTTTGTTAGGTGGCGGCTGTAGTGAAAACTTACTAATTTTCCTGGTGTAATTGCTAAGTACCTTGTGAGAGATACTTTCTTCCTCAGTAAATATCTTAAATTCTCGCATCAAATGGTCACCCGTCGTTTCTGGCATCTCGATGACTCTTGTCTGAATCGCCTGTATTTTTGTTTTTATCAGGATTGTCCAGTGGTGACGTTCTTAAGTCTGTTGTTCATCTTCATTTCTGGATTGGCTTTCTACTATAAGAACAATTAATTTAACAGTGTAGACTCTTGGGTTCTTATTGTTCACTACTGTTATTTGCCCTGATGCTCCAGTTGTCCCAGGTTTGGCCAGTGGGAGCCCGTCGAGCTGACCCCTGTGGTGAGGCCCCGTCGGTCTGAGAGCGTGGCCATGTTTTCTGACACGAATGGTATTGAGGCTCCTGCTCCTGAGCTCTGGAATCACCCATTTCTCCAAGAAGTCCTGCTTCCTTTTAATGGAGAATGACATTTAGGAACCAGGATCTGGGTGCACAAAATACGTTTTCCCCCGTGCACTCATACACTAAGCTCTGTGTGTGGCGTTTGGAGGAGGGCCTTGAGCT
Source organism: Mirounga leonina (assembly GCF_011800145.1). Lineage (NCBI taxonomy): Eukaryota > Metazoa > Chordata > Mammalia > Carnivora > Phocidae > Mirounga > Mirounga leonina. The sequence goes on along the minus strand of NW_023270854.1, from coordinate 520,370 downwards.
CTCCTAATCTGCAAGGAGAAGGGAAGGGTCAGACCCAGCATTTAACGGGGATGGCTTCTACGAGCACAGAGTTCAGGGTACCCACCTTCCTCACCCCCTGCTCTTTCTGATACCGCCGCACCCCCCCCCTCCACCGTCTTCCCGTCAGAGCAGACACGAAAGCCGATGCATACAAAAGATTCAAGAGTTTGTGTATTGGGGGGAAAATAACTTCTTCAGAAATTGCATTTTATGATTTTCCTATGGATTTTTTTTCAAGGACAAACCAGGAAAGTTAACATTTATTGGTGACTGACGTGACCTTCTGGGGCTGGTCTCCTTGGCTGAAGTATTTTCTCTAGATGTCACAGCCTGCCACTCCCCTTAGGTGTGGCACTGGTGGCTGTTGGGTTGAGGGTAGAAACACTAACCCTTTCATCCCTGTCTTGCATCAGTATCTGCAAAAATGAAATCATCTTGTACTGAAAAAGGACATTACTGTACTTTTTAAAAAATACTCTTCCCCTCTCTCTTGGCCATTCCTTCACTTTTTTGAGAATTCTTTTGGCCCATGCAAAGATGCAGGAGAAGTAGTCCACTGGATAATGTCGTACTCTGCTCTGACCCTGCAAAACCATTCTGAATGATCTCTTAATTCAGACAAAGAATGCAGTCCCTTTACTCTCCTTTTCATTTAGACTGGATGTTTCTGAGATGCTGTACTTTGGACCATGTGTGCGTATCCATGTGGCTGGGTGGGACAAACAGTTCATTCTGAGTCTTTTGGGGGTAGCCACAAATTGTCATGAGCTGCGCGGCCTGTGTGGTCCGGTCCGGTCCAGCGTGCCGCTCTGAGCCTCAGGCCTCGCCTGCCGTCCTCCCTGGGCTGCAGAAATTCCAGAAACCGCACAGGCCCGGGTGGCCTGGTGGCAGCACACGGCATCTTTTATTTCTCTTTGGCCGACATTTGTCAGAAACGTTTCTCTGAAGACCTAGGGCTCCTACCCTGTGAGTGGAGGTGATGTTGTGGTTTTAAACACTTCCTCCCCTAACCTGGCAGGTGTGGTCTTAGCATCCTGCATGGAGGGGTGTATGACACGGTGGGTTTGACACGGTGGGTTTCTAGTGGGATGCTGCTTGGTTTGGGGCCCACTTTGCTAGATTGTAGCACATGGTGTCTTCAGACTTGGGTACTCTGTGAAAATTGCATGATGTTTTGTTTTGCATTGGGTGAATGCATACCACCTGCTCTCCCCACACCCTTCCTGCGTGGACTCACCCACTGGTGCTGAGCCCACCGCCACATGAGGCGAAATGGGACACGCACTGCCAGGATGAATTCCAAGTGGAGACCTCGTGCTTAAATTTAGCAAATCCTCTGTTAATATTCACACATGTGGAGTTTGAGCTCCCAACACTATGGGTGACTCATGTCAAGGAGAGGAGACGTTGAGTTTTGAAACGAAGGCAGTTTATGGGGGATTAAGTTGATGTGTGAGGGATCCGTGTATCTCTTACACGTGTCATAGGACCGTGACACACATGTCGTGTCACCACAGAGGGAGTCCTTGTAGAAGCTTTGTGTGGTACTGTCTCCTGTGGTAGTCGTTGTCAGCATTAAATATTCTCTTCAGGCCTTGGGGTGATTGGACTGTCCCAAGTACCTTTGAGAGCAGGGGCCTCCCTGTGCCTGCTCCCCGGCTGTCCCTGCTCTCCTGCAGGTGGTGCACACAGCTCTGGGTATCCACCAGGACAGGCTTCTAAGCTGACACGCATCTGTCGATTGTCTGCACTGGGCTCGCAGGGGGCACCCTGTGCATGGCAAGGTGCTTAACAGCACCCCTGGCCCCACCCTGCAGATGCCAGTCGCTGCCCCCGCATCCCGACAGCCAGAGGTGCCTCCAGACGCCGCCCCATTTCCCCCGGGGAGCAGCACAGCCGACTGAGCCCGGATCTGCTCTGTGGAATACCACAGGCAAAACTCTTTGACCCCAGCGCAGAAGGTTGCATGACCTTTAATGTGACCTGTAGGTGCAAGGCTTTCTAGAGAAAGGTACATACTCGGGCCACACTGCCAAGGACGTGCGGAGTGGTTGGCCTTTGTGCCCCCACCTTTGTGTCCTTTCATGTGCACCTGCCTCCTGGTTGCCTGCTGGCGCCTCCCCGCTCTGTCAAGGATTCTGTGCCTGCTGGACCTTCGAGGTACAGCCCGGTGGAGGGTGTACTGCGTGTCACCTAGAGCAGGGGGAGCTGGGAGGGCTTCCGGGAGGAGGTGCGGCTCTGGGCTTGGGTTCAGACCGAAGGATGAGGCAGAGGTGGTGAGTAGCAGGCTGGTCTGAGCAGAGGGAGCCCCTGTGTTGGGGAGACTTCCAGCAGCACTTGGGAGCATGTCCCGAGCCAAGCACGTGGGTCCCAGTGGCCACGGAGTGGCCCGGTGAGGTCCCAGGGGTCATGACAAGGCAGGCTGTTGTAGCTGTCACCCTGGATGGCATGCCTGCCTTCGCCGGGGTTGCCCTGCAAGGGTGACCCCGGAAGCCCCCTGGTGACTGGATGGTGCTGGGGGGGCAGGACTCAGCTGCAGCCCGGGGGCCGGCCCCGTCCTCCTCTGGGCCTCGCTGTGGGGCTCTACCACACGGCCCTTTGGAAGGTCACCACAAGCCTTCCTCAGCAGGTCCGGTGCGTGGGCCTTGTTAGTTGGTAGTCAGCCAGTGTAGATGCGCATTGTAACTGCGTAGTTTGGGGAGTTTTGACACACGTGTGCCTTGGAAACCACCCCCAGTCAGGGTGTGCACATCTTGATCTGGGTGCGATTTTCACCCTGTCTGGTCTCTCCTGGGGGCGCTTACCTCTGACAGCTTTTTCTTTCTCAACGTGTTTGTTCCCTAGCATCTCTTGTGATGCTGGCTACTCAGCCTTTGTGAGCAGTGGTTTGGTTTTGTTTTTTAAAATTGACATTCTTTTTTCTGCCTCTGCCTTAATTGTTGGGGGTCCCCAAAGGCCTGCCGTCTGTTTTCTATGAGATGGTGATGCCCTGGCCTGGGATGCACAGCCCATCAGACCTGTGCCCCAAGCCTGGCCCCGTCCACATCCAGACAGGTGTGCGTTCAGCTGTGTGGCGGCTGGAGGTACCTGTGCTCCCCTCGCTCTGTTCTCCAGGCGGACTTACTGGTCCTTTCTGTATCTGTTCCTGGCAGGTGTGTTCGGGAACGTCCGAGAGTGTCCACGGCACTCCTGTGTCTCTTGGTTCACACTTCTCCCAGCATCTCCTGCCTGCACTTGTGCATTTAGAGTTTGTCTGCTCACCCCACCCCTGGCTCCCTTCCCAGCACCACCTGCAGGTTCCAGACCCGTTGATCTCCAAGCCGCCACTTTCAGCGTGCTCTTAGCTGGGGGGATCTGAAGCCTAGTGTCCCTCACCTGTGTGGCGTGGCCTTGCTCCTCCCCCCCCCCATCCCACGCCTGCTTCCTGTCACCTTGTGGGAGCTGTCTTAGAAGCTTCCACCTGCTGGAGGACAGTTAATCCTCTAGAATTAGTCGCCCCACCCCCTTGGGGTTCCCCTTGAATCTTGGTGATGTGGGTAAGACAAAGATTTTTTTTTTTTTATAAAGATTTTATTTATTTATTTGACAGAGACACAGCGAGAGAGGGAACACAAGCAGGGGGAGTGGGAGAGGGAGAAGCAGGCTTCCCGTGGAGCAGGGAGCCCGATGTGGGGCTCGATCCCAGGACCCCGGGATCATGACCTGAGCCGAAGGCAGACGCTTAACAACTGAGCCACCCAGGTGCCCGACAAAGATTTCTTAAGAACACAAAATATCTGATAAATTGAACTGGATCAAAATTTAAAACCTTATCTTCGAAAAACACTGTTAAGAAAATGAAAAGAGCTGACTACAGAATGGAAACACATACTGCACAAAGTGTTTCGACCTGTTTATTGGTTGAGCTAGAGGCACCAGCTGCATCTTCAGGTTAACATTTTAGGAAAGACTGGTGAAATCTTCCTAGTCCATTTTTTGGTGTTCCTGAAAAAATAATCCACAAGTCGGGTTTTAGTGTAGAAATGAGTAAAGTGAATAAATGCAGACTGTTGGGTACGTTTCGCATCTGTCTGCTGTGGGCACAGAGGAAGGGGCAGTGTCTGCAGGCCTGGCCACCAGGTCACACTGCGCCTGAGACCGGAACCCCTCCGTCTGCGGTGCTTGTGCAGACTGCACTCTTCCGCGGTAGTGGGTCCCCAGAACCTGTCATTAAAATGCAAGCAACATCAGCGTTTGTAAACCCTGAAGACTGGTGAATGAACCAGTTTACTCTGTTTCTCATAAAACCTACCCCCAGCATTCCAGGGGGCAAACAGCAGATTTTTGCCAGGTTCCAGAAGGCCTGACAAACCCTTCAAAAACCCATTAGCCAACAGTTGATAGACACCTTTGACTTTTGGGAAAGTGCAAGTCAGTCCTCTTGCCGGCTCTGCTCCTATCCTCTCAGACGGCCGCCTTCCTGGGCCTGTTGTTTCCCCTCCTGCAGGCAGGGGACCAGGATGGGCAAGGAAGGGGCCCCGGCAGGTAGAGTCCAAATTGCAGGTTGTTTGCAAGGTGGGCTGCTCTGCGGACAGCTCCCCGGGAGGGTGTGTGTCTTGTGTCCGAGCAAGGGCTGATTCGGAGGTGCCTGCCGTGAGGGCTGTGATCCGAGAGGCCTGGACCCCGGCAGCCGCTCGGAGGGGGTGGTGTGCGGTCAGAAAGGAGGGTGAAGGGGCTCTCACGCGGGCATCTGAGCGGGGACTGGCCTTGGTTGGGTGAAGTGCTACAGAGCCAGTCAAGTGGAGAAAGCCAGCTGGGCTGTGGTCCCAAAGCCAGACCCAACTAGCAGCTCCAACACCGGCAGCACAGAAGCTGGTGGTGGAAGGTGGAAGAAATGCAGGCTGCCCGGAGGAGGCGGACGTGAGCCGGGGGGGGGGGGGGGGGGGACAGGACTCCTTGGCACATAGATCCCCAGCGTCAGACGGACAGGAACCTGGAGCAAGAAGACCTCTTTGAGCAGGTGCCATACAGATGGGGAAGGTTCTGAGGAGCGGTGTGGTCCGCTGCAGGGGCGGCTTGGTTGAAGACTGGGGAGGTGGGCAGATTCTAGCTAGCGGTTTAAAGGGTGCTAAAGATGGGAGAGCACCTCCCTGAAGAATGCCAGCACCGAGGTTTGGGGTCGAGCATGCTGCCGGGCTGTGGACACACGGGGCAGCAAGCCTGGTTGTGGAAGAGGGGGTGCTGCCCCTGGTGCCGGGTACCCGTGTGGTACCTCTGTGAGCCCATGAAGGTCCTCTGTGGCGGTATGGGTGAGGAGGGAGAAGTGTGGGGCCAGCTCTCGGACCTCACGGTGTCTCTCTGGTCTGTGGCCGTTGTGAGGAAGCACCCAGAAGGGCCCCTCTTCGCAGACGCTGGCCTGAAGGTGCCTGGGCTCCCGGGTCTAGGTGAGGCTCAGTGGGATCCGCAGACTCCCGTGGTACCGAGCTATTTCCCCAGAGCTCTGGCTCGGCGGTGGTGCTCTGGCCACACAGCCTTGCAGGGGGTGTGCCCGTTGCCCCCCTTCGGACGGGAGCTTGGTACTAGCGCACGCAGGAAGTTGCCGTTTCTGCGTTGGTAAAACAGAAATGCAATAGTAGTTCTGAACAATTTCAGCGCAGCGTAGCTTCTCTGTAGGCCGGGAGTGACATATGGGAGACAGCGTTTATCGTTTGTAGGGATTCCACCAGGTTGCTCCTTGCCGTATGAACAGAAGCTTCCGTGTTTATGAATTGTTATCAGAACGTATCCCAAGTCTTAATAATCTCCCGGGTCTCCTCTCCTGACAGGACATCCCTGGCTCTTCCAGCCCTGTTTGCATGAGAGAGGCCCCGGGGAGGCGGAGCCCTGTAGGGGGGTGTGACCTGCCGGGAGCTGGGTGGAAGTCGCTAGCAGAATCGGTACCGGACCTCGGGCTCTGTATATCCCCTATGGTCGTGTGGTAAACCAAGGGATCGTACTTCTTACCTTCCTAATTTGGGACCATTTTCATCTCTGTTTCTAGGGTGGTTCTGGTGCGTCTGGAAGGATGTAGCCACCCGGTTGTCATGAAAGGCTTGTGTGCTGAGTGTGGCCAAGACCTAACCCAGTAAGTACTGGCAGCTCTCGGGTGAAAGGTGGTACCTCTGGGTGCTTGAGAGGGGGTCACCTACAGATTCGAAGGGGCATCCACCTCCGGCAGCAGATGGCAGGCACCCTCCTTATCTGGCAACTCAGATCTGTCTCCCAGGGAGGTGTCCTTTCTGGTTAAGTTCTGAAAGCGCTGGGGTGTGTCTGATGCGCACCCAGGCGTAGTGGGTTTGCTTTTCCCTTGCAGCCAAGCAAACTGTGCATCCGCGGTTGGCCTGCACCTCACGGCTCCCAGGTCCACCCCGGCCCCCCACCTCGCTGCCTGGGCTCCTTTACCACCAGCAGCAGGCGGTCACCCTCATTAGATGTGCAGAGCAGTGTGGACTGTCCTGTATTTTCTTGTTCCAGCGTGGCCATCACAGTTCATTTCTGGGAGATCCTCGTGAGCTCTTGGTGAGAGCTTTCCTGTCTGCTTTCAGACAGCAGCTGCCAGCAGAGTGAGGTCGAGCATCACCTGAAGCGTAGATGAGAATCTTACCCCGCAGTCCTGCTCGCATTCTGTGCGTACTTGGTCAGTTCCAGGTGTTCATCTCAGTGTGCCTTCTCTCGTGTGCAGGCTGCAGAGTAAGAACGGGCAGCAGCAGGTGCCTCTGTCCACGGCCACGGTGTCGATGGTGCACAGTGTCCCAGAGCTGATGGTGAGCTCCGAGGTAAGGCCTGCGTCTGGCAGAAGCCAAGTCTGAAATTTCCTGAGAACAGCAGGGAGTCTCTGTGGGTCTCTCTCACTGTGCAGAGGGCGGCTGGGGAATGTACCGGGCCTGTCAGCATGATGGCTTCTGAGACAGCCCCTGGGGAGACGGGCGGTTTGTGTGGCACATGCTTTCTGCCTGTGGTACAGAAGGCTGCACGTGTTTCTTTCTTTCCCAAAGGGGTTTGCCTCTTGGGGAGATGCTGGCCCCACTGCCCCTGAGTCGGGAGCTCTGTGGGGGGCTGTGGCTCGTGGTCCCCTGGCGCAGAGCGGGAGGCTGACAGACGGGAAGGCGGGAAGCCACTGGAAGCTGCAGGGGTGGGGATGAGGGGAGGGCATCGATGCCCTGTAAGAAGAGTGGTAGGGCTGAGAGCAGGTGGGAGCAGCCGGCTGTGCACGAGGGGCAAGTGTCGGGTTTGAGAGGCACTTGCCACTGGCAGAGCTGGTGGGGTGAGGGGGCAGGGGGGGACGTGCTGCACGAGTCCTCGCAGGAAAGCACGCAGAGCGGCATCCGTGGGGCGGCAGGTGTGTGTGCTCAGAGCAGTCTTCAATTCTCATGCATTTTAAGAGTCTTGCGGGCAGTGTTGGTCAGAGGCGTCCTGACACCTCGTTTTCATGGGCTAGGGATGCGGGGGGCGGGGGCGCAGGCACCAGGACGGAGCCTCCCACGAGTGATGTGGAAGCTGGGCTCTTGTCTTCCTGTGAGGCAGTTTCAGAGCTGCCCGTTTTTGTAAATGGGGAGATGTTTCTCAGTGTTGTAATTCTGTCAGATTTGTGCTTTTGAATGATACATACCCGCTTTATTTTTCTGTGGGAAAGACAAAATGCCGATACAGGATTCTGATTTTCCTGAATTACTGGACTTTAACCAAATGTAAATACAGAAGAGTATCTGAGTGAGAGAGACGGAGACACAGACCTGGGAAGTTGGGGGATAAGAAGAGAAGAAAGGGTCCCCCATTGTTCCTGCGGTGACAGGATTACCGCTGGTCTGTGTCCGTAGCCCCTCTCGGCGGCAGACGCAGCATTCTCGTGGCTGACTTGAGCAGGACAGGCGCCTGTCTGTAGCAACGGGAGCTGAAGTGAGGAGGCAGAAGTGATGCGCACCCCGAAACACGGGCTGCTGGCCGGGGCCCCTTCCCAGAGGAGAGTCCCACGCTGGCCCCATAGGCCACGGTGTGCCACACCGTCTCCAAGACCCACCTGGGTCTCTGCTGAGGTGAAGTGGCATCCCTGGGGGGCTGAGACGGTGCCGCCACACCCCTGCCGCCTGCCTGTTGCTTCACAGTTGGCCGTTTTCCTCCAACCTCAGCTTCCTGCCTCTTCCTTTCATTCTGCAGCTCATTGCGTTCAAACAAACTTGACGGACTCAGCTGCTTTCTTTCGCCTCCTCTTTCATTGGTTAACACGTTAAGTTACAGAATTACGATCAGAAATCCTCGTGTCCTCAGCAGCCACAGGACCAAACGGAAGTGGCTCGGGAGGTGGGGGGGGTGCAGGCCGTGTGGCCCCCGGGTGCTGTATTAGCACACGGTGGGGCTGCCCTCGTGCTGGTGCGGAGACCAGCAAAGAACACCTCTCCGATGCCTTCTGTTTTTCCTGACAAATTTGGATTTGGTTTTGGATCCAGATACACTTATTTCATGGTTTTCCTTTTTACTTTAACTTTAGCAAGCTGAGAAGCTGGGACGGGAAGACCAGCAGCGGCTGCATCGAAACAGAAAGCTGGTGCTCATGGTGGACTTGGACCAGACACTGATCCACACGACGGAACAACACTGCCAGCAGATGTCCAACAAAGTGAGCGCTTCTTGGGGCTGGGCAGGCTGGCAGGGACAGGATCCCAAGGCCCATGCTGCTGGGGTTGTGTCCCCGAGGCTGGTCCTCACTGGGAGGCACGGAGCACACTCCCACCTCCTGGCTCACTCGGCCCCACTATTGCCAGGTCCACACGTGGCCGAGTTAGTTGGGAGGGTTGAGGGTTCGGGACCTGGAAGACCTGAGTCCCGGGGGCAGACAGCGGGGTGGACAGCAAAGGAGGAACAGCCTTGGTGGGGACGATGAGCTGGTGTTGGATACTTCCAGGAGTATCTGAAATATTGGGGGTAGGGGTACAGGTGGGTCCTGGGTCTGTACTCGAGAGACTGCAGATACAGGGTGGGATTCTCCGGGGAAATTAATTTTTCAGAGAAAAGTAAAGGGTCAAGGACAGAACCCTATTTAAGTCCACATTAAAACTCTTCCCACATTCCACCTCTTTTCCTTGGTATGGACCCTGAGAAGCTGACTTTCTTCTGGCCCCTTCAGAAGGCATTTACAAATTCCTGTTACAGCTGGCTCTCTGAAGGGTGAGACCAGCTTATACTGTCATTAACGAATGAGGCCCCACCAACACAGAAACAGTCATTTTTAGAATTCTTTGCCGTTGGGCAGTCGATGCATAGACTCTATATTAGACGTCAGGTCGTCAGCATCTGCAGATAGTGGTTTCTGATGGTGGCTGAGCCCCGTGGGAAGGCCTCTGACAGGAGTGCTGAGGCCAGGCCGGCAGCTGGGGGTGGAGGGACAGGAGAGGTTTGGTCACAGCATTCAGTGACAGCTGCGTGTCATCAGGGTTTTGTTACAAACTTGGCCTGAAAGAAGTTTGGCTTCGTAAACAGACGCAGTGATAGCAGTGTCCGTGGGGACCGTCTCCATCAGTCCCACACGCAGTGGGGTTCTGCCTCCTTACCGCACGCTGCGGACGGTGCGGGGTTGTCCTGACAGTTGTGAGCAGTGGAGTTCTTCTCACTTGGGTTCAGTCCCGTCTCCCGTGAAGCAGCGTGTGCTGCTGAGCTGCCTCAGCCGTCTCTGTGTATCGAGAGATCCCGTGTGGGTGTATGTTTGTGTGTGTGACGTGAAGTGTTTGGAAGTCCTTCGAGGTTGTTTCATTTATGACAACTACCCTGCTTTGCGAGTGTGTTCAAGAGCCGGGGGACTTGGTGTAGACAAGTGCCTGCCGCGCGTGTGTTCCCGTGTGTGAATGTGTTCAAGAGCTGGGGGACTTGGTGTAGACAAGTGCCTGCCGCGCGTGTGTTCCGTGTTTGTTGCCCCACCTGGCTGGGGGTTTATTGTGCCTTTGAAGTTGGCTCTTTTAATTTGTTCCATAAAAGTGTGCACTCGCTGTGGCAAGCGTGTTCCTCGCTTGCGTGATGTACAAGCTGAAGGCCTCCTCCGTCCGCGTGGACAGGCCTCGGCTCCGGCTGGCCGTGGTGGGTTCCATTCTCACCTCTGCCCCTGCCAGGCACTCCGGCAGCCGCTCACCACAGCTAGAAAGATGTGTTGCGTTCTGAACTCTGGAGAGCCAAACTTGTGTTTTTAAGGACATTTCCACTGCACTTGTGGAGCAGGGGGACCGAGATTCTAGAATGCCACACTTCCACGTGTTTCCACGGAACAGCTGCGTCGTGAGAGGGCTGACTAGTTTAGAGCTAGCCAAAAGTTACTAAGGACCAGGGTCACTTACCTTTTTTTTTCAGTTCAGCATATTTTTACTGAGGAAATTAATGATAAACAGGATTAAAAAGATCAAAGTTTAGCTTCCTTAGGAAAGTAAACTTACTTGTTTGTTAATGACGTGTAAGCAGATTGCTATTACTAATTTTACGTGTCTACTGAAGGGGGTTTGGAATACCACGTCAGCTTTTGTGCTGTATTTGTGAGTTAAACCTGCATGTTGGAACAGTCGGGGAGCTAGACTAAATCACGTGGTTTACTCCTGTCCCTGCCCCGGGGACGCTGTCGGTGGGTCCCTGGACACCTGTTCTGGGTGACCTGCTGTGGTTCAGCTACTCAGCAGGAGTTTGTGCTTTAGGAACCAGACACGCACGCTGTCACTCAGGGACACTTGCTTTACCCCTCATCAGAAAAAGACCGCGGACAAAATGGTTAGCGTAAGGATCTGGCGACATCGCTGAAGCCCGTGGTAACAGGGTGGTTACCTCAGTTGTCCTTCAGCAACTAAGAAGGCACAGTCCCCTGCATAGTTACCGTGGGTGCTGGTCGTGGGTGGCTACCACGGGCGGGGGGGGGGGAGGGGCGCAGTCTGGAGGTGCCGTCCCGGGCGGCTCCTGCCTTCTCACGGGCGTGTGTGTTTTTCCAGGGCATCTTTCACTTCCAGCTGGGCCGGGGCGAGCCGATGCTGCACACCCGTGTGCGTCCTCACTGCAGGGAGTTCCTGGAGAAGATTGCCAGGCTCTACGAGCTGCACGTCTTCACGTTCGGGAGCCGGCTGTATGCCCACACCATCGCAGGTGGGTGGCTCAGCCCTCGGTCGCCCTGTATTCGTCGAGCGTTGCGTGAACATTGTCCACAGTGTTACTTCCAGTGACGCCCTTAAAGATGGAGGGGGAAAATCCAGCTCCCCCAAACTTGGTTCAGTCCCAGAGCTAGCCGTTGCTTCCCCAGATGCATGGGCTGCTCGCGCTGCGGTCAGGGGCACGCAGCGGGCCAGCTTGGAAGTTGCTCAGGACTGCAGGTAGGTAGGAGAGGAGAACCCTCCTGTGTGAGCATACTTGAGGTTGTTCCATTGAGTGGTTTGGAAACCCCCCGGAGCCACGTTGCTGGTGTCCGTCTGTCCTTGAGCCCTGGAGCGCAGGCAGCCTGGCTGTGGCTGTCTCATTGCACGTGAGTGACGCGCTGGTTTAGTGTTGGTGCTGCGCTTGGGCAGTGTATGCACAGGCCTCCCTGGCGGCGAGGTGTGGCAGCCGGGGCAGCTCTGCCTGGGGACGGCAGGGCTCCAGTCCGCTCTGACCGTCCGTGGACGCTGGCCACGACACCATGTTTACGTTCATTCCAGGGTGGCCACGTGAAGTACTCTACATTGAAGTGTTTTTACTGGTTGGTCTTGGCCTTTGTTGGTGGGGGAATGACTTCCGAATTCCCCTTCAACATATGGCAGCTTTGTAATTTTCATCCTGAGCACAGCGGCCGTGTGTTGAAGTCCGTCATCTTGTGTTTGCCTTTGTTGAGTGGCCGCCTGGTGTTCCCACTCCATGGGACCTGCACACCGGTGGTGTGGGCAGTCGACTGACAGCACCCCAAGCCGAAAGAGCGGTCAGGTCCTCAGGTGCCCCGTTTGGGCTTTGTCTCCTGGCCACAGGATGACTTGGGCCTTCACCTCTGGAGCTGTGGCGTCTCCCCGGATCTCCGTCAGCAGGGTCCACAGAGGGGTAGTGAAGATGACACTGAGTTAGGTAGAAGCGCCTGGGGGGTGGTGCGCCCTGGAGGCTGAGAGGACATTCCCGGGGCCCTTGGGCAGTCTGCCTCTTCCCTGTGTCAGGCTGTGCTCTGTACCTTAGAATTCCCACATCCCAGCACATGCAGACACGTCACAGGAAGTACCCCTTGCCACAGGCCAGGAGAGCCACCGCGGCTGGGCAGCCGCCTCCAGCATCGGCAACAGCGTCACGCACACAAGAGGATTTGGGAGGAAGCCCGTGGGACGCGTGCCCCACGTGGCTTTGAGGTGGTTGGGCCTTCGGAGGGCAGGTCGCTGGCACGGAAAGGCGCTGGGGCTGGGGGAGTTGAGCTTGGTGTCAGGTGGGTGGATTTGCTCGTTGACAGAAGACAGTTGGAGGCCCTGCCATGGTTTTTAACAACCACAGTTTCTATAGCTTCCTCATCCTGTCAACTTTTAATTTTCAGTTACCATTTTCACAGGATGTATATTTTTAGTATAATTAGGAGAGACCTGTTTTGTTGGAACGATTAAGAGCTTGGGGTGCATTTCATTTATTTCATTGTAGAGACTAAGACTTCTGTGAGTAAGCTTCAGGTTTAGCCACCGAGTGGCATCAGTGTCCGTAGAGAATTTGCACGTTCTTTATTTAGTAAGGATGCGTGTTTGTAACATTTCCCGTCGGAGTGAGCGCTGTTAGTAAACGCGGATGGCATGGGGATCCCACAGATGTAAACAGCTGGAAGTGGCAGCCCTCCCCTGCGGCGTGGCGGGCCCCATGTGCAGACACCAGAGCACTGGGACGCCTCTGACAGGATGTGTGAGTCACATGTGTGGTCTCTGGGTCCTGCTGGGGAGGTGGACGGGAGGCTGGCCTGCTCAACGTGCTGTCTGACGGCAGTGGGCTTCAGAGGTGGGCCACCGTGTCACGTCTACGCACCGATGGGATGCACCCTAAAAAGATCTCCAGAGCACACGGTGGACTTGTCAGAGTAAGTGTGCGAGGCTGCCGGGCGCCTCGTTCGCCACTTCACTTTGCAAACAGCCGGAGGCACAGGGAAACTGAATGGTGGCAGAACCAGAATTCTTGGTCCCAGCCCTCATCTGTGCGTAGCGTGCTGGGTGGAAATTACGTGTTCCCGTGTTTATCGCCCCCGCAGACTCCACGCTCCCCGGGGGAGTAATACTGAGCTTTGTTTGGTCCTTGTCTTCTGTTCTCAGCCAAATTCCAGGTCGTGTTAAATTGAGCAGATGGTTAATGGACAGATGCCCTTAAACATGTTAAAAGGAACAGTAAGTGAGTCACCGTCCTACCAAGAGAGATGAGAGCGTCTGGTGCCAGAGTAGGGTGCTTAGTGTCCTGGTGTCGTAAACAGAAGGGGCTGCGCCATACACAGAGGAGGACATTAGCCAGTCACACGTGTGACCTTGTTCTGTCTTCTTTTCAAAGGTTTTTTAGACCCAGAGAAGAAGCTTTTTTCTCATCGAATATTATCACGGGACGAATGTATTGACCCGTTTTCTAAAACAGGGAACCTCAGGTACGTACCTGGCTGTGTTCATCGAGGAGGTTCACTGTTCAGTGTCCAGTGGAAAACACGTCAGACCAGCAGTTCTGTGTTTTTTCTCCCCAGTTCCGGCTTTATCTTCACAGCACTCAGAAGCCCTGCTGTCTTCTAGCCAGGCTCCTTCCTCCCCCAGCTCCCCGAGTGTCCAGGCCGTGGTGGGCTCCCTGGTGGGCTCCCTGGTGGGCTCTGGGGCACTCGGGCCAGACCCTCCCCAGAGGCCAAGAGTCTGGGGAGAGGGAACAGGAGCAGTGCTGGGGCCGGGGGGGACAGGAGGTGACAAGCAGAGGGACCCAGAGCTCCTGCGAGTACAGAACAACTTGAAAGAAGGTGGTGTTGCACCGTTGTATTTCCATAGGAGCCGGCCTGCTCTTGACCCTGTTTAGTTCATTCCCAGATCCAGAGTCCCAGTCCCATCTGCTCCTGGTTGCGTTCCCTCCCATCACCATGTCCCCTGCCCATCCTGCCCTCTGTGCTTTTACAGTGGGGCACCCCCACCCCCCAGTCCAAAGGTTCTTGCACATGTCCACTCTGCACAAGGAATCTCCCCATTTCTGCACCGAGAGGTAGTCACTCTCCCACACAGTACTCTGTCAGCTGTGACGTGTTTTCGTGCACATTGGTTCTTGGGGATAGCTGTGGCCTCTGGCCTTCCACTGGTGTTGGCCATCCTCGTGCTGCATTGCATGTTTCAGATTTAGGGTGTCCCCACACACAGGGACCTGTTCGAGGCCATAGGAACCAAGAGGAGAATCTGAAAGTCCTTGCTTCGTGTTTGCTGGTTAGTGTCAGAGTGAGCACATTGATGAAGACAAAGGGAAGTGGGGGGTGTTGGCAGCAATGGATTCAGGCGTAGCTACCCACAGGGACAACGCTGGGGGGGAGCAGCGTGCTCCCCAGCGGGCGCAGGTGACCGGCCCATGGCTCGTGTAGGTACAGGCAGTGGGGGCTCTTTTCCCAGTTTTTATCTCCCCCACCTGGAGTTAAACGTGCCGGAAAGCATGGACCATGTAAGTTAGTTCAGCTGCTGCTTTACCTGTGGGAAACGGACTCAGGAAATAGTATTAATTCTGGACTCATGAACGTGTTTTTCTGGGTAGTTGTAGCCATTAGCAACTATAGGACTGAGCAGTGGCAGGCTGTCCTTCCGAGTTTATTTCTAGATCCGAGATGAAATCCGCTTTGAATTTTGAATGCTACGAGCCTATCTGAATCCCAGAATTGCAGACAGAAATAGAATTTCACAAGACCGTGTGAGAGTAGCAGAGTGTGCCTCCCTCTGTCAGGTGGCGAGCCCTTGCTAACATATTTGCTGACCCTGTACATTCTAATAACGTTTTTGGGCTTGAAAGAGACGCACAGGTACACTGCAGGAAACCGTTGTTTATTTCGGAGGGCTGAGATGCACGCCTTTACCTGGAAAGCCCTTCGCTGTGAGGCAGGCACCTGCAGACTGGCCCACAGCTCGTCACCCATATTTGTAAACCTACTGGGGTGTGGTCGTTCGTCAGCTTCCCAGGACGGGGACGCGGCCCCCAAACGCTGGACTCTGTGCTGCGGGCCCGTAAGGAGCATCAGACACAGTGGAGAAAGCCTAACTATGTTAATATTATTTTGTCTGGAAACTTTGAGAGTTTAAACGTGAGCTAAACAAAAGTCCTAGAGTGTAGTTTCCGTCTGTTTCTGACTAATCCGTGATCTGCTGGCCACCTGTACAAGATTATTGTGACTTTTAGTTGATTATTTTTTGTAAAGTGTGCTAGTTTTGGTGTTTTTACTTCTAGAAATCTCTTTCCCTGTGGAGACTCAATGGTTTGCATTATTGATGACCGAGAAGACGTCTGGAAGTTTGCCCCCAATCTGATCACCGTGAAGAAATACGTCTACTTCCAGGGCATAGGGGACATCAACGCCCCATCTGGGTCTCGGGAGTTGCAGGCAAGAAGGAAAGGTGGGTGAGGACCTTCTGGGCGGCAAAGGAGTAGTGGGCAGTGCTTCCCAGCTCTTTTGTGGCTGCTTTGTTTCTGTTTCTTTGTACCTCAGGCCTGGGCGTGTTTGTTTATAAGAATGAAACGCGTAACGTTTGGTTTCTGCTTTGGTTTTTTTTTTTTTTTTTTCTGAATAGTACTAACTTAAACATTTTCTCAGTTGAATGGAGGTTGAAGAATTTGCTTAATTCATTGTGTCTGAATCCTGCCTGTTGTCCTGGTCTCTCTGAAAAGGCAAGCAGGACAGCGGGAATTTGGCCATCGCAGTCCTTGGAAAGAGCGAGCTGGGGGCATAGCAGCTCCAGCTTGTTGGTGGTTGGCGCTGGGCCTGGAGCCTGCAGGGAGCCTGCAGGGAGCCACATGGCTTAACCTGTCGGGCGAGCACGAAGCCAGAGTCTGTCTGAAGAAAATTGGAGGTTTTGGTGTGAAGTGTGTCTGGTGATCTCTAGTGTGTAAACACGCTGTGTGAGGCCTGCGGGGAGTGCTACAGTCAGAGCTGGAGGCCCAGGCTGGGGCAGTGGGCCTGAGGGAGACACACTTCTCAGGGCAGCCAGAGCAGGGCTGGGAGGCCCCACCCGCAACGTGGAAGCCTAGAGTGTTCTCTTCGTTTCTAACGCATTGTAAAAACCAAGACAAAGTGACCATCTGTGGCCAGAAACCTAAAAATTTGCCCTTAACAGCCGGACTTTGCCGAGCCCAGGTCTAGGGCACGGTTAGAGCCAGACGGGGGGGCGGTGGGGGGAACCACCGTTGCTTTAACAAGAGCTTTCACGTTGGATGTTAAATAACAGTCACCCCTTTTCTTTTGTGCATACCTATAGTAAATCAGTCTCCGAAAGGTGCCGACGTCCCAGAACAAGCTCCGTCCGTCAGGGAGACCGAGGAAGGACGGCAGGTTTCTGGGGTTGAGCAAAGTAATGGCCTTGGGAAGCCCACGAGGGAGCTCAACGGGGGTGCCTCTCCACGGGGGGACTGGCCCCTGCCTGGGCAGGAGGAGGAGAGAGGCAGCCGGCCTACTGCCCGTGGCCCCTTGGCTGATGGCAAGGGCCCCCCAGCATGTGCTCAGCAGCATGATCGGACATTGCCGGAAAAGCGGTCAGCTCAGGGCCCGGCAGGCGGTGACCTGGACTTTGACCTTTCCAGCGATAGCGAGTCAGACGCCCAGTCATCCTCTGATGGTGAAAGTGGGGAGAGGAGGAGCCTGGAAAGGCCTCAGGGAGCACGAGATGCAGGAAAAGTGGCACAGCGGGGCGGCCCCCCTGCCCCAGGAGGGGAGAGGCCCACAGGAGTGAGTCCATGCGGAGAGTCTGCCCCAGGCTTGCATCCGGATGTGCAGGAGGAGGGTGAGCGGGACGGCCTCTGCGGGCTGGGCGGTGGCTCTGCGGATAGGAAGGAGGCCGAGACCGAGTCCCAGAACAGCGAGCAGTCGGGCATCACGGCGGGCGAGTCCCTGGACCAGAGTGTGGAGGAGGAGGAGGAGGAGGAGGAAGACGGGGATGAGGACGACCACCTGGTCTACCTGGAGGAGATCCTTGCCCGAGTGCACTCTGACTACTATGCCAAGTACGATCGGTACCTGTGCGGGGACAGCCAGGAAGCCCCCGACATACGGAAGATCGTCCCAGAGCTCAAGAGCAGAGTGCTGGCAGATGTTGCCATAATATTTAGTGGGCTGCACCCGACGAATTTCCCCATCGAGAAGACGCGGGAGCACTACCACGCCACAGCCCTTGGAGCCAAGATCCTCACGCAGCTGGTGCTGGACCCAGACAACCCTGACAGGGCCACGCACCTGATCGCAGCGAGGGCAGGTACGTGCGCCATGCCGGCCCGCCTCCTGCCGTCCTGCTGGGGGAGGGGGCGGACAGAAGACCCCCCGGGGTGCTCCCAGGGCCGGGTCCGTCTGCACTGGCCCCGCACGGCTTCTTGTTCCGTGCTGAGCTTTCAGAAGCCTTGTCCTGAATCAGTGCCTCGTGCGCGTTCACTCATGATCATACGTCCGTGTCGGAGTTTCTGTGTCTGCTTCTGTGCGTGTGTGCTGTCCGCGGGCGCTGCCAAGCCAGGGGGCAGCACCTCGTGTTTCCTGGCCCGCTGCCGCTGCGTGCTCCGTGTCGTCAGGCTCCTCCGCCTGGAGTGAGGGGTGCACGCCCCTCGGGTGGAGAAGGGGGGTGGGGAGTTGATGATGGAGCCCAGTTACATGGTCGTCCGTCAGCACACAGTTCAGCGGGGAGCGGGCAGCTAAGCCTCTGAGAAGACTGAGCACAAAGGTTCCAGCTGGAGCCACGTCCATCCTAAGGGATTGGGGCTGAAAATCACTGTAGGAACATCCCCCTCAGGCAGACTCCAGGGATTTCAGCCAAGAAAACAGCCCCTCGGTAACGGGCAAATCAGGAAGAAACACACATGGTTGCTAAAAAAAGACAAAAATAAAAACCAACGATTTTTTTTTTTTAAGTGGTTCTCACAAGCGATGGTGCAGGGTTTTCTGAACAAAGACTGTGCCTGGTGCTCCGGGCACTGCTCCTTCCCTGCCCACACCTGCTGAGCTAGGGTTTCCAGGTCACCGCCTCCTCGTGGGGCCAGCTTTCCCGGGAGGGCTGAGCCCTGTGCCCGTGTGTGGCACATCCTGGTGTGAGATGTGGGAGGATCCTCACTGGGAGGCGGGGGCAGGCTTGTTGCAGCCCTCAAGCATCCCACTCGTGCACTGAGCCCAGGGGCACAGGGAAGGAGGCACCTGGCTCACTCCTGCCTGGGTGCCCAGCGCCCTTGTCCTCCCTCCCCGATCCCAAAGTCACTGCTTGTTCACTCGGAGACGCGTGATGGCTGACCGTGCCGGTGGCTGGCCTGGTCTCTGCCCCCGTGGTCACAGCACAGTGTGGTCCAAGCCTGCGGTGGGCAGGACGGGCGTCCTTGCCAACTACCGAAGAACCTTTCCGACGACGCAGACATGTGCGCGTCAGGGACACACCCACACGTCCCCCCCGTCCTCTGCTTGGCCTGCTCATACCCCAGCCGCTGTGGCCGTTGCCCTTCAGGGGGCTGAACTGGCTGCAGTAACAGGTGACCTTGGCAGAGGGGGCCGGGTGGGGCTCTGAGCCCACAGCAGTGGCGGGGCCTTTGCCAGTGCCGAGCCCGTGGTCCTGGGAAAGAGATGTTAGGCAGTTGGCTGCAGGTCACAGAGGCAGTGGGAGACTTCCCATGGAAATGGATGGGTGCCTCTGGCTGTTGTGGTGGGGTCCTTCAGATCCCTGCCCTCCCTGCGGGCCTGCCAGTGGGTCCAGTGAGACTCCACGGCAGGTCACTGTTCTATGGGGCGGGCCGGGGGCAGGCAGCACTGGTTGGACAGTGAAGTCCTAGATTCCAGACACATAGTGTGTGCCAGGCAGGGTTCAGGGCCCAAGCGAGTGATTCGAGGCTGCCACGCGCCTGCAGCCCGGGCTGCGCTGACTGAGGTGGTCTCCCTGCAGGCACAGAGAAGGTGCGCCAGGCCCAGGAGTGCGGGCAGCTGCATGTGGTCAACCCCGACTGGCTGTGGAGCTGCCTGGAGCGCTGGGACCGGGTAGAGGAGCAGCTCTTCCCGCTCAGGGACGACTACGGCAGAGTGCAGAGGTAAGCACCACACCTGCACCTGCCTCCCACTCCCCACCCTCAGCACGGGGCGCCGGCCCGAGGACATGAGCTTCCGTCCCCGCTGTCCCCGTGGTCCCCGCGGCCACCAGGGCCAGGTCCTCCCCACTGGCCCTCCCAGCCCTGCAGAGCACAGACTGTCTAAAACTCCATCGCCATCTCGAAAAGTCAGTTGCTTTTTCTCCCAACACCAGCAGGGAGGCTCGGCTTGCCTGCGCTTCCTTCCTGGCCTGGGGGCAGCGTCCTGGAAGATGTTGAGGCTTCTTGGAGTCTCAGTGGCCAGGGTGACAGTGACCAGAGCGAGGGATGGTTGGGAACCTGGTGGGTCAAGGTGGTTCTGTATGTTTGTGGGGGACGGTCTGTTCTGCTGAGAACAGCTTGAGAAAAATGCTTCCTGTTCTTTGTCAGACTTTGGCCGTTGTGTTTAGGGGTAAAGTTCTGGAACAGGCGTCAGAGGGACGGTGATCGCAGACTCCAGCTGAGGCCCCAGGCAGGCCACAGGGCACGCACTCTTCTCGTCTTCACCTGGACGGGCCTTCAGCTGCATCTGGGCCTGAGCCTGTTCCAGCGCTTTCTCACGGCCCTTGTTCTGGTCCCGCAGGGAGGATGGCCCAGCAGCCTTTCCTGACAGGCAGGGTGCGCTTCCGACTGCCTTGTTCCACCCGACGCCCGTCCACCCCAGGGCCCAGCCTGGGCCAGAAGTTCGCATCTATGACGCCAACACGGGCAAGCTCATCCGGAAAGGTGCTGTGGGCCCCGGGCCCCCTGGCTCCCTGGCGGTCCACACGGAGCACTCCTCCTTCAGGTACATGGGCCTGGGAGCTGTCTTGCAGCATCAGGGTGCCTCTGAGCGCCCTGGACTACCACGCTCACTGAGAGCTGACCAAAAGCGGTGCTGGTGGGACGTGCAGTTGGGGGTTTGCTGCATCCTGAGCTAGGGCTGGGCTTCCCCACTGAGGCATTGGGCCTCTTGCATGTTCTGTCCTGTCCTGGTCTCCAGCACTGGAACAGATAGGGCTGGGGTCTAGCCTGTGAGATGTCTTGCGTGTGCCAGACACGCTCTCACGTTGGCTCAGGCTGTCTCCGACAAGCTGTTCCATCTACAGACCAGACCTGCACCCTGATGTCGGCCCACGTCCCCCCAGCAGGAAACCCTCTGTGCCAGTGCCCCCTGGTCTGTCCCTTTTGCAGGGTGGAAGGCAGCGGCGTGGGGTGGGAGGGCCAGAAGACAAGCCAGCTCTGGGCCTCCCCTGGCGTCCCGTCCCACTCCCTTGCCCAGATCAGACCGAGGGAGGGGGTAGCAACAGGAACGTAAGGGAAAGAGTCCTTGCCGGGTCAGTTCTGCCTTCTCCCTTCTGAGCTCTAAAGAGGTGTAGACGTTGATTTCATTCAGGACACCCTCTGTGTCCGTTCCCTTGTCCTGTATGTTGTGAGTGTTCATTTTTATGGCTGAAATGTTCCCTGAGATGTGAGCTCACCCCAGTTTTGAGGCTCCTGCATTTGGAGGGAATCCACGGGTGTGCAGGATGGCAGGGCACTGTCCTGGGGGTCCTGAGGGACATGCTGATCTCCCTGCTCTGAGGCGTGAGGTGTTGGACCAGTCTGTGTGGGTGCAGGTCAGGGGAGCCACTCCTGTGAGGTCTGGGGTAGCGACAAGGTCACAGTTAGTGGAGATTCTAGAGGCGCTTCTGACAAAGTGCCTGTCGGGGGGCCGTCAGAGGGACTCTGGCCCCAGCGGGAGGCCCGAGTGACAGCAGGAGGAACGTGCAGCTCCAGAGCTGTTGGGGGCGGACAGCCGGTTTCTCGGGGCTCTCTGTGGCCGGGGCAGTGTGAGGGGAGACTCGCCTCACTCCAGCACCTGAGCTGTGTTCCAGGTGGAGACAGGTGTGAATAGATGCTCCCAGGAGGGGAGAGCTGGGTGGAACGGCGCGACTTAATGCAGGTCGGCCGGTGAGCTGCTTACAGCTGGTGATCTCAGTGCCGACCGCCAGGGCCCAGGACGGAGGGCACTCATCCTGCTCGAGGAGTGTGCATGGTTCCGCACCCCCTCGACCAGCCCTCCCCCTGGGAATGTGCCCCTGGGGTGTGGCTGTGGCGCATGGCATGCCTTTCATCAGACTAACCTGCTCTTGCCAGAGATGAATAACCAGAAAAGCTGTGGTTGGGAGGCACTCGGCTCAGCTTGTGTGGAGCGAAGCCAAGCACACGGGCTCTGGGGACCGAGCTTGGGGTTGAAGGGGTCGGCACAGCTGGGATTTGGGACAGAGTCCCAGAGAGAGGGGGACAGAGCCTTTCAAGTAACAGTGTTGCTGTGCTCGTTGAAGTAGGACAGGCAAAACAGGTGAAAGGTGGAGAATGTCAGCCAGACTTGTAGCCAATACAGAAAGCAGAAGCAGGGGCGCCTGGGTGGCTCAGTCGGTTAAGCGACTGCCTTCGGCTCAGGTCATGACCCTGGAGTCCCGGGATCGAGTCCCGCATCGGGTTCCCTGCTCGGCGGGGAGTCTGCTTCTCTCTCTGACCCTCCCCCCTCTCATGCTCTCTCTCATTCTCTCTCTCAAATAAATAAATAAAAATCTTAAAAAAAAAAAAAAAAAAGAAAGCAGAAGCATGTTCCAGAACTGGAAAGTCGCAGTCTAAAGTTAACTGGAAGATGGCCTACGTAGGTACCATGCACACTGGAAGCAGCAGAGAAGAATGGGAACGAGCCAGGGCAGCTGGGGCAGGTCAATGTGGGGACTTAATCTCTGCAGATTGCCCCGAGCTAGGGAGAAACAAATCCTCAGATCCCATAAGTTGTGACACAAGCTAGATAAAAGAAAACGAGATAGGCCGTCAGGACTCTTGACCCCTGGTCGTGAATTTGAGCTCCACGTTGAGTGTAGAGATTACTTAAAAACAAAGAATTAAAGCAAAAACGAGAAGAGTATACGTTTTATACGTACAGTATAAGAGTAAACATTCTGTGCCGTTAACCCTTAATAGTGACACTGGTGTGAATGGGATACGATTAAAATGCTCCTAAACGTTACACAGCATTACCTAACATGTATACTTACATAACAGGTCAATTTTACATCTTAAATGCGAGTGTTTATACACAGCAGAAAGACAAAAGCAGTTTGTCTTAATTGCCACAAGTACAACAGGGTTAGTAAACTTCGAACATTAACAGAATCGTCTGAGAAAGAGACTAGGCGTTTGATACCACTCGGGCTGTGGACAGAGATTAACATCGAGAGGCAGCAGTGGGTGCCGTGTGGATGGTGTGCGTGCACAGGAGGGGTGAGCAGGGCCCGGGTCTCCTAGTGGGATGTGAGCCGTGGAGAGAAGGGAGGAGGAGGGAGGCAAGAGGGTCCCAGCGGGTCAGGTGGCAGGGCCTCCACTTGAGAGGTGACTTCTCGGGTGCTGGCAGGTGCACGGGGACAGCTGCTTCGCCGTGGCAGAGCTTGAGAAAGCCCGCGTAGCTGCAGACGGTACAGGCCAGAGGGAGCAGAGACGAGGTGCCGAGCCAGGCAGAAGCTGGGTGCTCGTGCGGTGGGCCTGCACTTCTCTCCTGCCAAGAGAGTTGCTTTGTGGAGCTGGTTGTATTATGAGCACAGGCAGCTCGGCTTCCTCAGTGGTGTCCTGGGCAGAGCCTCTGTGACCCTGACGCCAGGGGATGGGCTTGCAGAGACCCTGGTGCGCATGTGGGAACGCTGCTGGGCACCTCCTGAGTCTTGGCTCAGGGACACTTGCTCAACGCAGGTGCCAACACCGGGTGTTCTGCTTGTGCAGGAGACTCGTGGACGCCGGGAAGAGGTGCAGGAAGGTGGACATCTGCACCCTGTGCTGGAGTCTTTGGGGACGTGGGGTGCCACACTGGCTTCTTTCCTCACTTCACGGTTCTCACTTCACAGGTGTTTATACAGTTGGGCTGGGGGGGTTCCCCTGATTTCTTGTCCTTTCACGTGGGCAGTGCTGTGGCCTGTACGTAGATATCCCAAGCACCGGACTCAGCCAAGGTCATGTGCTGTCCCTGCGCCCTGGGCCGATGGATGGTGGTTTAGGAGGAACACGGACTGTGGGTTGGGGTGGGGGCTACAGTGGATCTGCACCTACCGGGACCGAAGGCCCAGCCACAAAGGTGAGAGTGTCTCCCGCCTTCCAGAAGTCCTGCGGCAGACAGCCTTCCGTTCGTGTCTCTCCTCGTTGACTCGAGTTGACAGCCTCCCGGGCCCATCGCCCAGACTGACCCAGACAAATGAGCACTGAGAGCCGAACAATATCATGATTTATGACAGTGGTGGCGGGGGCTTCTGTCACAAGGATCTAGAACTCCCTCCTCGAGGAGGCGCTGCATTGCTGCCTGGACGGTTGTGTGGTTCAGATTCTTTCCGCGGGTGACATCGTGCAGGGAGTTACGGTCCGCATCCGTAGGTGTGGAGGACAGGACAGGGTGTGTGTTAAAAGCACGGATCACAAACCAGCACCTGCCTCGCAGCTTACAGTCCTCTTACGTCGTCGGAAGCCGTCCCAGAGTCCGTGCTGTGCTGATATTTCCTTGAGCGAGTCCTGGTTTTTAGAATCTTGTTTTCATCTTGTTGGAAATTAGATCACGAACCTTTTGAGTTAATTCTCTAAAGCGTACAGAACAAATGTCTGGAATGTTTAGAAGTGGGGTTCAGAGATGGTTTGGGGATTATTCAGGCTGGCTCGCAGTAAGTGGCAGTGGGCCAGGAACCTCCGAGGTGTGGGAGAAGTAATTAAATGTTGTCTGAAAACACTTGCAGATGGCAAGCTGAACTTGAATACAGCCGAGTGCCGCTGTTTTACATAGAACACTAACAATCAGGCAACAGATAACCACCTATTTGTTCTGAAATGCGTGTAATTTCTGTGAACAGCGGCACTTTGGCTTGAGAGCACGGAAGAACCGTTCGGCCTCGTCTTCCTGGAGGAAGGACGCACACTGCGGGATAGCGTATCTGGAGGTGGCTCTGATGAAGTTTTCTCTCTCGAGCTTGGAGGTGTGATTTCCCGCCCGTTGTTCACGGAATGGTGTCGGTGTGCCGCAGGATGGTAGCAGTGCTGACGAACGCACGTCAGTCCCGTGCGTGTGCTGGTGGAAACTGTCGCCTTCACTGTAGTAATTGTCTCTCTCTCCTTACTCGTGTGTAGGACACTATACGTTGTAAAACTGAGGAAGGAAATGACCCATTTCTGCACGAGGGGCGGCCCCTGTCTTGGCACCAGTCCAGAAGCCGGAGGCAAGAGGACCAGGCAGGCCCGGGTCCCGCTCCCACAGGCGCTTGTGTAGAGGGAGAGGCCCCACGCCATTCATCGTTGCGGCATAGAGTAAGGGCGTCCTTTCTACGTAGAGCTAGAGCTCCCCGTTTCTTTGATGTCTCGTTGTACCCACACACGCCTGTGTCCTTAGTCCCCCGTCCATGCACGGCTACCCAGGCACCTGCAGGGCGTCTCCGTGGGCACTGTCAGCCCTCAGAGATGCAAGGTGTCCGGGCTGCGAGGCCTGCACCAGCCGCCTGCCCCTTCAAGGGTCTGGTCCCCCGTCCCTGTGTGTCGAGGGCTGCAGGAAGGAGAGCGCCGGGAGGGGTGGCTCCACCCCATTCTGAACCTGGAACCCCGCGCAGACCCCACTGTGACAGGGTGCGCTGACGCCGTTCTGTGTGCTTGTGTGACCGAGGCCCGGAGGTCTGTGTCTGTCCTCCTTGGATGGTTGTGGTTCTGGGCTGGGGCGCCGGCTCCCCTGGGGACTTGGGGTCGGAGCTCCTTGGGGCTCTCCTGCTGTTGCTTACGTGTTGCCAGGTTCTGCCCACCTCGCCCGAGGCAGGGTCGAAGGGCTTCCGCAGGCAGTGACCCCAGGACGTGCCTGGAGGGGAAGGTGAGAGGCCTGGTCCGCGGGGCGGGGGGTGCAGCCAGGACCACAGGCGCTCACCTCGCAATCAGTCTAAACTTACTCCCCTGCAAGCACAGCGTCCAGAATTCTGAATTTCTTTTTTTACCCATCATTATTATGTGCTGTTAGTTGTAAACATTTTGGGGTTGGTTTTTTTGTTTGTTTTGTTTTATTTGGAGGTCACTGTAGACCCACAGGCAGGTGTAGGAAGTGAGAGAGATCCCATGT
The DNA here is from genome assembly GCF_011800145.1 of Mirounga leonina. Lineage (NCBI taxonomy): Eukaryota > Metazoa > Chordata > Mammalia > Carnivora > Phocidae > Mirounga > Mirounga leonina. The sequence goes on along the minus strand of NW_023270854.1, from coordinate 494,995 downwards.
GCCCTCGCCCTGGTTTGCCCGCGGTAGCATCTTGCAAACCTGCAGCCCAGTCTCACCACCAGGGTGTCGGGGACACAGAACCGCCACCACCCCCGGGGCCCCCCGCTGCCCACCTCCCTCCCCCCCTCCCGTAACCCCCCAGCGACTGCCGACCCAGCTGCTCCCCGTCCTTCGGTCAGTCCAGGACTGCCGTGCACGCAGGCTCTCGCACTAGGCCCGGGGCCAGCTGCGTCCATTTCTGCGGGACCGCTGCCCCGGCGGTGTACCTGCTGCACTGTGTGCTGAGTGGTGTGCAGTTTTCCTCTGGAGGAACCACCATTGCGCATTCCCGCCAGCAGGTGCGGTCCTCCCTGCACCCCACCCGCGTCTGGGGTAGACACCGCTCTTGACGGTAGCCGCTCTGTCGGGTGTGTGTGCGCCCCGGGGGGACACGCTGCCTCCTGAGCATCCTCCTCCGTGAAGCATCTGTGTGTCTTCACCTGTTTTCCAACCGGATGGTTGTGTGACTGCTGAGTTTGATCGTTATTTGTGTATTTTAGGTATTATTTGTGAGCGGTGTGGCTGGAAGGTATTTTCTTCTCTGTAGCTTTTCATCTTCACAGAGTTGGGCAAAGCCAAAGTGTTTCATTTTGATGAATCAGGTGCTGTGTGTCAGTTTTCTTTTCGTGAATTACGCATTTGGTGTCAAGTCTGTGAACTCTCTGTGTGGTCCTAGACCCTAAAGGTTTTCTCTTATGTCTTAGTCTCAAAGTTTCATAGCTTTTATGTTTTATATTGAAGGCCATGATCCATTTTGAGTTTTTACACAAGGTGTGAGATTTTCAGCTGGGGGTCGGTTTTGCTCCCGCACTGTTAGCTGAAAAGGCGTCTTCCATCCGTTGCTTTGGTGCCGTGTCAGGTGTGGGGGGTCCATCTGTTTGGGTCATTTCTGGGTTCCCACCTGTTCCCTTGATCCGCGGACGTTCTTGCTCTTCTTGATCTTAAGGTGAAAGCATTCCGTTTTTCACCTTTAAGTATGATGTTGGCTCTAGGTTTTCTATAGATGCTCTTTACCAAGTTGGGGCAGTTCCCCCTCCTTCTTCCCAAGTTCCTGTGAGTTTTTATCCTGAATGGGTTTTAAATTTTTCAGGTGCTTTAGCGATAGTGATATGATAACATGGTTTTTCTTCTTTGGCCTGTCATTCGAATTATATTTCTCTCGCTGCTTTCAAGACTTTTTTCCTCGTCTTGAATAGTAAGTTTGATGAGGATGTGTCCTAATGTGGATTTAGCGGTTTATCCTTTTTGGATTCACTCAGCTTTTTGAGTCAGAAAGTTTAATGTCTTTCGCCAAATTTAGGACATTTCCAGCCCTTGTTCTTTGAGGACTTTTCCAGCTCTGCCGTGTTTCTCCTCCTCCTGGGATCGGGGACGCGAATACTGGATCTCGTTGTCCTCTTGCGTGTTCTGAACAGTCTCTTTTCTCCCTATTGTTCAGACTGAGCAATTTCTATTACTCCTCAGGTTCACTGATTTTGCGGTTTCTGCCCCTTCCTTGTGAGGTTGAGCCCATCCCCTGCATTTTTAAAAATTGTGCCTGCTGCAATGTTTTCATTCTCAAGCTTCTGCTCGGCTCTTTGTGTCTTCTGCTTCTTTGCCGGGTTTTCTCACATTAACGTTTCGTGGGCCTGGAGTTCTTGTGGCGGCATCTTTTCCCACGATGCTCTAACATCCGTGTCAGGACTTCTGTCACCTCTGCCATCTCAGAGTTGACGTTTATTCAGCTTGAGACCTTCCTGGCTCTTGGTAGGACGAGTGGTTTTCGACCGAAGCCTGGACAGCTTCACATCACGTTGTGAGCATCGGGACCTTATTCAGACCTTGTGCTTGGCTGTCTCTGCCCGGCTATTCACCAGCCGCCCAGGTGGATGCAACGCCTCACCTGTGCCCGGCGGGGAGAAGTCCAGGTGTGCACTGGCCTCGTTTGGGAGCTGCGTGGGGGTGGTCATTGCTGCCGCCAGGCCGTGGGGGCTCCGGCTGTCCCCCGGGGTCACTGCTGTTACCACTAGGTGAAGATGAACATCTGACCTTGACACCTCCCAGCCTGGACTGGGGGCCTTATTACCTGCAGGGTGGGGTGCTTGTCCAGGCTCCTGCCTACCGTGGTCTCCACGGGCACGGCATGGTGGTGGGGTGCTTATTACAGGCTGGGTGGGAGGAAGGGTCCTGGCTCCCCACTCAGCCTTCCCGGAGACTACTGGCGGGGACACAGCTGGTGGTGGTGGCCCGCGGTAGAGTAGTGCCTGTCTCAGGCATTCCGGTCCTACGAGGCAGCCTCTCTCTGAGCTTCCCCTGCAGAGAGCAGCCTGCTCCTGGGGCTCTGTGTCTGCCTGTTGGTGTTTCACGTCGCCCGCTCCTGGTCCTCCTCCTCCGTCCATCCTCTGTGGTCCCCTAGAGGCCCAGGTCTCAGGTTGAGCTCCCAGGAGGGTGGCAGAGGCCCACCTGCCTGCCTGGGACTGGAGGTCAGCTTGCAGTGAATCCCTTCGTGTTTTATTTTCTCTTGCACTTGTCGTCCTGTTTGGAGGGAGCTGTGCGAGCAGCATGGTGTCAGGAACAGGGAGCTCTTTGTCCTGGGCGTTTTGTCCCCCAGAGCTGACCATGTCAGACATAGGAACTGAGCCTTCTGGGAGACACTCATTCTCGCATTTCAGAGTAACAGTAAGCCATCGCGTGTTAACATAGTATCGCGTATTTAACAACATAGCCATTTGCCAACAGATAAGCGTAAGGAGAAGAGCGGCTTGTTTGTGTTTTTGTGGCTCTGGCTAAGGACGGTGCTTGCCTTCTGCCTCTGTGCCCACCTGCTGGGAGCTGCCCTTTGGTGGAAACACAGGACCAAGTTCTGCCGCCTCCGGTGTGGGGTGTTGTTGCTGAAGGGAGACTCGGGGGCCCGTGGTTTGGTGGCCAGTCCAGTGCCCTGTGAGGTGAGGAGAATCGTGCCTTTTCGAGGGCAGCGTCCATGCAGATGCGGCTTGGCCGGCCCACGCACCCTGACCGGCGGCCCCTCGGGGGGGTGGGGGTCACCCCCTGCACATTTCAGGTTTTGGTTAAAGCTGAAACCACTTTTCTGAAGGGAGACTGTAATGTACCTGTTTTTAAGGTACTTTGCTGTCTTCCCGAGTTGGGGCCGCCGGTCAGTGGGGGTGGCGGTGTCCTGGTGCCAAGGCGGGGAGCTGCGTGGACACGCTGGTGAGGCGTGTGCTCTGACGTTTGAGGAAGAAGAGGGCGGCGCGGTGTGGTGGCGCTTTATGTTCATCGAGGAGAAGTCTCACTTCCTAACACAGCTGCTTCTCTTCACTTACGGGGTTTGGACGTAGCACCCCGTTTTTCCTCAGAATCCTGAGGTTTTACTGCATCAGCGTCTCAGGGAGGGAGCATGTGGCTGGCGGTGGCCGTGGGGCCCGAGGCGTCCTCGTGCAGGCTCCGGCCCCAGTGAGCAGCCCCTAGAGCAGCCACTCGGGGCGGACCCGCCAGCCATGCACGAGCCCCTCCTCTCTGGAGGTCATGACATGCGAGAGCGTGTGCTTGGGTCTGGCGCGGAGACAGACGTGAGCGCGGAAGGCGCTGGGAGAAACTACCCGGCCGGCCTGGGACGGGCCCCAGGGAAGAGCATTGCCGCAGCACTCGCTGGTTTTTTGTGTTAATATTTGACTGTCTAACAGAACTGTGCACTCGTCGTCCCGAATTGCCTCCCCTGCCCTTCGGTGGACGGCTGACTTCAGCCCCGTGCACCTGCTTCCTAGCGCTGCGCACTCTTTCTGTTCCAGAGAATACGGATAGAAACGGATAGAAACGGTTTGTCGGCTTTGTTGTTTCAGGAGTCTTGTGACTTGCTTGACTGTATTTGAGAATAAATAACATTTCCCGCTGGTTTCTAGGAAATTGTTCGGTAGCTCTTCACATTTTGCCCTTTGTTCTAAAACGAGGGAACCCGATGCAGCGGTGTTGTGTTGGCACAAGAAGGTAGGTGTTGGCTTCCAGCCGGAGGAGGCGTCAGTCGGATTTAGGGTGTCAGCTCTGAGAAGGCATAAGTAGGTGCTGTTGAGAGACATGGTGGGTTTTCGTGACTGAAATGCTCTCTGTTTGTATGTATTTATGTACCTGCTCCAAGAGCCAGGAGTCCTTCAAAGTGCCGTTCCTCACGTGGGACCTGTGACATTCATTTCAGAGTGGTTCAGCCGCCGCGGCAGATGCTTGCTCAAGAGCTGCCAGATAACCGACCCGGAGAGCAGCCCGGCCCCAGTGGACGGAAGCGACAGCCCAGCATGTCAGAGACAATGCCGCTGTACACGCTCTGTAAGGAGGACTTAGAGAGTATGGACAAAGAGGTGAGGCCCGCGGGCGCCAGCGCGCCGGGGGCAGGGCGCGGACCGCGCTCACGCACCACCCTTGGTTTCCCAGGGACGCTTCCACCGAGAGATGTGCAGCGGCCTTGAGTGACGCGTCAGGGCATCGGCAACGCTGGAAAGCCCGGCTGCGACCCACCGGTGGGGCCGACGGGCGAATGCTTGCCCCCGTCGTTGACGAGGGCCCGGCCTCGGGCGGGTGGGGCTGCTGGTGGCCTGCAGGGCCCAGCGGGAGACCCTTGATGACCACCTGCCTGGGTCACGGCCAGCAATTCATTGTAGGATCTTACCGTTACACCACTAAATAGATTTAGGCCACATCGGTGGGGTTTTTGTTTTTTCAGATGCTTAATTGTGGGAATAAGGGTAATAGAGCCTGAGTCTATTTTGAACTGGAGACTGGATATGGTGGGGCTTTTCTTTCGGAACCAAACAGCACTAAGATAATTTTGTAAGTCTGTTGTCTGTCTCCTGGGTCGTCTTCAGAAATGACCGACGTTCACACGTCAGCCCATCCTGAGTCCCGCCGGCCCCCAGGCCCTGTGGCCCTCACGCCCTGCCCTAGGCCAGCGCCCTTGAGAGAGGGTCCCACCTGCCTGTGGGGGTCTCCGTTTATTTGTAGGTGGTTGTGCAGCTTCCGTGCAGAAAACCACATCACGCATCCAAGTGCACGTGGCCCCTTCTTGGCACTCCCGGCCAGCCCCTCGGCGGCCTCACTCTCTGCTCCGGCACCACGCCACGCTCTGTGTTCATGGCGACCACTGGGAAGATGCGTACCCAGCAAAACGTTTCTTAGTTCATTTTCATCCGCAGCAGGAAAATGTTACGCTCAGCACAGAATCTCACCAGCAACTCAGATTATCATCTTCACATGCTGGTTTACCTGATGACGGTTACACCTTGTTTGCAGATGTGCTGAATTCCTCTCTTTGCCATTTTTTTGAACATTAGCTGGTATACGTGCTGTTTTTTGTTTCATAAAAATGTTTTCTCCAAGAAAATTTCCTCAGTGCTACTTGTTTATCTCTAAGGGAGTTGCTGACCCCCGAGGGTCCGCCAGCACCTGCCTCCCCCGTCCCCCTGGCCGCCCAGCGACACTCCAGTGCTGGGTGGCAACGTGATTGTGGCACTCACTCCGTGTCAGAGGGGTGGGAATCTTACCGCAGAATAAAAGTGCTCACCTTCCGTCACTCTGAGAAATAAAAATTAGCCTTCAAGCCTTACATCTGGCTCCTCGGCAGCAGGAGGTGTGGAGGGCAAGAGCAGTCTTGGACTTCAGACTGGCGAGCACTGGGCTGTGCTGTAAGTGGGGCAAGAACAGAGGTCCAGTCCCATGCGCCCTGCCAGGGAGACCACAGCTGCGTTTGGGCACTGACGCTGGGCGCCCTGGCCGGTGGCGGCCGGAGCCGAGCCTCTACGCCTGCTTCTCTAACTGGATTCCCAGTTCTTGGGAAGCACGGTGGGCCACAGACTGCACGGTTTAGAAATCGGAAGCCGAGAAGCAGGGAAACGAATGTGCACAGCCCAGCCCATGTACGACGGGGTCCCTCTTGTCTGCAGTTCCATCCGGAGCAGAAAAGGTCCCCAAGAGCCACCGCAAGCAGCCGAGACTGGAGGGACAGTCCCGGGCCCCCGGCTGCTACGTGTGGTCAGCGGGTGGCGCGGCGGCCGCGGGTGGTCTCAGAGCGGCTTCGTGCCAGGTCACATGGGGATGTCCTGAACCGAGTGTGCCCCTGACAGGAGGGACACCCAGGTGTCAGAAGATGCTGTCGCCACCCGGTCCCCTTCTGAAACGCCCACGCCCAGAGAGGGTCCTAAAGCACCGTTGTCCAAGTGGCGGGAGACGCACGTCGGCCTCGCTGAGCACTGCTGGAGAGCAGACGTGCTGCCTCAGTGGACACTGGTCTTGGGCCCTTGCTCCGCGAGCTTGGAGAAGTGACACTCAGTCCTGCGTCCGCTTTGCTGAGTCTCACGTGGCGTGCCACGCTCACACATGGCTCTGGGTCAGGAGGAGAGAGCAGACACTGTGAGATGAGGAGCTGTGCGACAGTCGTGCTTCAGAGAGCACCCTAGTCTGCGAGGCAGTGACCCCGAGGTCTTTCATTAGAGTAGAAGGGAGGGTGAGGCTTGCAGGAAATTCTGAAAGCTTTGGAGAGAATCCCAGGAAGCTTCCTAAAAACTGGAGTGGGTTGTGATAGAAAGGGTCATGTTTCCACCAGCAACATTGTCGGACTGGTTTTATTTTCTAACAGCCCTCGTTCTTTTGAGATAATTCAGGGTGGATTGCTTTTCCAGAGTTGTCCTGGTTTCTGTAGAAATTTGTACAGATTGGCGACCTGACTTAGGTGGCCTGCTTTTTGCGTTTTTTTCTTGGATTTATCAAGAACATCCAAATGAATAACAAAATCTGTTTTGTATGAGTTCCTTCAGTGGTCTGTCTGCCAAAAACATTTGTTTTTAATACAGTTAGGTTCTAGGAATTGTGGGATCTGCCACAGGCCCCCTGGCATAATTCTGTATACGTATCAGGCAGTTCTCTCACTCAGTTCAGTAGTTGGAGGGTCCTGGGAAATAGGATTGAGAAATGTGAGATTACTCACCTTTGTCATGTCAGGAGGTCCCCATACCCACCTCTGCCCTGTCCTGATTCCCCCCAGTGCTCACCTCTGCCCTGTCCTGATGCCCCCTGTGCTCACCTCTGCCCTGTCCTGATGCCCCCTGTGCTCACCTCTGCCCTGTCCTGATGCCCCCTGTGCTCACCTCTGCCCTGTCCTGATGCCCCCTGTGCTCACCTCTGCAGTCACTCCAGGCCTCCTGTAGTTGTATTGAATCCGCCAGGGGGGGCTCTTCCGACGCGCTGCAGTCCGCATCGACAGGTGCTCCACAGCCAGGGTGTCCCACAGGGTGTCCCACAGTGTGTCTGTCAGAGGCCCTTTGTCTGGGACCGGACGCCTCTCCCAGCCCCCAGCAGCCGCAGTCCCCTTCGTTTCTGTCCCTGCTTTGTCCTGCTGCCAGAGTTCTCTGTAAACGCAGCTCAGCTCAAGTCCCTGGAGGCGCGTCTCACTGGTGACGAGGTACTCTGGGTACTGCAGGGCCTGCCCCTGGCTTCTCCGTCCTTGTCATGCACCAGGCATCGTGCCGGCATCTCAGACCATCCTTGCAAACCACGGTCTGAGACAGAATCTTCTGTGGACTGTTTCCAAAGAGTTCTAATGCCAGCGTGGCCCCCCTTATCCAGGGGATCACTTGCTGCAGGCTCGGGTACCTGCAGCAGGCCATGCTCCAGAGGCTGGGGGTCCTCCTCTGGGCGCGTGGTCAGATGGTCAGTAGTGGCCTGACGTCCTTCGCCCCCTTCGTGTCTCCCCCAGAGGAGGAAGAGCGGGAGCAGCGAGGTGAGAGGAGGTGCGGTGCTCTGAGAGAGACCACGTTCACACACGTCTTACCAGCAACGTGTCGCTGTGACGTTGTGTTTCACCGCTAGTTACTGGTAACCTTTCCCTGTCGATTCAGCTTTATCCTAGACACGTATGTATAGGGTTCAGGCAGCCCCTGGGGTCCTGCAGCGTACCCCGTGCATAGGGAGGGACTGCTGTATATGCCGTCTAGTGTGATTATTTCTGTTTTTAGTCCTGTTGGTGCCAGTTGACTTTGTGTCTTGTCGTTCACACAAAGCAGAGCTTTTTGCCAAGACTCCGTGACCGCGGTCACCCTTTGCTGTGGTTCAAACACAAGTGGTGACACCGTGGGCAGTTTGAGCTCAGTGGCGGGTTCTGTCATGCACGAGATGGCGAGCCTCATTTTGTAGTACGGATGCTTTGGTTTTGTTGAGTTTGTAGGCTTGCTTCTGACGAGTGAGCACCATGTGTAAGCATAGTGAGCTCACGCCTCGTTCCTGCTTGTGTACGGTGATGCCTTTCTTGAGAGGAGGTGGGGCTCCGTCATGGACCTGCTGTTGTCTGGAGAGCTGCGGTCCCACACGAGCTGACCGAAGTGTCCACAAAATGCACACGCACCAGTGTCCACGCGCAGGGTTTCATCCATTTGATTGGCTCTCGGAGGACTCGCACGATGCTGAGGAGCTGCCTGGGGGTGATGTCAGCCTGGTGCCGCACACCCCCACGTTTTCCCTTTTGCTTCGAAGCTGCACTCGGTGCGGGACTCGTGCATCAGGAGAATCTTCACAGAGTTGCTTTTCCCACCCCGGATGGCAGGTCTGCCCCATCTGGCAGCAAATACCGTTTTGCAGTTATATTCGGAATAAAACAGGCACCTTTTCTTTTGGCTTCAACGTGTTGAGACGAAGCAAGCTTCTTCCAGAAGCTACACGGACCGCAGCTTTGGGGGGGGGGGGGCGCACACAGGTGTGTCTGCGGCACTGTTTTAGTTTGTGTTCATGGGTCAGGGTTGTTACTGTTGTTAACATGTTCGTAATGCTTTGCCCAAATTATGATCCTTGGGAGTAATGGAGTCTTCGACCTTGTGTGTGGTTTTTCACAAGGTGTCACTTGTCAGAGGTTGTCTGTTTTGTTGTAGTGAGGTGTTCTCGTGGATCAGGTTTATGCACGCGTGTCTCCATTGTAGGCAGACACAAGAACAGTGCAGAACGGAATTCTCAGTGTGTTTGTTCAGAGGCTGATGAGCACTTTTGTGGGGGGATGCGGGGGTCCTGGCTCCAAAGTGAAGGCCACCCGTCAAGTCGAAACATGCAAGTCTGTTCCGAAAGCGAAGGGTTTAATGTGTTCAGAGAAGATTTGCGTAGAGTCAGGTCAGTAGGTGAAGCGTTAGCCGTAAGTAATGAAGAGAACCAGCGAGCGGTGCTGCTCACACTCACTGAAGAAGTGCAGGGAAGCATCACGGATGGAGGAAGAGCAAACCACCGCTAGCCCCCGTGCTGGCCCAGGTGGGTAACCCCCGCCACGGCCTCCCCCAGCCTCCCCTGTACCTGCAGCCGAAGTCCATGGAACACAGAAAGGAGGCCCACTCGGACCGTAGAGCATGCAGTTCTTGATCAGGGTGGGGAGTCCGAGTGCCATGTTGGGCCTAGAGCTTGCTTTAAGGGGGGACCAAAAATTGAAATTTCAGAAAGCAAGAAGGAGCAAAGAGGTTCCTGAAAGCCAGCATGGGTGCAGCAGGGAAGAGCAAGCATGGTAGTGGGTGTTGTGGCATTTTTCCTCCTGTGTCCCCAGCTCTTGCCCTGATTTGGAGGCAGGGGCATCTCTCCCCCAGCTCCGCTCTAGGGCAGGCACCAAATGCAGAGGGTCTGGGGACAGGAGTCTGTGGCCCAGAGAGTATGGAGGCACCTTCCTCTACCTGTTTGCCCCGTGGGTAGCCCCGGCCATTCCATACTGTGCAACAGCTCAGAGGCTGAGAGGAGCACCCCAATTCTGTGTAGGAGCTGACCGAGCCCCAGGCTCACCTCCCAGTGAGATCCAAAGAGGCCACGGAACAGCATCACAAAGGCATAAAATTCACATCGCAGTCCACAGAAGGAGGCAGAACTCTGTCTTACCCGCCCTCACCAGGCTGGTCGCCTGTTAACACAGACCCGTGTTCTCCAGAGACTCTAAGAGGATGTCCTGTTGGAGCTGTCCAGGCCCAGTCTGAGTGAGCGGCAGCAGACGCCCACCCCAGCCAGCCCGGACATCGGGGTTCTGAGACCAGCCCTTGCAGAGAGGCTCGGCGCCGTGCTCCCTGGGCAGAGGCACGCAGCCTTGTGGGGAACACACGCGATGGAGAACAAGCAACGGGAATTTCAGAACTGAGAAAGGCACGTGCTAAGCAAAGTCCCTGACGCTCGCCGGACACGCCCCTGATCGAGTGGAGGCGAAGAGGAAAGAGCCCACGAACAGGGCTGCCGAAACCACCCTGAAGACAAGCCGGAAAACAGATCGGGGGCGGTGGTCAGAGCGGCGGGACGTCCGGTCACTGTCAGAGCCATCACATGTGTGTCGTCGGAATTCCCAAGATGGGGAGGACATTGGTGTGGGACAGATACTTGGAGGAATGATGGCTGAAAACCCCCAGAACTTGGTCAAAGGCATAAATTTACTGGTTTCTGATGCTACAGACCAGTCTGGCCAGTCGTAGAATTTTGTAAAGCAGAGTGACGTTGTCCATGTCCTGTGTCTCCTCTTGGCCCCACAGCAGGCTGTGTGGAGAAGGCTTGCATTTGAGGAGGGCCCCACGGAGCGCCGGGAGCCCTTGTGTGTGTGCTCAGAGAGGACGCCTCCCAGTCAGGGACGCAGGGACAGCGCGCATGGCAGGACTCGGTGTTCATTGGCAGGCACGTGCACAGAAGAGATGGCTGGAGATCGTTCAGAGAATTATTTGAGGCTAGGTCACAGAAGTCTCTAATCCTAGGCGTTCTGTGCACATTTTATGAGCAGTAAGCGCTTGCAAAGGTTTAATTGCTTGTTTTCATGGCAGCCTGAATGTTTTCCTTTGTGTCTTCAGCCCTTTCAGCGGTCAGGCTTGCCGTGCAATCTCATTTATATGTGTCCAGCCTGAGCAGCCTCGTGGTCTCGCCAAGTGGACTTTCTTCCTTGGACTGGAATCAGGCACGGACATTGGGCAGGGACGCCTCTGTAACTTTGCCAAGTGACCCTTCTGTTCATACGCTTCTGTTTGGAGCAGGTACTCGTGGACCAACAGATACGTTTGTGACATTCAGGGATTTACATGGGTCAGCAGGCTTCCCAAAGTTATTTCACCAAAAAGCCACCGTGAGAATTCTTGTGTCTTAGCACGGTGTTGTGTTGCATCAGGAAGCAGGCAGCTCCGTAAACAAGGTCATGAACTTTCCGGATATCGTGAGACGACTAACATATATTAGCCTTTAGAAAAATCACTTGAGATTGAAGATAATTTGTGGAAAACAGCATTTTAATAGTAGGAGAGTGACATGGGGACACATGTCCTAATTTATTTCTCGTTTCCTGGAGTGTCTGTCCTGCAGGCTCGGCCAGGTCAGTCTGTACAGGGGGCCACGGCCGAAGGAACTGTGGCGAGCCCGCCGATGGCCTGAAGCCACGGCCACCAGTGTTGCCCGGGCGTTTCTTGCTGCCTGCAGGCTTCCAGGACGCTGTGGCAGAGGGAACGGCAGGTTTTTTCTCAGCCTTGTCTGTTTCGAGTTTACAGGTCCAGGTGGACTTGGGCAGCACCGCCTCGGTCCCCTTTTTTCTGCATCCTCCTTGGAGAAAGTAATCTCTAAAGTGTCTAAACACATTTCCAGTTTTATCAAGAGAGAAGGTCGCCTGTTATAGGGAGTGACTGGGAAGTTTGCTTTTCCAGCCCGGGACATGTTTCTGTTCCCTCTCTCACGACTCTCCGCTTGGCTGCCTTATTTCTCTGCAGACAGGCCGTGAGGAGTCCGTAATCCCCGTGGTCCTGCGTCTTCCGAGTGAGGGATGGGAATGTTTTCCAGTGCATTCAGTGTAATCCGTGTTGGCCCTTTGAGAGTTCAGTCGTTAATTCAGTATAAAATGAATTTTGTTTTTCTCTTCATATACTTGCTTTTAGATTTTTCTTTAAGATTCTAAAGTTTTTACCCTAGCATCTTTTAAATAGTATTTATGAAATAAATAGTTCGTTACATGTTACTGTTTTTTAAAAAGCCCAGTTACCTTTGTGTAAAAGAAAGCCCTGGAAAGATGTCTTTTGTTCTGAAACAGATCCTTTTATATGAGTAAAGCAGAATGAGGAAGAGCAAGTGTAAGCATAATTTAGATACGGCCAGATTTTAATGTGTAGTCACGATTTTAGTTGGGCTGCGCACAGTGTTTTTCTGAATCTTCCAATCAGCTGGCAGAATGAACACGCACTTGGGTTAGCTGTCCGCCGACTCGAGAAGCGACCGGGCTCCTACTCGGAGACAGTGCCAACACTTAACGGGTCACTTCGCGGTCTCCGAGAGGCTGTGATTGTGTACTTTGGTCGTTACGTTTAAAATAACTGATTTTTTTAATTCTTTTTTTTTCTTTTGAAAAGGCGTGATGCAGAGTTAAAGGCCTGAAGTATTTTTAGAGGAAAATTTAATAGAATATTCTAATAGGAGGTTTGCTCATCAACATAGAGTAAATACAATCAATTAAACATAATGGTGAAGTGTGAATGCGCTAAATTCTTAGAATTAACTCTGTGCTTTCTATTAAATGTATTTAGCTTAGGAGCAAACCCTGTGTGTAAAGATTTTATAGTGACATGATGATTGCTTTATTGACATAGCTGTCGCCGTTTCCATATTCTCACTGAGGTCAGTGTGGCAGCGACTGATGGTCTCGGGTTGAAGCTGCTCTGGGTTAGGACCTCCCCTTAATCCATCAGAGCCCTCGCGGTCCATGCAGAGAAGCTCATGGGCCCCGTGGAGGTGCCCGATGCTGGGGAGGCGAGGAGTGCGCGTCCCTGTCCCTGAATGCGCTGAGGGGCTGGCGGGGCGGGGCAGGAGGGCATGCACTTGGCCCGTTGTAGGGAGGGGCTGCAGCTGGCCAGCCTTGCCGGGAGCTTCCTTAGGGGACACCACCCAGTTGTCCATGGGAAGAAGTCCGTTTTTGTGAGTTAAGTACATCTGACTGCCTTTCTTCCTTTTTGTGTTTTCTGGAATAAGCTGAAAACCTGGTCTTTCTGAACTAATGGATTTTCTAAATCTAACATTTAAATAGCCATAATATCCCTGTAGTTCCAAGTTCAAAACGCCTGAAAGCCGCTGTGAGCAGGGTTCCCACAGACAGCTTTCACCTTGGCTGCAGCCGGCCCGGCTTCCCCGCAGAGCGTGGCCTGGCAGTTGGGAAAACGGTGCCCTCACACCTGGTGGCTGTTGTCTTAAGTTCGTGTTGGGAAATGGGTCGACACACGCATCTGTTCTCGCCCAGATGTGTAGGGGTCACAGCGAGCAGCGCTGACACCGCCAGCCTCCACACGCTCCCCCTCGTCAGATGCCAGTCACACGGGGGGGGGGGGGGGGGCGGTGCGGGCTTGGCACCCCCACGGGTGACCAACCAGCTGAGACTCGGGGTTCCCACAGCCCGCTCCTGGGGCTCCATCCTTTGCCAGAGCTGCTCCCGCACTTTTTAGCGGCTTATTACGTAATGAAGAGCATGACAGACGCAGATGAACAGCCAGGCGAAGAGCCACACAGGGTGCGGTGCACAGGGTCCCGAGTGTAGGGGCTGCTGTCCCCGTGGAGTTGGGGTGGGCCACCTGCCAAGATGTGGAAGCTCCCCGAGGCCTGGAGGGTGGGGGTGGGGCTGCAGGCTCCAGGCTTCACTCTGGCCGGTCTCCGGTGACCAGCCCCGTCCAGAGCCCACCTAGAGTTGCCTCATTAGAAAAAGAGATGCCGCTGTCTGTCTGGAAAGTGCAAGGGGCTCAGGAGCTCCGTGTCAGGACAGAGGGACAGAGACCAATAAATACATTTCTTACTGTTTTATACATCAGATAACCTTGTTACGTAATGATCCACTTTGAGGTCATAAAGACGTAACTATGTTGACTTACAGGATTTTTGACATCATTGTTTGCTTTTTTGTATATATGTTTTGAGGGGAAAAAGCACCTTCAGCTCTGAAGTGTGGTCCCTGGGACTCAAGCGATGCACTTGTTAGAGTGGTCATCTTTGCATTCCACTTTGCACCTTTTTTAATAAGTTGATGTTAACATCCTGAAACGTGTTGGCACTTCTCAGGCGTGCATACATTTGGGGAAGTTACAGAGGCCTTGAAGCCGAACTTCTGAGCCTGGGAGTTACTCTGTGAACGTCTGTCTGCCCTCCGGGCTTGGCCACCCTGACCACCCACGCCCCCAGGAAGGGCTGGCTCTGCAGCCCTGCGGGGCCCCCAGCCCACCCGCCGATGGGGGCCATACAGTGTTTCCGTCACATAGCAAGTCAGAACAAAGAAAGATTACAATTTCAGTTGACCTCTTGAGAAAGCAGCAGTGTTCCAAAAATGTCATTGGAGGTGCTCAGAAATCCAAAGCAGTTGGCGGGACAGTTCTGTCCTGGTGCAGTGGGTAACCTCCTGTTCCTTATTTTCTCCTTTCCACCTGATCTCTTTCATTATCCAGTGTCTTTGTTAGAAGACCAGGGAGAATTTGAGAGAAAGGCATGGAGACCGAGGTCAGACAGGTGGAAGGCCGACCCTCACCCTGTCTTCTGTCTCCAGGCCCACCCCAAATCTGACGGAACAGCTCCTTCTGACTGAACAGGTGTTAGGAGGCAGCCTTCATCCCCCTTGGCCTGGGCAGCCCGGCCAAGCCATGCTGGTGGGAGAGCCACTGGAGCCTCCCCTGTCGGGCGTCCCTGGGGGCCTGGCGTCTGGAAGCAGACCTGCCCCGGGCTCTAAGGGAGCAGCGAGGGCCGATTCTAGGGCCCTTGCCTATGAGTTCCCATCACCCTCACTTGGCATGTCCGTGAATGGTTTGGCCTGGGGCCTGTGGGAGAGAGCAAGCGCCCCCGGGCACAGCTGGGGACCCCACCGGCAGCAGCTGCCCCCACCCCAAGACTCCAGAGCGCTTCCTGGAAAGCAGTCGTTCTGTGTGGCTCATTGATCATGAGCATTTGAACAGAATCCTCTAATTCTTCACCGTAAAGTTCATTCACGCACTAGCGAGAAAACGCCCGTTAGAATCATGCCGCCAAGAGATGACTGCCCGGATGTCCCCATGACCTGCACCAGGGTCACACATGGGGTCCTGGGATCCCAGGAGGGGCGGCCTGGGCCTTCTCAGCTTTCCCTCGCCCTCCTCGTGCACCTGCTCGGTGCCCCTTGGTGCTGTGCATCTGCAGACCCAGGGACTCAGCCCAGCGTGGGGCTGGACGTGCAGCCCGTCCACCAAAAGCGTGTGTGTGTGTGTGTGGCTGGGTGTGGGCGGGGGCCAAGGGACTTGGGATGGGAGGTGGATGCGTTCCCACACTGACTCTCACCCTCTGCCAGGTGGACGACATCCTAGGAGAGGGCAGTGACGACAGCGACAGCGAGAAGAAGAGGCCCCCACCCCGGGAGCCCCAGGCCACGCCGGAGGCCACGCTGGAGGCCACGCCGTGCAGCGGGAGGACCACCGCAGGCAGCCGGGGGCCCAGGTGAGGTGGGCTGGGGCGGGGGGCAGGCCCCATGGAGTCTGTAGGTGAGATGCAATCACAAAACGGTCTTTGTGGTTTCAGTTACGCCTGGTGGAGATCTCATTTCCTCCCCTTGGGAAAGTGCTTCCTGTGTGTGGTTGGTAGGAACACCTGCAGGACCGGCGGTCGCCAGCAGGGGGCGGCAGAGAGCAGGCGGCACCGTGGCCAGCGCGTTGTGGTCAGCTCCCGCCTTTCCGCGAGCCCGGCCCTTGCTCCGCGGCCCGTCGGTGGGTGGTGTGCACTCTGGCCACGGCAGCCTCCCGGCCAGCGCTGACGGTGTGACCGAGTCCTGGGCTGGACCGAGGGGTGTGCTAGGAGTCTCCTCTGAAGCATCTTCTTGCCTCACTCGGATTCGCTTACCACCTCATGTGCTCTTTGCTCAACTTCCTTCTTTTCTGCCTCTTTCCAAGTCTTCCCACCCCAGCACCTCAGTTCAGTGTGGCCCAAAGCCAGAGCTGCTGTCCCCGAGCGTCCCTGAGCCTCCCCGTCCGGCCCTGCTGCCTGCCGGGACTGGCTCACTGCTCCACGGCTCCAGCACCATGTTTGTTCTCTCATTTGGTGGAGTGGGTGCATCTTCCAGAAGCTTCCTGGGACAACGTGTGTGGAAGGCAGACAGACTTTGCACGTCAGGAACTGCCTTCTTGGCTTTGCCCACGCTGGCTGGACAGCGGAGGGGAATCAGTGGTCCGGGAGGGCACCGTGGCCCTCGGAATTCAGACAGCGTTGCTCCAGTGTTGCTCCAGCTCTGCACGCAGTGTTGGCGGTGGTGCGGGCTGTCTGCCGTGGGCAGGGCCGCTCTCCCCTGCTTCCCGCTGTCCCGCCGTCTCCATCCGGCCCTGAGCCGTGCAGTGTTTGCGCGCTGTGCGTCAGAGCCCGCTGCTCACGCGAGGCCAGGGGTTCTTCAGCAGGACCACCCCAGCCCCTGCCGACCCCCCGTGATGAGAAGCGAGCAGACACACGCCCCAAGAGCCTCCTTCCAGCCACACAGCAATGGGCAAACCCTCGAACCTCCCGTGCCTCAGTTTCCTCTTCTGAAATGGGGGTGTTGGTGGCGCCACCTCAGGGTCGCTGCAGGTCAGCCAGTGAGTCGGGGCCGGTACGGACCGCACACGCGTGTGCTCGCCTTGTAACTGGGATCTCCCTCCATGTGGGGGCTCTTTTCCTTACCCACTGAGTCTGTTCACACCCCATCTGGTCCGACCCTAAGACATTCTGTAGGTGAATAAACAGCTCAAAAGAGTTTACGTGAACAGTCCAGTTACAAAACAGGATTGGGCCAGAAATTCTAGCAGCGACTGGAGAGAGGGCGCAGAGATTGGTGGTTCCGCGTGTAGTTTACTCCGAGAAGGGAAACGGACCTGCAGCCGGGCTGCGCTGCGGGAAGACGGAGCCACTTCTCACGGTGCTGTCGCTGTCCCGCCCATCAAGGCATGCAGCGGAGCGGAGTGTGAAACGCTGTTCGGTTGTTTTAGGAACTGGTTGTTTTAAAATTCCGCGTTGGGTGATGATAAGCCTTGTACGATCGCTGTGCTGGGCTGTGTCTTCGTCTCTGTGCAGGGGTCCCACTGGGGTCTCTGAGGAGCCGGCCTCTCACCCGCTCTGAGAACCCAAGTGTGGAGGTGCCGGCTGGTGCCCATGGTTCATGACGTCTTCTTGCTGATTTGTAGCATGCTCTGATCCTGCTCTTGTTTTTTCTGTCGAGTAAAAAAGAAATTGAGGCATTTTTCACGAAGATTCAGGCCTGGCCGGAGCCCACCGGGAGCGTCCTCTCCTCAAGGGGCGGGGGCTGCAGGCGCTCAGCATATACTGAGCTCCGTGCACCACCGAGCCCCAGAGTGCACATCCTGTTTTGTTTTTTCGTTTTCGCTGGTTCGCGTGCCCACAAACGACAGGCACCAGGGCTTGTTGGAAAGAGACTTTGCTTTGATGTGGTTTGGGTGCCGGCCTTCTGCACTGGAGGCCCGTGGGGCAACATGGTTTTAGTCCTAGCGCGCTAGGTTTCCTGCGTCTCCGTGGTCAGCCGGCACAGGGAGTAGAAGTCCAACTTCCAGCTTGGAAGTTTCTCCTGGTCCCGTGGAGAGCATCTGAACATGGCAAACAAGCTTGAAATCCTCCAACGTGTGACGGTGGGGTTGGGGGGCTGAGCCCCCAACAGGCGCCCGCCGTTCTGGGAGCCACACCTCTGACCGTGAGAACCCGGCATTCCCAGACTTTGCTCAGACTCCGCTTTCTGTGTGGGACGCACTCTCTCACCTCCTACGAGCCGGCTTCCACTCGTCTCTGAGCCTGGAACACTCACAGGGCTCCTTCCCACCTGCCTTCATCTGCTTCTCCTGAACTTCGTACGTGTGGCCGTGGCGGGAGCTCGGGGTTTCTGGGTGTGCCCCACGGCTGTGACCCTTGACTGCAGCAGAGTCAGGCACATGGTTCCCTGTCAGCCAAGGCAGGTGACTTAGGTTTGCAGACCTCGCTTCTTTCTGTACCAGAGAAACTGGCAGATGTGCGTTTCTGGTTGTATTTTGTTCTTGTTCACGGGGACTAGACGTGGAAGTGAGCGACAGTGGGAATGCAGGGCCCGCTTTCCACACGAGTGTCTGCGTAGCCAGAGTGCTCGGCGGGCTCTTCACGTGCCCGAACGGCCCGGCCGGTCACGGCATGCGGCAGCCACTCTGGCCAGGGGAGAGGCCAGACCCAGCCGCCACAGGACAGGAGCCACAACGCCTGCTTCCACTCACAGGGAAGACACGGGCCAGAGAAGCTGCCGGTGAGCGCGGCCACCGTGAGTGCGCCCCCGGCACCGAGAGAGCTGCGCGGGGGGGCGAGAGCAAGTAGGTGGACGGCGTGGCCAAGTGCAGCAGGGAAATGAACGTTCTCCAGGGGCCCGAGGGTCGAGCTCAGCCTCGGAAGAAAGAACTAGCAGAGCAGCGCGTGCCCACAGTGGGAGCCGGCGGGGGGCATGGAGGGGAAGGGCCGAAATCCCCCCAGATGGATGGAAGGCCTTCTCACGCGTCCCGAGCCCGACAGACTCCAAGCAGGGTCAGCAGAGATCCGCGCCCAGACACGTTGTGGTAAAAGTGCTGACAGCCAGAGACAGAGCACATGCGGACAACTGGACGGCACTGCCAAGAGCGCCTGCAGGACCGGCAGCCAGCTTCTTGTCCGAGGCCGCGGCATGCCCAGGTGTTGGAGGAAAAAGCCTCAACCAGGCAGAACCCTGTCAGAAACGAGAAATCCTGAAGGGAGCTCTTCGGTCCGAAAGCCAGGGACCCAGAGACCAGAGTCATGCAAAGAGCGCTGTGTAATTATCGGGCAGCGTGAATTTAGTCTTATCTCTTCGTTTAACTGGTATCAGGAGTAGGTGTAGAAGATGACGTGTTGTCTCTGGGGCCTGTGGTAGGGACAGCTGGGTGTTGCCAGTGATCACACAGGCAGTAGGCACGAGATACTTCGGAAGAAGCGGTAAATGAGAAGGTTCGCGTGACGCGTTGTAAGTGTGCGCGTTTTCTTCCCTTCCGTCAGCTCCTGTGTGAGAGAGAAGATCCCGGGTTCTAACGGCGAGTGGCATGTGTAGATAACACCACGAGTGACAGAAGCGCGGGAAGGAAAGGCAGGCCCTGAGCGGACGGACGGGTCCGTACCTGTTTCTGACCAGGGGAGACCCGGGTCAGTCCGCCATCCATCCTGACGGCGTGACGTGGGTCCGTGTGAGGAGCCCGCAGCAGCCACTGGGGAAGGAAGTCCCGGAGCCCGTCCTGCAGCGTCTCGGTGGGTCGGCCCGCTGAGTGCAGAAGGAGGCAGTGAAGACGAACGGGGTCGAAACCGCACGACCCTCGAGCATGACCAGTGTGAGCGGGTTGGGCAGTCCAAGGGCAGACAGCCTTCGTGCTTCTTAAGGGTGAGCAGCGGGAAGGGAGGCGGCGGCTCAGCGGCACTTGGAGGCTGGACGCCCGCCGTCAGTCATGGCAAGGGCCGAGAGGCAGGAGGCGGACAGACGGCCACTCGGTCCCCCCCCACGCCTGTGGGGCACGCCGGCCCGCCCACAACGGCCCACACCGTCGTGAGAAGGAGCAGCTCGGGAGGAGGTCCTGGGCAGTGCGGCTCTGGCATCAGGGTGGTGGTCGTGGGCTCGAAATCCTCATGGAAGAGAAGACGCCCACCGTGCCCACGCTTACTTCACGCCGTGCGCGTGTCTGAGAAGGAAGCTGCGTCGGGCGTGGCCGTCCCTGCAGAAGCCAGACCTGGCCGGCCCGCACACGCGCACGCACGTGCACCAGCCAGGTTTGTTAGCCGAGACAGTGACCTCGCCAAGTGCAGCTGCTTGGTCTCTGCCAAGAAACAAGCTGCTTTAAGCGGCCAGTTGAAAACACATGCTTTGTGGAGACTGTCGGACGGTCGTTGGTTAGACGTAGAAACCGTCGTGTGCGCAGTGGGCCGCACCCTTGAGGCGCCTACGTGGGAACAGCAGTGCGTTCAGAAGCTGCACCATCGAGGAGGAAACGTACACATACTGATGCTGCTGTCATGTTCTTGCTGGATTCCACGCTCTTAGAGGGTTTTCCAAGCTTTACATTTCCTCCAGATTTAAGTCCGTGAGCATTTCTGTGCAGCTGTGCAGTTGGTTGTAACAACAAAATACAAATACTGTGTGTGTTGTGCTCAGGGGGATGAGGTTGGTATCATTGACAGGCTTTTATTAACCATGACCTGCAGGCCTGGTCCCAATATTTGAGATAATTTTTTAGAGGGGGCGGTAGGCGCAGAGGGAGAGGGAGAACCTCCAGCACACTCCCCGCTGAGCACAGAGCCCGACCTGGGGCTCAGTCCCACGACCCTGAGATCACAAACTGCCCCGAAATCAAGAGTCAGTCACTCAACCCAGCCCCCCAGGTGCCCCGAGATAATTTTTAATTACTACAATCCAGTCATGCTGTGTATAGAAATATTATCTTCCACACGTTATTTAACCAAAAGGTTTGCCCTTCTTAGTCCCTCTCTTTTTATACTTTGTCTCGGAAAGGCTCAGCATGTGGCATTGCCCCCTGGGCCACCGGCCGTTTCTCCCTGATCTTGAGCCATGCACTTGGCTCCCGTGGGAGTGCCTGGCACGACCACCCCGACATGGGGCTGCTCACGCCATGTCGTCTCTCCTTCTGTCCCTTTCGCACACGAGACGACCCTGTTGCAGTCAAGTCAGTCATTTCTAAGAGGCACACAGCACCACCCTGCGTGGGACAGTGTGGGGTCCAGCCCCCCAAGGATGTGGCTGTCAGCTTGCCTCTGTCTGGTTCGTGGTCTCCTCAGCTATAGACGGGAACAATGACACCCTCCCCCACGGGCTTTTTATGAAGATTACAAGACACCTCGCCCCATGCAGCCAGGACCCAGAACAGCATTATCACCCGTTGTCTGGGAATACGAAGGGCATCTGTGCAGCGAGCCCTAGCCAGGTGTGGGCCATACACAAGCAACAGGACTGGGCGCCTCTTCCCTAGACGTTCTCCCAAGTGCAGGTGAAAGGTTCACAGGGGACACCTTGGGGGCTCACTTAGTCCGAGAAGCGTCTGCCTTCGGCTCAGGTCATGGTCCCAGGGTCCTGGGATCAAGCCCTGCATTGGGCTCCCTGCTCTGCGGGGAGCCTGCTTCTCCCTCTTCCCCTGCCCCTCCCTCTGCTTATACGCGTGTGCTCTCTTTCTCTTTCTCTCTCTCTCTCTCTCTCTCTCTCTCGCTGTCTCACTCTCAAATAAAATCTTTAAAAAAAAAAAAGTTTTCACAAAAGATTTTATCACAAATAATCATCGTTGTAAGATGACTGTTTTGAAAGATAACTCTTTGAGCAGTCTGTAGCTTTCCCCTGGCCTGGTCTTGCCCTCGAGGGTCCCTGCTGTCCCCTGACCTCTATCTCTGCTACCCCAGGTCCCCACCAGCACACACCCCCTGCCTCTGCCTGGGGGGTTGTCCGAGGCGCTTACGCAGGTTCCTGATCCGCGTCCTCACAGCAGTGGGTTTGGCTTTTTCCTGGACTTGGGGGCCTTCGTCCCCGACCACAGGAACTGTCTGTCTTTGCTTTTTTGCCTCTGGCTCTCACAGGGATGAAAGGGAATCTGGATGGGGGCCGGGCTCTCCAAGAAGAGCAGACCATTTGTAGGAGGAGGCAAGGGAGGTTGGTGGTGTTTGTCACTTCCTGACACCGGGCCACTGTGCAAACCAGAGGGCACCCCAGAACGGCTTTGACAGTGTGTGCACGCAGTGCGAGCCTTCACGTTCCCCCTGCGTGCGCTTCAGCTACAGGCCTGAGGCCGGGTGCCCAGAGGACAGGGTACAGCCAGTGTTTTCTCAGGTTTTCTCAAAATCACTGGCATTTTTGATAAACCTCTGCCACTCAGCAGCAGCTAAGCCGTGTTCCTACACTGTAGGTCTGGGGGCCTGGGGCCCACACACACTTTCCTGGGCAGTGCACCATGGGACGCTGTTTTTACTGGGGTTGTTATCAGTAGTATGAACAATAAAAACACCCTCTTACGGTAATTAGATGGGCACTTGTCGTTTTTACGTAAGCAGATTAACTGTTGTGTTTGTGTGTCATTTCTAAATACAGCTTCTTCACCACTCAACAAATGGACAGTCATCTGAGTGGCCTCCTAGTAACTGTGCTTAAAAATAGCTTTTGTTTTGGGGTGCTTGGGCAACTGACTCTTGATTTCGGCTCACGTCGTGATCTCGGGGCCGTGGGATCGAGCCCTGGTTCAGACTCCACGCGGAGTTGGCTTGTCCCTCTCCCTCCCCCTGGCTTGCACGTGCACGTGCACACTCTAAAATCAATAAAATCCTCTTTAAAAAATCTTTTGTTTCAGGATATCTTGCAAATCCAAAATTAAGCCTTTGCTGAGTTACCTGACAGTGTGTCCTCAGGCTGCACGTGTGCCTGGTTTGGGCCCGACCAGGGGTTCCAGTCCTGCAGATGGACACCTGGCACCTGCCATGTAGCCCTGCACCGCGGCCACGGAAGCTGAGCCCCTCACACTGTCGCCAGCCTGAGCCGTCACACGGATGCCTCACTTGTATTTCCTTCGTCCTTTTCAGGGTTTCCGTCCATTTTGAGTTTATTCTTCTGTCAGTTGCTGTTTTCTGATTTGGGAGTGTTTCTCACAGGTTATTTATTGTCTTACCAGTTTGCAAAGCTTTTCTGTCTTACAGGTCTTAGGTCACATGTGTCCTAGTCTTGCAGATAGTCTTCCGACCTCATGTTTGTGACTTTGCCAAACAAAGACTTCTCATGCGCTTCAGCCTGTGATCAGGGTAATTTGTGTTGATGCCGCCTCGGGAAAGGGGAGTTTGGAGGCAGTGGACCGTGCCCTGGCCCCGTGTGATCACTTGGGATGTGCCTTGGCTTCCTCATCTTGAGGTGGCATAGTGGTTCCTCTGACAGACCAGGCTCTCTGTTGGCGCTCTGCATGTTGGTTCATGTCTGGTGGTTCTTGGAGCTCCAGGAAGAAGGCAGGAGCGTGCCCTCCGGTCCCCCATCGGTCCTCAGTCACACCTTCCGCGCTCATGGCATCCAGCCCTTGTCCTCTCCCCGTGTCCTCTAGGGTGATAGGTGTTCTGTCACCTGCCCTTGACGCCCTCGTGTACAACCAACCGACTGTCGCTGCGAGGCCGCTTCTGAATGCGGGGCCTGGCGGCACGGGGCGTAGACAGAGCGAGTGCCGTGCTCCGGGGTCAGCTGGCCCTGTGGTCTTGGACCATCGGCTCCGACTGGTTCTCGCACTGAAACTAGGACAGCGTCTTGCAGTGGTGTTTGGCAAAGGACAGGGATGCACTGCGCGTGTGCGTGCCACTGGGTGCTTGCAGCCTACGGTGCAGGCACGTGTGCGTGCTGGGGCGTGTGGAGGCTGGTGCTGGGGGTGTGTGCATGCTGGTGCCATGCGTGCCGGTGCATTCCTGCGGGGTGCATATGTGTGTGCGTGCTGGGGCGCGTGGAGGCTGGTGCTGGTGCCCGTGCGTGCCCGCTCCCGGCGCGTGCGTCTCACGGTCTGCGTCTGTCTCGCAGGGGCCACAAGCGGAAGCTGCCCGAGGAGGACGCCGGCAGTGCGTCCAGCGGGGAGTCGAGCGGGGAGGACGAGGAGGGCAGCAGCTCGGAGGCGGACGAGATGGCCGCAGCGCTCGAGGCGGAGCTCAACGACCTCATGTGACCTGCAGGGCGCAGGGCCGACGTGTGCTTGGCGCTCTGTCCCCGGAGGGCTCCAGGCCACGCGGGCCCTCGGATGTTTCCTTTTTTCCAGAAAGATGTGTATATTTGCAGAGCTCCACATACAGAAACACATAATTTTGCAGAAATAGGTGTTTTTAGAGGTTTTACTACGGAAAGTCTACTTTTCTAAGGGACAGTGTCCCGGGAGGCGGAGTGCCAAAGATGTCGCTGCGCCCTGCGCAGCCTGGTTCGGAGCGGGCGTGCAGGACGCGGGGCGGCAGCCGGGGCAGCCCGATGGGGGCCGGGCAGCGGGCGGGCGTGCGTGCGGGGCTCTCCTCCAGGACACAGATGTAAAGTTTTTGTATATCTATTTCGCATTTGACCCACCGAGCAGATTTCTCTTTCATTTAATAAAACTCCTTTTTGTAAGCCCGTTCCGTGGTGTGCTGTGGCAGGAGCAGCCCCCGCCCCGAGTGCCCTGCCTGCCCAGCAGCCTGTGGGCCAGAGAACACTGCCCTCCGGGCCCATCGCCGGGCAAACAGACCTATTCCTCTTCTAGGCCGTTCCGTGGAGGTTGGGCTTTTTATTACTTGTGGAGAGCTTCTCAGAAGCTTGTACCAAAGCATTAAGAACGCAGAGGATCACTGTTACTTGTGGCTATCAGGTGATGAGCATTGGATCCAAGATACCCCAGAAAACAAGGCAGCTGATCCTGGCTGACAAGCTGGAGAACAAGATTCATCACACAGCTTGTCCCCCAGACAGCTTGATCGTGCATCATCCCTGTCGCTGGGGTCCCGGGTCTGACCCACAGGCCCCTTGCGTTCGTGCAGCTCCGGTGAGAGCTGGTAGAGAGGCCAGGGGCCTCTGTTTCCGAGTTCCCTTGTCCAGAGATCTCTGGGCGCAACCCTTGGTCCATGCCATCCATGGGTAAATTCATCTTGATGGCCCCTCTGAGACGGCCCCTTCCTGTTGGTGGCGGCTGGGCTTTGGGTTGTGGGTGACCCAGGATGTGTTTGTGAGCCTCTAGAACAGTTTGAGGTGTTACTTAAAGACATCATTGGTTTAGCATACCTTTTTCAGTGTAGATCTGTAGCCCCACAAGTCTTTTCTCCTCCCCGTTTTCCAGACTACTTACTGAATTAGAGGTAATGTGTTAGGTTAAGGCTGTGTGCTATGCATGTTCTTTGAGTGCAAGTAACAGAATCACGGCTCCCCTGGGGTTATCTTGCTGTGTTACTCACTTGTCTGAGAAGCAATGGATGGAGCTTCAGGTATGGCTGGTTCTAGGTTTTCACTGGATACTCAGGCATCATCAAGAACCTGAATCCTCCTCCAGGAGTTTGGGCTGTTTCTCTCCTGGTTGTACTCAGTAGGTCTTCACACAATGGGGCATGATGCTCAGATCCCATCCGTACTTCTGATGACAGGCAGGGAGGGAGAAGGTGGGGGTGGGTGGGCGGGCAGGCAGATGTCCCAACAATCAAAGCACCACCCTTGCCTTGTTCTTTTCCAGAAGGTAAGTGTAGCTACGTAGATTTGCTGCTCTACAGCAGCAATAACAGAAGTCTCCAGGAGCTGGGCTCAGAAGGGGAGGACCCTGATGGTCGCTCTGTTAGCACAGAAATGGAGCCAGCACAGCTGTGAATTGGAAGAAGCTGGAGATTTCCTCCTTAAATGCCTCAGGCCACGTTTCTAAAAGGCCTCAGTGCTAATTCCATATCTTGCAGCATTGCTCGCTGTCACTAAAAAGCGTTTGAACTAAGGCGGGCTGATCCTGGGCTGCTGGTTGCTGTCACATCTGGACAACATTGTGGGGGCTCTGCACACCCAGGAGGGTGGGGCCAGAAGCTGTGTCCATCTCAGCTGGTTGGGCCCTTTCCTGTGGGTCCCAGAGGGAGACGGGGAGACCGCTCCTCAGTGCTCAGATGCCCCGGTGTCCCGAGTGCCCCAGTAAGCATCGGGAAAATGAGAGTGGTTGAATTTGAAGAAAAGACCCGGACCAGTGTTAGCAGGAAAGAAAGGCCAAGGCCTCGGAAACACAAGGAGGTGGTCTGGCAAGGGAAGACCAGGGGCCCAACGAAGCTCAACTGAGCAGGGAAGCACGTGGGTCTACAAGTTGCCGTCCCGAAGAAAGCTGGTGTCTTGAGTTCAGCTGCTAGGAACAGAGCGTGCCAGGAGCCATGATGCTGGTCAGGATTCTCCAGCAGCCCCAGGTTGCTTAATTTTCTGCCAGGTGGTGGTTTCCTCTGGACGCCGGGACTTGCCTTGGCCGGCAGCATTCCCGGGAGCAGGTGCGTCCATGTGGGGCATGGCCGTCTGCAGTGGGGCTCTGCCCTGTGGGACAGCTGGGCAGGAACGGGGCCTGTGGTGCACACAATGGCCTGCCCCTGGTCATCTGGCCTTTGGTGTTCTTGTCACTGTTAACCATGTGTCTGTGCCCTAAATGCACAAAAACTACCTTTTAAACAGACTCCAGTGCCCCTCCCTGGGGAGTGTGCGGGGCAGAGCCATCGGGCTTGGGGCCCTCACTCCTGCCGCAGAGGGGCAGTGGGGGCTGCAGGTGGTGACGCTGACCGTGCAGCCTGGTCAGGAAACACTAGTCTTGAGTCTTCTGTGCATCTCCATAAGAAGCTTTAACAGGAGACTCGGACTTGCTTCCCTGCACGTCAAGTCTGAGAGCTCCGCGGTCCATAAAAGGGCTGTAAGGAAACACGTGATCGGGAATTTGAAGAGAGAACTCCTCAAATCCACAAGAAATCTCTGTACAAGTAGGTAATAACTTAGGCCATTTATTTACAAACACTGAAAAACCTGAACCTGGAAATTTAATGGAATTTTTGTTTCTTCCTTGGGAAAGAGAATGTTGAAACTTTGTGTGAATATGAGTGGATCCCATGTCCTGAGTTTTTCATGTTTTCAGAACAACCATGCCCCTAACCGGTCTGCAGGCCCTGTCCGGCAGGGGGCATGGAGTCAGGGCCAGGCGGCTGTGGACGTGTCCGGGTGGGGACCCCTGGGCCCCTGGTCCCTGCACGGCAGCAGCGGAGGCTCTGGGGGATTGTACACGCTGGACGCACTAGGACTCACGCGGTTGTACACGTGAAGGGCGTGGGAATCCCACTTTGCGGCGTGGGAATCACGTCTCCATAAAGCCCAGCCATCCAGTGCCTGGCCGCTGCGTGCTGGCCTGGGTTTGCACACGTCTGTGCTCGCGTTCAAGGCTGCAGCCTGGTTTTTAAGTAAGGCTTTCTTTTTCGAAGGTACCACCCAGGTGGAAAACCTTTCAAGTCCCGAAACGGAAACAGAAGACACACTCATCACGCCACCCGAGGCTCATGATCGCATAATGGCCTTTTCTGCACTTGGCTACAATCGTTTCCCTTGCTTTTTAAAATTAATCTAATTGTGGCCTTTAACATATACAAATCAAAGATGAAGAAAAATTGCTAGAATCCTGCCACCTAATTTAACCACATTAACATTTCAACATGCTGTTTAGTCCACTTACGCATATTATTTTAATAGACTTTTTTTTTTAGCAGAATTGGGAAGGTATGGAGATTTCCCATAGCCTTCCGGCCCCCACACATGCACAGCCTCCCCATTATCCATAACCCCCAGCAGAGTCGTGTATTTGTCACTGTTGATGAGCCCACACTGACAAGTCCTAGTCAACCAAAGTCATGGTTTGCATTGAGTAACGAGGTGGTGTACGTTCTGTGGGTCCAGACAAATGTATGATGTCATGAATCCACCAGAGTAGTTTCGCTGCCCTAAAAATACTGTGCTGTCCCTCCCTCCCTCCTATGCCGCCCCCCGACAACCACCGAGGTCCTTCTGTCCCCCCAGTGTTGCCTTTCCCAGGGCTCCCGGCAGCAGCTCCGCAGGCCGGCCCAGACCGGTTGTCTCCACGTGGGGACACGCACTCAAAGTGCCTCTGTGTCTTTCCAGCACCAGAACCCAGACTCGGAAGTTCCTTAAGACAGACAACGTGGTTTCTTCAAAACATAATTTCTAAGAAAAAGAAATGGAGGGGAACCTAGTGGTTAACAAGCCAAGAAGTGTGTCAGCAGCTCCCGGTGTGGGGCTTGCCTGGGTCGGAAATCAAGCGACCTGGAAGGGGGCGCATGGGCAGCCTGGCAGCTTTTAACCTGGCGTAGACATGGATGCTGGTGACTATTTGTCACTTGTTTTAGAGGATGTGCTTTTTTGAGAGTCCCTGTTTGTTAGAAACCTGGAATGCGAGGTCTGGGATTTGCCTCAAAATGACAGAGACAGCGGGGACAGGTGGAGGTCCCGATGAGAACGCTGTCCGGGTTCATCGGTGGTGAAGCCGAGGTCTGCCTTCGGCATGTGTCTGAAATGTCCCTGGACAGACAGCCAGATGCAGTGCAGTCAGATGCACAGAATGAGGCCAGCTCCTCGCCAGGAGGCAGCAAGCACATGGGCGCGTCCCGGCCATCTTTCCAGGGAGGATTTGGGTTCATTTGTAGGGAAGAGCAGAATGAAGTGACATGTTTTCAGTGGTCATTTGCAAAGAAGAGCCTCCACACAAACGTGTGAGGACCACTTTCCCGTGGGTGGAGCCGTGGCCCCCAGCCACAAAATCTGCCCCAATTTGGCTCCAAACTGAGACCCTCTTGCCTTTTTTAACCACAACTTCATGGTTCTTGCGATGTCAGTTCTGGTTTCTCTCTTGCACGTCTGAAGAGGATGAGTTAGTATTTGTAGCATCCTGAGGCCTCCAGTCCAGTTCTCGAGAGGGCCAGCTCCTCTTACTCCTCAGTCCTGGGGCCGCGGGAGCTGCCCTGCAGCTTCTCCCCACTGCACTTGTCCCCTTGTCGGCATCTGCCTGGCGACCTGCACCTGCGCTCCAGAACCTCCCGCCTCCATGTCCTGTTTGTTGCATCCTGTTAGAACACCAGGCTCTTCTGAAGTTTCCTTCGGGTTCTTGCGTTTTATAATTTTGTAAAAGATAGTTTCTCTTACTCCGTATTTTTCAAACCCCTCCCCCACATTAAGATTTCTAGAAGTGTGTTCATTCTCAGAGGAAGAGCGGTCTGTTCGTGCTCAGAGCACGGTGGTTTGGGACGGTTATCACTACCCCGTGTTTGCAGCAAGAGCCAACCCCCGACCTGCAAGCTCGGAGGCTCAGACGTCCTCCTTTCTGCTCTCTGAGCAAGCTGCTTCTCCCCTGCAAAATGTTACTTAGTTTTGCCTGGTTTTGGATTTTAAGAGGTAATCCTCTTTTCCTCACTTAGCATTACATTTTTGGAATTTGTCCATGTCAGGGCTCTACGTCCTGTGTTCCCCAGTACCCCGTTATAGGAACATTCCGAAGTCTATTTGTTTGTTCTCCTTGTAATGGATGCTGCTTCTAGCTCTCGACGAACAGGTGGGCCGCTGGGAGCATTCAGTGTGTCCCCAGGTTTCCTAGACAACATGGTCACCTTCCTGGTTACAGCAGCTCACACTCCACCCGGCCCTGCCCGATGGTGCCCACGGCCCACAGGGGCAGATGCCCAAGCCCCTCACGGGTCAGCAGGGCCATGTCTGTGGACGGGACCTCCCACGAGCCCTGCTCGGCCACCAGTCTTCCCTGACGGTCTCTGGGGACTGGTTCCCACACTTGATGGACTGACGTTTCAAGTCCTGCTCTTCTGGGAGAGTGACCATCCTCGTGCAGGTGGTGACACGCCATAGTCACCAAAGGTCTCTGCTGGCACGGCCACTCTGGAAGGGCCAGCCGTGCCCCCTCCCCGGGGACACAGCCCACTCAGGATCATCAGCACTCGAGACCAGCATGGCTACCAAACACTGGAGTTTAGAAAACAGATCCCAAAGCCTCCCTCAGAAGCTCCTCCACTTGGGGACACATCTGCCCATTTCCAAAGACAAGCCCTTGTTGGCAACAGGGACGGTTCCACCGGACCAGGGGCGCCAGCACTAGGAGGTGCCACCGTCCCCAGAGGGACACATTGGCAGCTTAGTCCCTAATGTCCGCCCTGCTTGAGGATGTGGCTCTGGTCCTGGGCCCCAGACGCCCGTCACCAAGCACCCGGGGGAGGGGTGCACACGTCTGTCTGCACCCTCAGCATCCGGAATCCCCCAGCCTGGCTTCTGAGGGCCGGGACAGGAAAGCCAGGCCTTGGTCAAGATTCTCGCCCCAACGGTTATTTCTGTTGCGGTTGCTAAAACTAGTTTCTAAAATTGTTTGACGGTGAAGAAGGAAAGCTGGGACGTCAGTGCATCGATAGCATGAGGATGAATCTGCATCAGAAGCCTCTGCTTGAAATGCCAGAGGCTGGAAGGCCGGGCGCTGTTGGCGAGTCGGGGGTGGGGTGGTGGGCGTCTGCAGCCTTCGGGGGGCGCGGATTTGTCAAGGACATTAATAGGCACTTTCTTTAAAAAGCTTGATTCTCTGGAAAATCAGAACTTTTGAAAGAGGAAGGAAGGGAACAAAAGTAAGTCCTCGTGTCCTAAGACAGGAAGAAGCAAGTGACAGATGCTCTGCACATGGTTCAGACGCCATTGGAAATCTCCCTCCCTCCCGGGCACTTCCTGGGAAGATGCGTTTGATGGTGCAGGAGTTCCAAGCCCCGGTGTGCACAGCGCCCGACATGGGCCACCTCCCGTCACTCCTTGGGCGTGTGCCCGGTTAGGCTGAGATGTCGGGCCAGTGCATTCTGCATTTCTTGGACCTAGAACAGTTTGTACATACAGCAGGGGCTCAATAAAGGTTGAAGAAGATACAAGTTAAGGACGTGAGCCACTGTCCTCGCCTGACAGGGCTTTTGTGGGTAGGAGTCTGGACTCCCGGGGCCACAGGTGGGCACAAACCACAGGGCTCACTCTCTGGGGATGAACTGCGCACACGAGCCCGGTGACCCCCGCTCAATGGCAGCAGGGAAACTCTCCTGGCACGGTTACTACTGTCCCTGAGACGGGACAGACTCGCCTCAGCCTTTGTCTCTTCCCTGCTCGACTGCATGGAAAACACGAAAACTTCATTTCCTCTGCACCTTCTTCCTGGCCCACCTCCTACCACAAAGCCTTTCTCTCTGTCTGGCCAAGTTGCCATGCAGGTGCTCCAGAGCTGGACTCGCCCAGCACCAGGGACCCCCACGCGGGCCCCGCAGGTGTCCCGAAGCC
>NW_023270854.1:447173-464147 GCF_011800145.1 Mirounga leonina | reverse complement strand
ACCCCCACGCGGGCCCCGCAGGTGTCCCGAAGCCGACCCCCAGCACCGGGCACCCCCAGCACTGAGGTCCTGTGGAGGTGGTTTCCAGGCTCCTTCCTGGGGGGAGCTGCCCTTCCTACAGGCCTTGGACAGTCTGAGTCAACACAGCTGTCACTTTCAGACACTTTTAAGAAATGTTCCATTTAATTAAACCAGCTCCCTGCAGAGCCACAATCAAGAGTGGAAATTTCATGCTCCTCAAGAGCAGTTTCTAATGTACCGGACCTGCTAATAAGGCCTGTTTTGTCTTCAGCTTGTCTTCGGGAAGTTAAGCCCCAAGCTCTCCCTGGAGGTGAGGTGGAGCTCTGTCCTGAGCACGTGGCTGCCTTTGGGGCCGTGTCGCTGTCCTCCCCCCGATCTCCACGCCAGGGCGAGCAGGGACTGACCAGACATCTCCTCCCCGTCCCTCTGGTCTGCCCCTCAGGGCCTGACGGGTCCTTGGGGGGCGGGCAGGGGGAGACGCTTCTGGCCCTGCAGGAGGGGGACAAGACCCCACCGTCCTGGGCTGAGCGACTCGCTTAGGGTTATCTCTTTGGGTGTGGGTGCTCTGCCCTGGAGTGCGCTCGCCTCATGAGCTGTCAGAGCCACCCGGTTGAGAGAGGGTGGCTGCATGACATGGAGAGTATTTCGTGCACCATTAATGCTTAAATGTCCTTGTCTGGAAAATGGACCAGGTAACAGTGCTGGCGGGATTGGGTTAAGGATTGAATAAGATCATGAAATAAGGCCGTACAGGAGACAACGATGAGAATGTGTTTGTGAGGCAGGAATTAACCTCAAGTGCTTAATCCAGTTCTGTGCGCCTGGGGTCCTAACAAAATGGGATGAGGATGCTTATCGAGATTTTATGCTTCTTACAGGCTCAGAAACGCTCTCTGCTGTTGCTGAGGCTGTTAATAAAATGATGGAGGGAGGGAGGGAAAGGTGGATGATGGATGGCTGAGTGGGTGGGAGGAAGGACGGA
The DNA here is from genome assembly GCF_011800145.1 of Mirounga leonina. Taxonomy (NCBI): domain Eukaryota; kingdom Metazoa; phylum Chordata; class Mammalia; order Carnivora; family Phocidae; genus Mirounga; species Mirounga leonina. The sequence continues at coordinate 463,144 of NW_023270854.1, read as the reverse complement.
GGGAGGACGGAGGGAGGGAGGGAGGGATGGGCCTCCAGGGGTTCCCAGGGAACACCTCGTAAGAACTGAGTGAGCCTGAGTCCTTCAGGTTCCTGCCGCACAGGCCCGGCTGACCCGCCACGTGGGGTGTGGTCCGCAGGCCCTGCCATCCCGAGGAGTTGCCCCGGGGACCCTGCTTGCTGTTGCTGGTTAGACACACTCAGGAGGATGACCTCTGGCTTCCCCCGGCCTGAGGCAGCCCGACTGTGAGGACGTGGACACAGATCCGGGGCGCTGTGGCCCGGGACAGTCAAGGCTACTGGCCATCGCCCTGGCGGTGCAGCGGCCCACCTCCTAGCGCTGGCCGACGGCCTTCTCTGCTCAATGGCTTCTTGTTGGTGAAAGTGCTGGCAAATAAACCAGCTCCAGCTGCTGCATTACTGTTGCTTCATGTCCCAGCTGCCTTCCAGACGGTCCTCACCGAGCCTGGCTGCTGAGCCACGTGCTCCCTAAGTCAGGCACCTCCACTCCGGGAATCCGATGAGTTCACAGAAGCAGGGCTGACTTGGGGAGCCCGAGTGGCTCAGTTGGTTGAGCGACTGCCTTCGGCTCAGGTCATGATCCTGGAGTCCCGGGATCGAGCCCCATGTCTGGCTCCCTGCTCAGCAGGGAGCCTGCTTTGCTCTCTGACCCTCCCCCCTTTCATGCTCTCTGTCTCATTCTCTCTCTCAAATAAATAAATAAAATCTTAAAAAAAGGGGGGGGGCTGACAAGCCTCGTAAATGGGGAACAGGGACGACAGGAGGAGGACAGGGGCCTGCGGGTCGGGGGGCAGGCACAGCAGACAGGCCACTGCAGGACCCCCAAAGCCCAGCCCAGCCGGCAAGCCCCCATCCCCACGGCGTGGGCAGCACCGAGCAAGATGGGCCAGCAAGGACGGCAGCCTGGCTGTTTCCAGGACCAGCAGCGCCACCCAGACTCGAGACTGAGTCTGCTCACGGAGGTGGCAGGGAGTCAACATTCAGAGCCACAGAATCACACCCCCTCTTGTTTGCCACCATCATGGAGTACAGAGAAGCTACCCCGGGGTCCCTGCCCCTCCAGCTCCACCAGTCTCAGATGCACACGGGCCCAGGGGTTTGTCGAAGCACAGCCCCACTCAGCAGACCGGGGATAGGGGAGGCCTGGCTTGGCATTTCCATCCAGCTCCTGGGTGGTGCCACCGAGCCCCTGTTCGTGCACGTGCACAAAGGAGCAGAGGAGAAAGCCCCTGGGGAGTACAGTGATTCTCCAGGCACCTCGAAAGGGGCACCACGCCCTCCTCACGAGGTCTGCGTGCCTGCACGGCCACACTCCCACACGCTCACGATGCTTGCACACACGCACCTGCACGGCCACACTCCCACGCATGATGCACACACGCGTGCCTCCACGGGCACACTCCCACACGCTCACGATGCTTGCACACATGCGTGCCTGCACGGGCACACTCCCACACGCACCCGTGGGCAGTCGTCCCTGCAGCAGCCCTGCGCTCAGCACTAAGCATGTGAGCCTCCGCAGGAACCTCGTAGGTCCCGCTATGATCAGCAGAGACAGGAGGCACTTACCCCGGAGCCCTGCTCTCCGTGGGCAGATGGGCAAGCGCACGCTCTGACGTTTCCAACAGAAAGGGGCTCAGGCCACTGGGCGGCAGGCGGTGTGGGCGGCAGGCAGGCAAGGGCCAACACTGGGATGCCCAACAGGCATGCTGACCAGGACCCGAAGATGCCGCCCCGTCCTGGCGTGTTTGGTGATGATGGGCCTGCTTCCCAATCCTGGCCCCCCAGGTTGTTGGCTTCAGATACAACGTCTTACACCGTTTTTGGTTGTGAGATGTTCAGCATGACATCTTCCTGGCACCCGGCAGCTTGCCCTGATCACGTTATATTCTCCATCTTGGATTAAGACCCAGGAAGGAATAGAGTCAAATATATAAAGTAGAATGTAACTGTATGCCCAACAAAAGAAGAAACTCAAAGTCTTCAGCCCTGTTTCTCAGCCTCTGCGGTGGAGACCAGGTCTGCTTTTTCTTCATTTGCAGCCTGTTCCCAGCCCGAGGTCCCGCAGCAGGGGTCCCGGCTCTGGGATGCTACCGCGCGCTCTCCACGTCCCCCCAGAGGCCCGCTTCTCCACTCTTGGGCCCAGGAGCAGGGTCTGCAGAGCACGCGAGCGGCCAGGCCCGGGCCGCTGGATCGAGCCATCTGCGGAGCCCCTGTGGTGCACCCGTCTGGTTCCCGGATTACCTGCCGCCTCCCCCCGAGCTCCGCAGTCCTGAGGTCAGACACTGGACACAGGTAAATGCCTCCTTCGTACCTGTGGGTCGTACAAATCACCCTCCAGACCCACACGGGCACGTGCACACACAGGAGTCCGCTGGCTTCTTACTCACGCAGGAGACAATTTCCCACAGGCATGAACCTCGCCCCTGCTGAGCTGGGTGGGAGAATATTCGCTCCGGCCACAGCCCGGCCCAGAATGGACGTCGTGTGGAAGTGTTTATCCTTAGCGCCTGCCGTGCTGAGCACCGGGTGGCGGAGGAGGCGTTGGACACACATCGTACGCCTGGGCTGTACGTTAACTACACCGGAATTAAAACAGACATTTTTTAGAAAGACAGCAGAAACAACAGCTACAATAGTAACACTTGAAACATCCCAGCCTGACTGCCCCACTAGGTACTTTCAGCACCAGAAACAGGACGTGTGACATCATCTTTTCCTTTATCGAAAAAGCCCCTCAGTCTGAAAACGCAAACCCAGACCAGAGCCCAGGACAGGGGTTCATCCCGACAAGATGGAAGGAAGCATTCCTGGGGAGCTCAGCGCTGCCAAGGCCGCTCGCTCAGGACGTCCCAGCACACCCCGAATTCACGGAAAGACAGCCCCGCCGCTCCCTCAGCACCCACATCCCAGTGCAAAGGAAACAAAAGCGGCCACCTTGGGCCAAGGGACCATTCTAGAATGTGAATCCAGGGAGGGCGGGGGCACCAAAGAAGCCGACTGTCCAGGTGGGGCCTCAGTGTCCCGTCAGAGGAGGTGGTGGGGCTGGGGTCCTCCCGGCCCGGGGCCCTCCCTGCTCAGGGTCGTCCTTCCCTGCTCGGGACCCTCTCTCCCTGCTCGGGTCCTCCCTCCCTGCCCGGATCCACCCTCCCTGCCCGGGTCCACCCTCCCTGCCCGGGGCCCTCCCTGCTCGGGTCCTCCCTCCCTGCCCGGGTCCTCCCTCCCTGCTCGGGTCCCCCCTCCCTGCCCAGGTCCTCCCTGCTCAGGTCCCCCCTCCCTGCCGGGTCCTCCCTCCCTGCCCGGGGCCCTCCCTCCCTGCCCGGGTCTCCCCTCCCTGCCGGGTCCTCCCTCCCTGCCCGGGTCCTCCCTCCCTGCCCGGGGCCCTCCCTCCCTGCTAGGGTCCCGCCTTCCTGCCCGGGTCCTCCCTCCCTGCCCAGGGTCCTCCCTGCTCGGGTCCCCCCTCCCTGCCCCGGTCCCCCCTCCCTGCCCCGGGGCCCTCCCTCCCTGCCCGGGTCCCCCCTCCCTGCCCGGGTCCCCTCTCCCTGCCCGGGTCTTCCCTCCCTGCCCAGGGTCCTCCCTGCTCGGAGTCCGGTGCTGACCTATGGATGTCTGTCATGGGTGAGGCAGTGCAGGAGAGGATAGGAGACAGCGCCTTGCTCCCTTCCTCAAGAATGCCTAAACGGAGGTCTGAGGACAGAGTGGGGGTTGCAGGCACCGTTGATTTCTGTGTTGGCTGACCCACAAATGACGTCCTTTTTCTGTTCCAGAATCCAACCCAGGAGCCCCCGTTGCTCCCCGAGTCCTTCACCCCGTCCGGTCTGTGACGGTCCCTTAGTCTGTGTCATGACCTGGACCCTTGAGAGGAGTCCTGTGTGCTCTTGGTGAGAGTCATTGCTGTCCCCGTGCCAGGAGCCCCACGGGGTGCTGTGCCCTCCCACGCCCTCAGGGGGCACCTGGTGTCAGCCGTGTCCTCCTGACGTGGCCTTGATCACTGGCTTAGAGCGCGTCAGCCAGTTTTCATAAGTGTACGGGGGGGAGGGTTTTGGGGACTCTGCCAACCCCGTTGCTCATCATTCTTCTGCACACTGACGACGCTTACCTGTGGCCGCCACAGCTATGGGCCTGCTGAATGGTGGCCCGTGAGCCACGGCCCCTGCCAGGGGACCCGCTCGCAGGAGTGGCCTCCGTGGGGTGCGTGCCACTCGGTCAGGGACCACAGTCCCCGTGGCCTGGATGCACTCCCGGCGGGGAGCACCTCAACGGCTACGCAGATACCCAGGAGATCCTCAGAAATGGTCTTCGAGGGAATGAATCAATGGTCTCATTGGCCGTGAACGTGGAAAGCGAGCACGTGTCCACCTGAACCACACGGGCGGGGTTCTCAAACCTGGAAAGTAGCTTGGACCAATAGCCATGCATCTCTATCTTGCAAGATTTCCGGAACATCAGGCCAGGACATCCACTGCCAAGAGCAAGGTCCTGTGTGTTTCCATGTTGGGTGTGAAGGCCTCACAACGACCCACCGCGGCTCTTGGCAAACGGCAGGCAGGTGACTGTGAGGATCGCTCTTAAGTGAAAAAGCTAAAGATGCACCAAGTGCATGGACGTTTCCCCCCCTTCCCCCAAAGCAGGCGTTAGGGTGTGGGAAGAGCATCTTGCCTAATGTCGGAGGGCTCTGGAAGGTCCAGGCTGTCCGAGAAACCAACAAGGAGCCAGCATGACGATGATGGCGGGTACTCACTGGGCAACCAGGAGGGTCAGTCAGGAGAAGAGGGGACAGCCTGCAGGGGCCATGCCGAAGAAGGGACAGGGTCCTAGGGGGGGTCGTGCTGGAGGAGGGACAGGGTCCTGGGGGTTCATGCCGGAGGAGGGACGGGGTCCTGGGGGTTCGTGCTGGAGGAGGGACAGGGTCCGGGGGGGATCATGCTGGAGGAGGGACAGGGTCGGGAGGGGTCGTGCTGGAGGAGGGAGGGTCCTGGGGCGGGTGGTGCTGGAGGAGGGACAGGGTCCTGGGGGGGTCGTGCCGGAGGAGGGACGGGGTCCGGGGGGGGTCAGGCCGGAGGGGGGACGGGGTCGGGGGGGGTCGTGCTGGAGGAGGGAGGGGGCTCCAGAGCAGGCTGCTGTTGAGAAGCACAGACTGGGCCAGGCTGCAATGCTCAGGAGTAATCTTTCTTGCAAAGACTATTCCAAAAGAGAAAATTTGAGGACCTTTGTTAGAATAGACACACAAGGATAACCGTAAGGATTTTTATTCAATGTTTTTAAAAAATCAATGTTATGTGATGTATATTAAAGAGATAAAATATTAGGAAATATGCTGAACATAAATCACATATATATGACTTACACGAGTATGTATATATATTTAGCAATGGTTTTCCATTTCAGCAACAGAAAAAGGTATAAATACGAAACCCACACACATACGAACTTAAATTTTGTTTGCATATATTACACTATAAATACATATGTTCATTTTAAAAAGAGAAAGAAGGCCTGGATGCAGCCCGCACACGGCTCCTTCTACTCACTGTCCACGGTTATCAGTCCTCCCCCGCGTGTCTGCAGAGCTTGGCCAGACTTTGTCGGCTATCCCAGCCGTTCCGCCGGCCACGGGAGCGAGGAGTGGGGAGACCAGGGGGCCCTGGACAGAGGCACAGGCCTCGTTCTGTGTCCTACCCTGAAATCCCTCCATCACCTGCTGGTTGATCTCGCTCGCGGGGCCCCCGAAAACGGCAAGGCAGCTCACAACAGCAGCAAACCTTTTCATGGGGGGTGTGAGCCAGTGGTGCTGAGCCATGTTTCTGGGGGGATGCCCGTCCACCCAACAGGAGCGCCCTCACCCCGTCTGGAGAGCCCCCGCTCTGACGGGCACTGATCTTGCTGCCTGAGGAAGGCAGGTGCCCACCCAGCACCAGGGCTCAGTCAGGCCTTGTGTGTCATCTGGGCTGTGGCCCCGGCTCCACACTCTCCCCCGGGCAGGAACACGAGGGTTGAGACAGATGCGCGGGGAGGGCAGTTCTAGGCGAGCAGAGCCAGGCTGGTCGGGACAGCCCAACAGGCCGTTTTATGCTGGAGGCTGAAAGCAAAGGGAATCCATCCAGTACCTTGAACCCAAGGTCTTAAGTCCCCGCTGCCCCACCTCATCCCGTCACGCTTCAAGCACGCGGATAACTGGGGCGCCCCCACACCTTGCCCCACTCCAGAAAAGGCCCCAGACTCTGCATGGCCAGAGGAGGGGAGCCCGACTGACAGCAGAGATGCCCGCCGGCTCCGTGGCCCTCCTCCGTGGCCCGGGTGAGCCCCGTGCGGAGGGTGCCCACCGACATGGCTGCCCCGTGGGGGTGGGGGCTGTGCAGACGGGGCCAGCAGTGGAATTCAAGACGGTGCATATGGGGAGCCGGCAGCCAGGAGACCTGGGTGGCTTGGCCCTTCTGTCGTGTAAGTGGGGCGGAAGCCACGAGCCCGACGGTGACATCAGCTGCCCCTCCCGTCACAGGACGTGGACGTGTCATCTACTTCGAGGGAGACGTGTGTGTGCGTGAAGCAGCCTCGGGCAGGAAAGGCCTGCCGCACAGATGTGACAGGTTCAGCTCAACAAACACTGACCTGCTCTGCATCAGCCTCTTCCAGGAGCTGCACAACAGGCCAGTGTCTGCCTTTTAGGAGATCCCGTCCACACAAGCCGGGGCGTCTGAGGGCCACGAACCAACACTCCAGATGTGCGTGGCCACCTTCAGGCCCGGCGGAAGGACGCCGAGCTCGGACCTGAAAACCGACGTCGACTGCTTTCAGTAAAAGGGGACCACTTGGCTCACGCTGTCGAGGAAGAGCAGAAACGCCAAATCACAGAGACGGGAGGCAGGGTGAGCGTCCGCCGCCGCTGAGCCCAGGTGCTCGGTGCCCCTCATCCCGCGACACGGCACGGCGCCTGCCTCTCTCCTGCCCTCCGCACGCCGAGCTCCCACCCCACAGAGGAGCAATCTGCCTCCTGGGCTGAGGTCAGCTCTCCCCTGCCCGGGCTTCCAGCTAAAGCCTATCCACCCAGGACCCATCGGAGACCCTCGGCCGGGTAAGGCATGCAGCAGCCCCATCAAAGGAACATGTTCGGCAGGAGAGGGCCGGTCATGTTCTCAAGGACAAGTGCTGGCCTGCAAGAAAGGGGTGTTTAGGGCAAGAAGAACAGTCAGCGTCTACTGCACTAGGCATGGGGCCCAGACTCGGAGGTCAGAGGGGCCCCACCCAGGGAAGGGGAGCCCAGCTGGGTCTTCTTGGTCTCCGTGGATGGCTTCCTGCAGGCTGGGTCCCGCTGACCCTCTCCCGCCAACCCCTGCCTCCTGTGTGAGAACCCCTGTTAGCGACAGGAAAGTCTAAGTCTCGGGACTGCTGCGTTACATCCGACACTTGCCGCAATTCTTACTCGTTCATGCGTTTAATAGCTATTTACTTGGTGCTGGTCACGCTAGGACATGCGCAAGGAAGAGTCGCTCCTGGAAGCTGTTCTGGGCAACGAGGAAGCCAGCTAGGTCCCCTCACAGGGTGGGAGGGGCGGCCATCTGCTTGGCGGCCCGGAGTGACCCCACACCGTCTCCTGGCCCCTGGCGTGGGTGTCTGGTGGCGGCGGCTGGGGTTAATCTTCTGTGGCTTCTGGTGGGAAATGTGTCCTCCTGACGGCATCCAAGAGCAAAGACGCCCAGAGGGCACAGGCACGGAGCCGCTGAGCTTCTCCCCTGTGACTCTGACAAATACTCTCTTTGGCTGTGACCCCAGCGGCCGGAACTTCACGATGGAATTGATTTTGAGTCTGGTTTTAAGTATTAAAACGGTGTCCCCGGTGGAGGAGCTCAGCCGAGGCCCACAGGAGAGGCGCACTCTCAGCCCCTGGGGGGCACGTCCTCTCTAGCGCATCAAGAGGACCAGACAGCCGGTCGCTCCCTCCGGGAGCTGTTGGAGGTCGGGGTGCAGAGACCCCCAGCACGGCACACTCACTGGGAGTCCTCAGGAGGAGGGCCCGGCCCCCTCACGGCACCAAGTGCATGCAGCCAGCCGGCCTGGGGCTCTGTGGTCAGGGAGCTGCCCACCCACCTGACCAGTGAGCCTGTGAGCTCCTAACAGTTCTCCAGAAAGCTCCCTCTCATTTAATGTGGTCACTTGTGAAACTTTGCCTGGAAATTGGGCGGGGCCGGGAGCTGGGGGCGTCCTGCATATGGTAACTGCTACCTGGCTGCCCGGCTGCCCTCAGTGCCCAGCCACTCTCCTCCTTCAGGAAACGCAGCTCTGCAGTCGGTGCATCACCATGGACTCTCCCCAGCCTGTTCTTGTGTGGGACCACATTTCCAGACACGTCTGGGAAAACATCCAGCGATGGGCCGGGCGTTGGCGAGCAGCGTCTGCTGGTGTCCGGGCTTGAGGGCGCCGACCGGGCACCAGTTCCAGGCCTGGCCACCTCGAGAGCACAGACAAAAGGCAGGACAGCAGCGAGGGACTCCTCAGTCTCCTGCTTCACCGTTTATGTCGTAAGCTGCGGAAGTTAATTTCTAACAACGGCCGGTAATGACCGCCTTGCTGCGGCATTGGCCCCGCAGCCGTGGGACCCCGCTGCCTGCCCCGAACAGATATTAAGTGAGCCAAGGCTCTCCGTCCACACGGTCGTGCTGCCTGTTCTGCTCACGGCTGGCCTCTTTACAGCCTCTTGGGGTCCTGCCTTCTTTTGATAGAAGCGAATACATGTCAAGGGCAGACTTCGGAGGCGGGAGCATGGACGGCTCTTGGATGGGCCCCCCGGGGTCTCATGATGCAGAGAATCTAATCTGTGTGGTCCCGGCAGCACCCGGGGCCTGGCATCTCCCACAGGCTCAGACCCTGGGGCCTGCACAACCCTTTTGCGCTGAGGCCTGAGGGCCCGTGGCTACCCGGCTCATGTTTCCACTCGCCGGCCCTGCCCTCCCCTTCCCTCCACCCCGTGTGCCCAGCCTGCATCTCTTCTTACTCACACCGATCTTCAGCTGTCTCCCGAATGCCCGCCAGCACACATGCATGTAGCAAACCGCAAGGATGATGAGAACTCCCCGGGCAACAGCCCGGGGACTGCTGTAATTGGGTCTGAATCTTGCTGGCCTTCTGGAACCGGTTTTCACAGCACATGGCCAGGCCAGTGCCTGGCCCGGCGTTTAGCCAATTAGCCAGCATCCCTGGTTTCGGAAGTGAGCAAACAGACCCGCTGAACACAACACAACACAATGCCACAAACCAGAACCACTTCAAGCCTCCGTTTGCCGAGGAAGCACCGATCTCTGGGCCGGCTGCTCGGCCCCAGTGAGGGGCCCTGGCTCTCCAGCAGCTCAGCTCCCCAGGGAAGCTTCTCCTCAACCAACTTCCCAGCTGCCGTCCTGGGGCCCACAAGGCCCACAAGCTCTTCCTCTGACCCGACACTAGCCTTCCCTGGGCACTGCCCCAGCTCATGCCGGGCTGCCTTCTGCCCGAGCTGAGATGAGCTTGGTCAGCGGCAAGCAGGCTAGGACCCTTGTGCCTCCCCCACCCGCCCCTGGGGGCAGACCGAGCAGAACTGGCCTCCTGCACTCCCTGGTTCAGGTATCTTCATTACCGATAAACGATGTTTCCGCCCTGAGAGGGGAGGGACCTTGAGGGGCCTGGGGGGGGCACAAAGGACGCACCCCTGCCACCAGGCTCTGGGCTGCGCTGGGGGTGTGGCCTCTCCCAGCGCCCCTGCTGTGGTGACGAAGTTCTGGGAAGTTCTAAAGCGCCACCGGCTCTATGTGGAAGGAGTGCAGGGCCCCAGCTCCGGAGGGAGCTTCTCCCTCTGCTTGCGCTTCCCAACGACATTCGTCTTCCCCAAGACCTGCTCTCGCTCTCCAACCGGTGGGCCGCAGTACTTCCTTCGAAAATCCAAATTTTCAGTTTTATAACTTGGCCAGAGATCCAATTGAGAAAAAAGAAAACAGTTTTTGAGAAAGAAGGAAAATTCAGAGCTAGCAGCCTGTGGCATTTCTCTCCACAGCGGGGTTTCTCCAATTGCTCTATCTTAGGAGCTCCTGCCAGGGGCGTCTGGGGAGGACTCGGGCGCCCCCCAATCACTGCACTCTACCTGCTCGGAAACCGTGGGGTATCTTTTTATTTTGGGTTCTGGTAATCTCTGGCTCGTGGGTGTTGAGAGATGGGGGATTTTCCAGTCCTTCCAGAGCAAATACAGGAAACTAAGTGAGCAGGGAAACCATTCAAATTCCGGGCCTCTGCCTTTCAAGCCTCTGCGACACCGTGACTGTTCCCTAAATAATGTTGCCAGAACTGCGTGTTGACCAAGGGACGGAATCAGCCAGAGCCTGTTCCCTGGACACCGTGGGATGCCCTGCGGGGACCGCAGACCCTGAAGGTGGGGCAGTCCGTCCCGTAGCTGCTGAACCGACTGGCAAATGCCCGGCATGGGAGGGGTCCCTGAGACGAAAGGAGCAGACAGACGAGACGTTCATAGCCAATCTGAGCAAAACGACACTTTCCCAGAAGTCTCCGCTTCAAAGCACGGTCATGTATTGGATGATGTGGTTCCAAGTCAGCCTGGGTGTGCAGCTGCCAGCGATGGGGGCAGGCCCACCCACTCCCCTCACCTCTGCTTCAAGCCTGAGTCCCCACCCAGGGGGTCTCTGTGGGAACAAGCCCCACTGGAGGTGAAGTGCCCTGCACAGCACCCAGGACGCTGGGCCATCTTTACCCAAGGCTCGGGGCCCCGTCCAGCATCGCCCGCGAGCTGCGGCCGAGCACAGAGCTGGGCTTCCGACCCAGCAGGGTGTCCCCCCGGGTCCCAACGCGCAGGACAGGTCCTCCGGCAGCCCCGCGTGTGCCTGTGCCCCCCAGTGCCAGCTTCCAGCTCAGAACATTCTAACAACTCTGCCTCCTAGGGCTGGCATAATGAAAACAATAGTTTTTGTTTTGCTTTGTTTTCTGTGCACTGTGCTTTTTCAGCCCTCCTGGGTCTAAACTCAGCATCCAGCAAGGATGCAATGACAGGGAAGCCTGACCCTGAACCCTCGGTCTCCCTCGAGCTGCTAGGACACCGGAGGGACAGTCGCAGAAAGGGCTCCCCACTCGAAGAGCCCCCCTCCTCGGCCAATCGTCACCTGGCAAACTGGGCCGCAGAATGGGAGAAAGGAGAGCGTACACGCTAGGGACACAGGACTTTCTGAGGCTGACAAGACCGTTAGAAGTCACCAGGGATCATCAGAAAAATGTGCAGGTAGAGCGCCAGGTACATCTGGAAAATAGGTTAGAGCAGAGTCAGCAAATCCGTACGAGTGAGGGTCGCAAAGAGGAAGGCAAGTCCCGTGTCAGAAGAGAACACTGAGCGGAGACCATGTTCCCCACAAACTGACCTCCCTTCCCCTTGCTTGGCCCAGATAAATGCCTCTGGAATCCAGCCATGACTGCGCCACTTCCTGTGGAGCTCAGCGCCATTCCTTCATCCCTTCGAAGAACTCTGTGTTCCTGCCAAGCGCCAGTCTCCACAGGATTGGGGGTGACAGATGCAGGCCCACCTGGAGGAACGAGACACTGAACCAATGAGAGTATGTAGCAAAGGGGAGTGCATTACGATGGCCTGCCCGCCGCCCATCACACCTGCCCACAGTCACACGGGCCTGCCTGCCACATCACACCTGCCCGCACAGTCACACCTGCCCACCTGCCGCATCACACCTGCCTGCTGCCCCATCAACCTGATACCTGTCTATGGGTCTGTTTCCCCGGTAAGAGTAGAGGCTCCTCCATGACAGGAACTTTTGCATCGCAAGTGCCTGGCACATAACTTGCAGGGAGAGGGTAATTAAAGAAGGTGCTGGAATGGGTGAGAAGAAATTTTTTTACAATAATAGGAAATTCAATCCGCAGCACCGTGTTGCTGCACACCAGGAGGAGCTTCTATCGTGGACTCAACCAGCCAATTCACTACGAAATGTGGACGCCCCGGAAGCTGGTTGACCACAGTCTGAGGGAGGCGATGCAGCCTCAGTAACAGGCAGGTCCACATGGGTCGTCCCAGGGAAGCAGAAACAAGCAGAAAATGCCGATGACCGCGTATTCTCAGTCTACGCTGTTTGGTGAATGAGTTTTCTCTGGGACACCTTGGTTGGAATCTATTCTAACGTGGGAGCCTCAGCGAATTCTATACTAATTTTAAATGCTGGCTCAGCTCTGGACCCCACACGAGAGGGAGGACGCAGGATGATTCAATCCACGGCCACACAGATGAGTAAAGTGCTGTCAGATACATGTTATGAAAGATTGCTAACGGAACAGGAATTATTTAGCTTGGAGAAGGGAGAAGACAGGCCGAATTCATTACCCGTAACATCTCTATTTTTAGCTCCTGCAATTCCCATTTTGGGGGCTTGGGGGTCACTGGCCAGGACTGGGGGCTGCCTTGTAGGTGGGGAGGGGCCGTTCCTGACTCAGCTGCACACTGGGTCGCTGTTTTCTCTTCTGCACACAGCCAGGATCACATTTTCTTCACTGCAATGGAGAGTCAGGCCTCAAACAAGTACAATAAACCAGGGTTTGCTTCTCTATTCCTCCAAATTGTATTTGAGACATTAAACGTTCCTGCCCCATAAATGCAGCAACACCAGATGACCTCTGAGATTAAGTCCAAGTGGGAAAACCTCATTTTCCCATAAAGAAAACAGTGATTTTCTTTATTCTACAAGAATTCGGGGTGTGGACATCAGGTAACACCATGATTCTCAGGTGGCGTGTCTCTACCCCCACGCCCCAGCACATCTGGAGGGTCTCGGTTACATATGGGGGGGCACTGGCATCTTATGGGTGGGGGCTGTGGTGCTGCTGAATATCCCGTGAGGCACAGGACATCTCCCCCTACCCCAAAATGACCCACCCGAATGCTGAGGGAGTCGAGGCTGAGAGGCCGCGGTGCAGGCTGTCCTGTGGTTTGTCCGTTCTGCATGGTCCCCTCCCCACCATCCCCGCCTGACCTGCCAGGGAGCTCATGCCTCTGGACACAGTGATATTATTCTGGGACAGAAACGAGATGTCGGATCCTTCCTAGGACTGCTGCCAGAACGTCTCTGCACCGGAGACTCCAAGATGCCAGGGCCTCTGCCCATGTGTGGCACCTGCTGAGAACAGAGCAGAGAGGACAGCAGGGCCAAGACATGTGGGAGGAGAAAAACGGACCCCGTGACATTGAACCCTAAACTCAGGCCCACCTGGGGCTGGGCTCGTGGTCTTGAGCAAGTGGGTTAGACGGCTGAGTCTTCTGTAAGCTAAGCCAGTGTGAGAACACTTCTCATGCCCAACCAAAGTCCTGGCTATATGCCCATGGATGCCGTACTGTTTTCAGCCAAGGGGCAATCTATACAAATAAAATATAAGGCCACTTACTCTTTAATAGCACACTAGAGGAATGCGGAGCGTTTTTGCAAAGCCTACAACTCTTTTCCTCTGATTTGAAGTTGAAAATGTCAGAAGAATTCCTTTTCTTTCCTTCCTTTTGTAATGTGAAGCAGCCATCTGGCTGTCACTGCCGCCAGAGACCAAACACCACTAGCCAAGACCTCAGAGGCTCCTCAGGGCGCAGTGTGGGGAAGAGAGGAATTCCTAATTTTCCACCTACCAGATTTCCCAGTGGATCCAATGTGACCTCTAACTGGTCGATTCCAAAATGGAAGAAAATGTTTCAGTTGACCACCTCCAGCCAGCAGGGATCTCCCCTCCCCTGCACCTGGTTTAAATTTTTTTCTAGTTAGTTGTTTCAAATGCAGGAAGTATGACCAGTTGCTACCAAACTGTAAGATCACTTTTTTTTTTTTTTCCAGAAAACTTGTATAACTGGTAAAGGACAGTGGCTCATAACACAAAGCACAGCGGTCCTTCCCGCCCACGAGTGAAGCCGACAGACTGTTCCCTCCTGCTCGGTGTGGTCACAGCCCTCAGCAGTGGGGACGCCCACCGTCTGCAGGGGCCCCGGAAGTAGGGGCATCCATCATCCATCAGTCCAGTTCTTTGCTCCTTACGAGCTCTACCTGGGACAAACCTTCCAGAGAGTTCCTCACTCCTCCAGTGGGCGAGACCCTCACCCAGCCCCTGGGCACAGTGTCTCTGAATCCCTGGAGGCCTCCTTCTTTGCTTCTGGAGCCACCGGGAAGGGTGGGGAATGGGGAACAGGAGCACCCCGACACGGAGCCAGAAGAACCCTGCGCTCCTGCAGGAAGCATCGTCTTTGCTCTTTGAACAAATAGAACAAGTACAACCCAGTGCCTGCCACAGGCGAGATGCTGTCCCAGGCTCTGAGGGACACCGGGCACCTGCCGTCCAACACAGGGACAGGGTGGGGACCAGCCACACACATGCATGCAAATGGACGCACATTTGCACATGTGCACACGATACACACACCTCACACGCACACACACGTCTCAGCCATGCGCACGCACACCGCTCAAACACACAAAATAACACCAGGTTAAGACACCTCAGGTGGCAGGCGTGAAGGGCCTGGGAGTCCCAGCAAGTGTAGCAGGGACAGCTGTGCCCCGGGGGTGAGCTTCGGGGACACACCTGCTCTGTGGTTGTCACCAGCTTCCACGGGCAGGAGGCTCCTGTCTGTGCATTTGCTCCCTCCCTGGACCCAGATCAGAGCGGAGGTTACCATCCCAGCTGCAGAAGCAAACCACAACTGTCTCATGGGAAAACGCTCTCGGAATTTCCAACAACCCACCACCGAGACACTGATAAATGCCACGGATTGTGGACACTGCACAGGCAAAGATGAGCATAAATGAGCATAACGCACCTACAGGCGGTAAGTCGGGCAGCGACCCTCACGGACTTACTACCTGGACCCACCGGGGGCCCAGGACTGGGTGAGCAGAGCTCTCGGGCTGCAGAACCCAGGACAGGTAACATCCAGCCCCAACCTGACTCACACAGCTCCCACCACAGGGGCCCGGCAGGTGATGTTCCCAGTGTCCCTACGGTCACCCCACCGGCTGCCACCCGCGGACGTGCAGGGGGAGGTCTTGATGCTGCTTTGTCCAGGGGCCTCATCGTGACCTTGATATTCCAAATGGGGCCTGACCGACGCCTTCTGGTCCCATAGGAAGCACGAGAGACAACCTACATTCCTTGAGTGTATTTATGTCCCAGGAAAGGGCCTCCACCCCGCTCTTGCACAGTGAACCCCACCCCAAAGAGCTAACTCCTCACGGCAGAGGCCAGCAGCTGGCCACCGGCTGAAGAGTCGTCCGCACCATGGGGACGCCGGAGGCCTCGGGGATTGTTCATGTTCCTCATTAGGAAACCCCAGAAGCCAGGGTGTAGAGCATGAAGCTCACACCCATGCAGGGCCTTCGTGGGAGCCCTCCAGCCACGTGGCTAGCATGGTAACGAAGGCCGGCAGACCGAGCCACAACCACCCCAGACGCTGTCAGGATGAGTCTGTGCAAGGGAAGTGTGAGCCAGGGTGCGAGGCTGAAAATGAATCCAGGGAAAAATTCTAGCAAAAGGGCAATTCCACCTTAATTCTAAGAATTCTACACATTCTTAGAAGCCATGGTCTCCCTATTTATTTGGAGGAGATGGAGCACATTTTCCAACAGACAAGTGTAGGCAGAACGGCACAGCCAGATAATGGTGGGTGTGTGGGGTCCGTGGCCAGGACGGACCTCTGACCTGAGCCGAGAGGGTGTCTGGGCTTCTGGGCCAGCTCTTGGGACACCAGCCTCGGGAGGTGACTAAGAGCAGCATTCGCAGATAGGAAAGCATCCAAATGCTGAAGCAGCCTGGGCTTTCTGGTTTTTGCTTTCAGTTAGAAGCGCTAATGATACACGCATGAAGAGTCAGAGCAGGTGCGCCTCTGTCCCGGGCGCTTCTGTCCCGGGCGCCTCTGTCCCGGTCGCCTCTGTCCCAGGCGCCTCTGCCCCGGTC
>NW_023270854.1:442159-447163 GCF_011800145.1 Mirounga leonina | reverse complement strand
CCGGTCGCCTCTGTCCCCCGCGCCTCTGTCCCGGTCGCCTCTGTCCCGGTCGCCTCTGCCCCGGTCGCCTCTTGTCCCGGTCGCCTCTGCCCAGGTCACCTCTGCCCCGGTCACCTCTGTCCCGGGTGCCTCTGTCCCGGTCGCCTCTGCCCCGGTCACCTCTGCCCCGGTCACCTCTGTCCCGGGCACCGCACCAACAGCCACGTCCACCTTTCCCTCCAAGGGACTCGGGAAGCCGTGGCCACGTGGGCCAGTGTGCTGGTTGTCCGCACTCCCTGTCGCCATATCCACTCTGCCCACCTCTTCTGCATGTCTCTGGCACCATTCTCCTCACTTACAGGAAAATCCTTGGTCTTTCCATGCAATTACTGTGCCTCATTCGTTGTCTTCGAGGAAGGCAGCTACACCCAACACAAGCTGAGAAGTGCCGCTGTGTATTTCTTAGGAATCCGAGAATGGCTCTTTGTTCTGTTTGGGTTCGTTGTGTGTGGGGGAGTCGACTGTAGCTTCCTCTCTGTGTCTCCCTTCGTCTCACTACTGTCTCCTGCCCCAAGACCTGCGTTTTCTGTGGAGGTTGAAGACAGGGGGAAGTGAGCACACGGAGTGGCTCGTGTTTGGGGAGGACGAAGGTGAGGAGCAGCCCTCCGGTGCGTGTCCACGGAGCCCCTTCCCCCTCGAGGCCGCAGCAGGTTCATCAGTCCGCCCGGGGGGTAGCATCGACACGGTTTCCACGAGGGCAGCGCTGGGTCTGAAGCGTCCCTCGGGCCGTGGAGCCCAGCACCACATGGCTGTTCCGCTGACACGTGAACAAATCGTTGCTGAACTGGATCGAGGTGAGTGAATGGCCGGGGGCTCTGCTCTACTCACAGACAAGAGCAACTTCTCTTCAGAATGTCTGTAATGCCAAATAATTCAGGAAGAAAAGCAAGTCCCAATCATCCAAAACCCTGTTCCAGTATACCACACGGACGAAGCAATTCAAATAATTTAAAGTGTTATTACATCAAATGTGAGATACTTCTGAGAAGCAGGGCCAGTGAAATCGAACGTGAAATCCGTGGCCCAGAACCAATAGGGCGGTAAGAGATGCCTGCATCCCAGGGTGGATGGAAAGTCAACGACGGGAGACAGTCCTAAAGAAATCCTGTGGTGCTTCCTGGATCGGGAACATGGCATAATCCCGAAAGCAACTCTGAGGCGGGTCCTGGAGTTACGGATAGAAAGCCCAGACCACACACACCTGCCGCCTGCGGTCTGGAAAGGGAGGGACCCGATCACAGACGCTCTATGAATGCGTGGAACTCCTCCCTTGTCCAAGAGCAAAGAAAGGACTGATTGCTCCCCCCACCCGCCCCCAGAGTGCCCTTCATCGGAACTCACTGTATTTGACCTAAATGACCAAACTGTAATCTGCACACATTCCCTGCGTGGAACGCTGTTCTCTTCCTGAACCACAAGGGAGCAGGAGAAAGATCGGCGCGGTCTCTGCTCCATCGGGAACACCACAAAGTAAATGTATCCACATTTCAGGAGACTGATTCCCATCTGGAGCTCAAATTAAGGTGAGTAACAGAAATGTGGAGCCAGGGAATTTGGGATGAAAAGTAATGAACAGAGGAGAAAATCTGAGAAAGCTCAAAGGGAGGCTGGACGCTTGATCCTTCAAAAGCAGGATGACAAAGCAGATAAGAGAGTAACTCGAAGTAGCAAGAGCCGCCATCACCCTCGGGGGTTTGGGGCAACTGCAAGATGACCAAACTCTCAAGAGAAAGGAAACTCTGAGGACGGAAATGTAGACCGAGAAGTGCTTTCCAGTCGCAGCTGAGTGAAGCTGTGAAGGGCTCGCTGTGGAGGAGATGGTGGCTCGGGCAGGAAGCCACCGTCCGGAGGGCGGTAGGTGCCAGAAACTGTCCCCTCTGTCACAAAAGCAAAGGACAAAAGGCGAAGAGCCAGCCAGGTCAGCGGAAGAGCGCAGCCAGCACGGACCAGGGCTGTGGGGACACGACCGCGTTACAGCCCCCAGGGACCCCCGGCCCAGGAGGGGAACAGAGGGGCAGGTGCTTCTTGCTGCCAGGGCTGGGGCGGCAAAGCAGGAAAAATAGCCTGAGCCGATTGCAGCAGAGGCGGCATGCCCCAGTGAGCATCCTAAAAACCACTGAATTGCACACCTTAAATGGGTGAATTGTCCGGTGTCTGAACGCTATCGCAATAAAGCTGTGGCAAAAAAAAAAAAAAAAGGAAGGAATATATCATCTCTTGGTTTGAAAAGCAGCCAGGAAATCAAAATTCGTGAAAAGTATAAATACCTAGAAAAAGTGACTACTTTTGGAAAATATTAGTGAGGAAAGGAACTAGACGTCTGCGTCTACAGAAGCAGCGCCTCGCTTCCTCATCACACGCCACAATATCCGTCTGCAAAACACATGCTCAGGTGCCAGGAGCCAAGGACCCAGGAGGCAAAAACCAACTCTGCAGGCCCCGCACAGGGGGCCTCCGTCCGCCGAGACAGAGATCAGTGCATGCACGCACAAACCTGCTCCTTCAAAGAAATGAGTTTTCAGTTACGTTCACCACCAGGACTTGCCTAAGAGCGCACCAGTCCGTACTCACCATTATGTTACTGCAGCAAAGAACGGGTCGGGATACGCCTCCAAAGACGTTTACGGCAGAGTATTCTATACCAGCGAAACACCAGAGCAAATATAAACGTCAAATAATAGGGTTTCAGTTAAAGTATGGTACTAGCCACAGGATCGGTTTCTATGCCATCATTTAAAATGACTGAGGGGCACCTGGGTGGCTCAGTCGGTGAAGCATCTGCCTTCAGCTCAGGTCATGATCCCAGGGTCCTCGGATCGAGTCCTGCATCGGGCTCCCTGCTCAGCGGGGAGTCTGCTTCTCCCTCTGTCCCTCCCCCTCACTCGTGCTCTCTCTTTCTGTCAAATAAATAACATCTTTTTAAAAAATAAAAGTAAATTTTAAAAAATGACGTTGGAGCCTGGAAAACATTGTTTCATTTCTTGTTAAGGAGTGAAAATCCAGCATACATTATGGTGCTGTTTTTGAATATAAACAAACAAAAATATATTTTTACATTAAAAGAGAGCAAAATGCTTTGGTACAAACATTAGGTACCCAAACCGTAGCAGTAATAAATTCTGGATGACGGAGGTGGGAAAATCAGAGGGTTTATTTTCCCCTTTGTATTTTTCCCAGAAAGTTTTCTGATTTTCTACAATGAGCATATAATATATATACATATTTTTTGTAAATGTTTGCTCCTTTTCCAAAACAGAAGCTACACGAAAGTGGAAATGCATCAACCAGGACATGAACTGAACATTATTTAGAAAAAGCAACAGAGAGGCTACCAGGATGGTATGGGTACTGTCTTCTGCAGCCTGCCCCTGGGTCCCTGCCCTTGTGGACCACCATAAATGCACGGACACAATGCTAGCCACACAGGGACCCTAGGCCGCGTGGCTGCCGGAGGGTCCAGGACCCCCAGCAGTAGCCCCTCACCACCGCTGCCTCGCTGTGATTTCAACAACAATCAGAAACACAGATGAAACACTGGGAGGCTCTGAAACAGGGAACACAGATGACACAAGAGGATGAGATGCATATGAGGGAAATCACAGACTGGCCTGCAGGAAAAACACCAAGTCAGTTCAACAGAATCACGCGCGTGGCCCGCCCAGCGCCACTTAGAAGCCTGGTTCCTTCTATCTGATTTCCAAGAGGCTTTCGAGAAAGTCTCCGTGGATACCTCCCAAACAATTCGGGAGATGTGAGTTGCTGGACCGGTCTAGATGGGAGGCAGATTGCGCTGGCCCCACGGTCAGGCCCAGGTGAACGGACCACCGGTCAGCTGTACATCCCAGGCAGAGCCCGGTGGAGCCCAGGGCCCAGGCTCAGCCCCGCTCTGTCAGCAAGGACGGCACCCAAGCCTTGGACAAACAATTTTCCTCCGGCTCAAGGTGAGGAATGAGCTAATATGTCACATGATGCGATTAACTTTTCTGAGACATCTAATTTTAAAGAACCAAATGACTGAAAATTATGGATCAGGAAAGATAAAAAAAAAAAAGTAGATCTAGAGATTTTTGTTGACTAAAAGGCCAGGGTTGACAAAATGTGATGTCCTGCAGAAGAGGCTTGACACACAGGGGTGGAGTGTGGGGCCCCGCTGAAGGGCACAGTCCCAGGGGCCCAGAGACCCCGTCAAAGGCACAGCCAGGGTGAGGCGGGTGTGGAAATGTCCTCCTGGGAGGACGGGCAAGGGTCCAGGTAACGTTGAGTCTGAGAAACCACATATCCGCCCATACCCCCACCTAGGTAAACAGCTACCAGCTGTTGGGCCATCCCGCTGAGAACTTTCTGAGAATTACCTTGTTTGCTTATCTATGTTTTAATGCGTTTTCTCCTGGTGGGAGGGTTTCTGGGTAACAGTCAAGGCCTCCTTGGCCTGGGCAGCAACCATATCCATCCTGCCCGGGGGCACGTGCTCCAGAAGGGGGATTCTGCTAGACCTAAGGGGGACTCCGCTAACAAACAGGGCGGTCCCAGAGCCATCATTCCCGCGGGAGAGGTGGCCTTTCCCCGGCGGGGGGCCAGGCTTCTCCCGATCCGAAATTCAGTGAGTGTTTCTATGGAGAAGAAACCTCCCTTCCGAGGTCTACGTGTTCAGGCTCAAGCTGGGAGGAACACTTCCTTCTTGAAAGTGCAAGCGATGACACCTCTCCTTACCAGAGCTGTGCCGGTCGTCCAAGATCCATGGCACGGACGCCACTGGTGCGCCAGCCCCCGACAGCGGCTCCCTGGGCGCCGGGCCGAGCGTCTCCAGACTCCAGTGCCTTCCCCAGGGCTCGCAGGGCGGCGCCCAACGGGACAGCCCCTGGCTCTGCCCCTTTACCACAGGGTTGCTTCGGGGTGTGGTGAGGAGGGATGCGGGCGGGGGTCTCTGCTTCTGGAGCCGCCACGGTGTGTGTGTGTGTGTGTGTG
>NW_023270854.1:430851-441759 GCF_011800145.1 Mirounga leonina | reverse complement strand
AAAACGCGCCTCCGCCCGGCGGCGGATCGCCGGGGCCGGGCGGGGCCGGGGGCGGCGCGCGGGGCGGCGCCGGACTCCGCGGGCTGCCAGCTCCGGAGACGCCGCGCTCCGCCCCGAGGAGGCCGCGGCCGGGCGAGCGGAGCGGCGGCCCGCGGAGCCCCGGCCCCGAGGTAAAGTTGCGCGCACGGTGGAGCCGGGTCTGCACCGGAGGGTCGCGGGGCAGAAGCGGGGGCTGGGGAAGAGGCAGGAGGTCTGCACCGGGGGATCGTGGGGACGGGGGGCGGGCAGTGTCTACCAGGGAGGGTTGCTCGCAGGACAAGGGACAAGGGGGCGCGGCGCGGAGGAGATGTCTACGTTGGAGTCCCTCCGGGCCAAAGAGGGGCAGGGGCAGGGGGTGTCTACCCCGAAGGGGCCGGGGCCGGAGCAGGGCAAGGGGGCGCGGACGCCTGTCCCGACGCGGCGCTGGTCCCGCGTGCACACTTGCTACTCGGCTGCGCCGTGGAGTGGGGGCAACGGAGATTCGGGGGCACTTGAAGCGCCCTCCCGGCGCCCTGGGCCATCGGAGGAGGCGCGGGCCGTGAGGGGCGCCGCCCCCAGACCCCCGCCGAGACCCGAGCCCCCCGCTGGCCGGCGGGCGCCCAGGGGGAGGCGCGCGCGGCCCGGGCCTCTGGGTGCGCTTCCATGGAGTCTGGGCGGCCGCGGCCGCAGCCGGCTCCCGCCTCCGACCCGTCTGTCCGCGTCGGATCTGCCGGAGCCCAGGTGAGAGGAAGGGCGGGAGGAGCAAAACGGCGTCGGCCGCGGGGGTGACCAGGGCTCCCCCCGCTCTCGCCCCCGCTTGGCAGGTGGGCGCACCCGGCTCGAGCTAGGAGGCGGCGGGACGTGGGCGAGCGCTTGGCTCGTGGGGGCCCTTTCCTCCCCTCTTCCTGCCGCCCCTCATACCCACCCCTGCGCGCCTCACACGCGCACCCGACACGCATACACCTTACACAGGCGCGCACCCCACACACGCACCGCCCTCCTCCCAGCCCTGCCTCCTCCGGCTGCCCGGGGCGCAGACCCGAATGGTGAGGGGGTCCCGGCTCAGTTGGCCGCCAGTCCTGCAAACTCGGGAGCAGCCCGAGCCGGCGGAGGGGCCTCGCCCACTCGCGCGCGCAGGACAGAGCCGGGGCGAGGGAGGAGGCGGGGGGCGCGCAGCTAGCGGCGGGGGTCAGCCCCGGGAGGGGCGGGGGAGGGGCGCGCCGAGGAGGTCCGTGCGCCTGCGCGTGTTTGTGCTCTGGCGCTTTGGGGGTGCCCGTGGAGCCCCTTCCCAGCCTGCCTTGTTCCAGAGGGTTCGGTTTCTGGTTTCTGGTGTCTGGCGGTCGGAGCAGGGCCATGGTCGGGGACCCTTACTCCCTTTATCACCTGGACTGAAACCCCAGCCCAGAGCTTGGGCTTGGGTTCCCGTGAATTCTACTTGGTCTTTAGCATTCCAGAAAGTTCTTCTTTTCCCTGTCCCAGGCCTCCCTTATTCCTCCCTCTTCCTTGGGCGGCAAAAACCCATGGTTTCCTCAAGTGTGTGCTCAAGGCCAATGTTTGGACCGAGTAGCAGTTGTAAAATGGAGACCGGTTCGAGTCCCAGCCCTGCCGAGGGACAGCTGTTGAAAAGGAGGTTAGTTAGGTGAACCCGCCAAGGTCATCCTGTGCACAAGGAACGAAGGCCCAGTGGAGGAAGTCATGAGATCCATGAAATCCAGGCGGGATCCCACAAACCCCAGACTGGCTGAAGCAGAAGAGAGGCTGTCCTGTCTGCACCCGGTCTGTAGGATCGTGATACGTGGATCGTGCTGCGCGGATCGTGCTGCGCGCGCTGCTGCCCTCCGGAGGCTTCCTTTATTAATAATTCCGTTAGTCAAGGGGATGGAATTGCTCTGGGTTCTCTTAAACTGTGAATTGGGGGAGGGGGTGCATTGGGGCCCATTTGGGGGATGAAATCCACTTGGCTGTGGTTCCCTGGTGCGTACCAGCCACGCACGTACTAAGAATTATAGGCTATGGCTAAGAAAAGACATTTGTATTTTAATGGGAGACAGGTTAGGAAAACAACTTTGAGATTCTTTCCAAGGCGGGTGCCAAATAGTGTTCCGATCCCTTTCCTTTTACAATGTATATATTCCACTTTGCAAAAGTTTTTTTTTAATACCTTGAGATTTCCATAATTCAAGAAAAAATTGGGTGTTTTTGTAGGCATGGGAAGAAAAGGAGGGAAGCGCGTTGTTAGCTGGCACCGAAGCGGGAGGCTGTGCAGTTTTTCTGTTCTATGCCTGGCACGGAGTCCCGCGCATGCCAGATGCTCCGAAAATATGAGCTGGTTGATGAACTGCTGGAGTTATAATTAAGAGTTTCTACCCAGTGTACGGCTGGGAGCGGCATTATCATAATTACAGGTGTATGTGCCGCAATTAATAGGTCGTGTAGAACACATAGGTTGGTAGGAAATGATAAAATTCTGGGGTTTGCCCGGCAAAAGCAGGCGGGGTCTGAGTGTCTTGGGAGGATTTGGCAGCCAAGGGCTCAGCAGCCTCTTCCTCCCCCTGTCCCACGGTTCCGGCTGCTCTTCCGGAAGCAGCGCCTCTTACTCAGGCGGGAGGGCAGCACTGGCTGAGGAGTGTTTGGAGTGGGAGGGCGCTCTCAGCTTCTGCAGCAAGTGCGGATATGAGGGGGTGGGAGTGAAGGGGAGCAGATGGGGCAGCACCAGGGGTGTGTGTGTGTGCTGGGAGGTCGGGAGGCCACCACAGGACAGCCGGCTGCGGGAGGATCCCTGCAAGACGAGGAAGGTGGGCTTTTCCAGATGAGATGGGCGCAGGGGTCCCGAGAAGCATGGCCACGTGTGTCTGAATACCTGAGCCCCTGTGTGCTAACAGGCACTTTCACGAGCAATCAGGATATTTGAGGGCTGGAGCCCCCAGTGCCTGACGGCTGGCTCAAGGTTGGACTGAATAAGGGCAACATCAGGGAGCCCCAGGCTGGCAGGGAAGGGGGTCAGCTGAACGGTGAGGTGAGGGTCAGCTCACGGCACCTGGTTCTCCCTTTTCATGGAGGGGGACCCTGGAACCGGTCAGGGACGCTCCCAGGCCCCACCCAGCCTCCTAGTAAGCCACTGATGTGCACTGCAAAGTTTGAGAGGCGTTAAAGAGATGGGCATCCAGCACTTTCTTTCCTTGGGCTCTGAGGCCAGCTCCTGGCTTGGCATCTCATCTGTGGACACCTGCAGCCTTCCCTGCACTGCCTTAACAAGGAGGTTTGTCTGTAAGAGCAAACTTAAGTCAGAAACCTCCTTGAGAGGGGCGCCTGGGTGGTTCAGTCGTTAAGCGTCTGCCTTCGGCTCAGGTCATGATCCCGGGGTCCTGGGATCGAGCCCCGCATCGGGCTCCCTGCTCCGCGGGAAGCCTGCTTCTCCCTCTCCCACTCCCCCTGCTTGTGTTCCCTCTCTCGCGCTCTCTCTCTCTGTCAAATAAATAAATAAATAAAATCTTAAAAAAAAAAAAAGAAAGAAAGAAAGAAAGAAAGAAAGAAAGAAAGAAACCTCCTTGAGAAGCAAGCGAATCAAATGTCAAGTGGGAACAGGTCCCCAGAGGGAGGCTGCAGAGGGTCTGCTCAGAGTCACAGACCTTCTGAAAGGAATCATATGAACAGCCTGGTTTACCTGAAGCTTCTTGTTATTAATACCCCCTAAAAACTAAGGGTGTGCATTCCTGTGAAGGCCAGTGCAAATGTCCTGGGCCTCGTGGGCCAGGAGATGTTGGCAAATTCTTTGACTGCTTGTGTTTTCTGATTTCTCCCACAGGAGATGAGAAGGCAGGACTGAGCCATGCCTTAGTTTTGATTTTCAGAGGAGAAACTTGTATGGTGAAAAAGGAAGTAATATATTCACTCAAAATGGAAATACCCCATATTTTAATTTGATTGTGTGTTTAGGAAAAGATTAATTGAAGTGTAATGTGTGAACAGTACGGAAGACTTTTATGTTGCTTTTTTCAATTAGCGACGCTAAGACAATGAGAGAGAATTCACAGAAATGCACGTGCCCCGGCTCCCAGTGGTACTCCTGAGGGGCCAGACTCAGTGTCCTTCGCCTCCTCCTGCCCAGGACAGGGCAGCTGGACATCATGGCATCTCTTGATTTAGCAGTCTCTCCCATTGGCCGCACCTGCTCGGTGCTAACCCTCGGCTCGGCCTCCCTTGGACAAACTAGCGTGCTGAGGAAGACAGACAGTGGCCCAATCCCGGGGTGGCATTTCCCAGAATTTAATGAAATTCTGGGGTGTTTTTCACCTTCTCAGAGATTTGAACAATGAACTTTAAATCTTAGACTTGAGTAGCGTCGGGCACATGAAATCGAAGGCGAGCGTTCCGGGGCCCTGCAGAACCTCAGATACCGTCAGGCAGTTTTTACTCAGTTCTGTCTTGAAGAGGCAGATTTGTTTCTGCACAGGATTAGCACCGGTGGGAGAGGCTGTGTGATGGTCTCGCACCTGCCTGGCCCCAGCAGGACTTGGGGAGGGGGTGCACAGAGGGTCTGCCCCCAGCTGGTGTGCCCCTGGCTGGCTGTCCCCACTCTCGCCCTTGGCCCCCGAGTGCTGTGAAATCAACACATCGGGTTGATGCCTGCTTCCGGGCCACACGCCCGCGGGTTCGGTTTGATGGGTCCGGTGGGGCCCCGAGATTCAGATTCTCCACACGAATTCTGAGTAATTCTCATCATTTTGAAGGTTGGAGATGCTGGTTTGGGTTGGAATTGGCATGTCTGTAGCGAGATAGAGAAGAGAAAGTATCAGAATTTCCTATCTCACAGGTGTGGTTTTGTGTGTTCTGGGCCACAATATAAAATGTATTTATTACTGTGAGTTCACAGTAACGGACAGCCCCCATCCAGACTGTGTATGTCTTGAGGCACCCAGGTCTGTTTCTGAATGAGTTTAGTTAGGCGTAGAAATTTCCAAATGCTCTTAGTTAGGAAGCCCAGGTGGGCAGGCTGGGCCAGGGCGCTGAGGTCAGGCCTGGTTGCACTTTGGCCCCGGCCCTTGCTGAGGGGCGCCTGGCAGGCTCCCCACCCCAGAGTCTTCTTCCCTCAGTTTGCACTCAGGGGTGCCCGGCCATCCCCCTGGGCAGAGTCGCGTATGTGGCCCAGCAGGTTTCTCATCATGCCCCAGAGAAGACATGCAGACCCATGTCTGATAAAAGCTATGCATGAATACACGTATATACACAAGCCTGGTGGGTAGGGGAGAACAGGTTCCCTTCCTGTTTCCTCTCTTTCGTGTTTTGGGGTGTGGAGATGTCATCGTGTGTAGATTAACAGGAAAATAAAGTGCATGACAAGTTTTATATCTGTATATTTTATTTAACATCATAGCAATTAATGCAATCGA
Organism: Mirounga leonina; assembly: GCF_011800145.1. Classification (NCBI taxonomy): domain Eukaryota; kingdom Metazoa; phylum Chordata; class Mammalia; order Carnivora; family Phocidae; genus Mirounga; species Mirounga leonina. Next base: position 436,351 of record NW_023270854.1, on the reverse strand, counting down.
GTGAAATGCTTTAGTGAAATAAAATGCATTAAAAATTAATGCTCGTTATGTAGATTAGCTGTCATAGGGAAACAGTCCTCTTGGCAGCTGTGAGATTCGACAGTGGGGTCGGGAGGATGCGACGCCCCTGTCTTCTGGGCTGCTTTTCTGGAGCATTTAGCAGAGCTCACGTTCATCTGGCTGGTTCACATTTCCTTCAGGAAATGGACAGTTTCTGACCATGAACAAATTTCCTTGATTATTTCCACCAGAAGAAGAAAAAGGCATCTTTTAGATGAGAAAGGATAGTAAATATATGTACCGGCTTCTTCAATACTCAAGAGATTAGAAATAGAGCAATTCTAGCATCTGGAGAAGATGCAGGTGTAGGAGCTGGTGGGCAGCCCTCAGGATAAACGAGTCCACCCTTCTCCTCTGGTAGTCATGACGTGTTGTTTTCCTAGGGAGCCCGCAACATTGGCAGGCTTGTGGAGTACGTACACACACATGCATGCATACACGTATGCACAGACACACACGTGTATGCATATACACACATGCATGCGTGCATGTACAAACGTGCGTGTATGAATACACGTACACACATGCATGCATGCATACACATACACACATGCATGCATGCATACATGTATATACACAAGCCTGGTGGGCAGGGGAGAGCTTAGGAAGAGTCACCAGGCATGTCCTGACGAGCAGATGCTAATCCAGAGCTGACTCAGGGCTGACGAGACTCCGGAATAAAGTCCCCAGGGAGGGTCTGACCTGCAGGGTCCGAGCTGGGTGGTCGCGTTGGTGGTATAGTGGTGAGCATAGCTGCCTTCCGAGCTGGGTGGTCTGTGTGTTGGTGTCTTGTTCACATCCATCTTCTGGATGTCTTTATGGTGGGGGGATGTCAATGGCCCGAAAACACCTCCCAGGGTGACTTTGAGACCCGTCCCCGCTGAGTGGTGGGAGCCTGTCTCCCAGGACACATCTGCCTCTGAGGGCTCGGTCGTCTCCCAACATGAAGGGCGGCTTGAAGAAGCCGTTCATCCGTGTCCGAGGGACTGGTTGGCTTCTCCTAGACCGTGCACACGGTGGTTCTGTCCTGAGGCGGTGTGGCCAGCAGCCTTGCCCACCTCATGGGTGATCTTGGGGCCTGTTGCACTTTGCAGGACCTCAGGGGTGTCTCCTGAAATGGGTTCAGCCAGCCCCTCTCTCACTGCCCCCGGCCCTGGGCAATGGGAATTATTCTGGGATCCTTCAGACATGCTCTCTGCCCCCAGTCAGGTCTGGAAAAGAAAGCCTTCAGAATCGGGGATGTCTGTCACCTCTCGGAAGTTGGCGCTGATGGAAACCCAGGACATGGGTTCTCTGATTGGTCCTTGCAGCGTTTCCAACCACAGCAGAGTGGCCCCTCCCTCCACCTTCTGGGGCCGGCACCTCCCCTGAGACCGTGCGGTGATCCCCTTTCAGGCTGCGACCAGAAATAAGGGCTTGAGAGCTTCCTCAGGCAAGTGAAGGTGAAAACTGTGTTCTCTCTCTCATCAGTTCAAGACTGACAGCTCCCCACCCGTGTGCTGCTTTGGGGCCAGAATTAGAAATTAATAATAAATGGGGGTTTTGCATCACTTTTCCTCTTGTCCCTCCCCATGGCTCGATGCTCCGTGTAGGGTGTCAGGCTGCCCCCAAGGCTGCACTCCCTCACCTATTTTTAAGTGTAATATCAGAATTAGAGCTGAGGAAGATAAGGAGAGTGGCTCAGACCCACGTGCCGCGCCTGGCCTTCTGCACGGCGGCTCTAGGCCTGCAAACACAGAGCTGTGGCTCTTGTTCTCTACTCTTCCTCAAGGAGGGCCTCTGAGGGGGGCATTCTGTAGGACTGTTTGCACGGGGGGCTTCAAACAGGCACGTGTCTTTGCTTACATCCCGTGAGACGCTTCCAGAACTTCCCCAGCATCCCTACTTGCCCACGGGCTTCGTCACCTGAAAGAGCACAGGGCTCCCTCGCCAGGGACGCATTACAGGGCTTCAGAGCTTTACAACCTCTTTGCACACAGCACACACTTAGCTTTCACGAAGGTCCTGAAGCAGTTGTGTTCACTGCGTTTTACAGATAAACATCTTGAGTGATGAGCTCTCCTACACAAATGATTAGGACATATTTCCTGACTCAAAATCCCTTTTCCCAGCTTGTCCCAGGACCAGACAGCCCCCTTCCCTCTTGGCTCTTCTCCATCCTCAGCACTTTGGGTGTTGGGCCCACAGCCCCTCATGTGGCTGGCTCTCCTCACATCATGGCTAGAAAAGCTGGTCCTGGTTGTGATGCCCCAAACCCGATCCTGAGTCTGCACTTGAGAGCCTGGTGTCATCTGCCTCCAGCCCCACACAGCTGTCCAGGTATTCCGTCCTAACCCTCACTCACAGCAGGGAGGACACTCATGTCTGCTGACTCATCTTCTTCATGCGGTGCTCCATGGCATCCTACCCTAGAATAGAAGCTGTTCACCTCTCCCAGAAAACACAGGAGCTTCACCCAGGGACACTAACTGCCCTGGCCCACCCAGGTCAGGGGATTTCACAAAAGCCTTCCTCCTTGTCTCCTTCACTGCTCTGGGTTTCAGACTCCTCCTCTGCCACTGTGGGGACCCAGCCTGCAGGGCTGGTGGGGCCCTGAGCCCATGGCCAGTGTCCATGCCCCAGGCAGGCACCTGTGTTCAGGCCAACCTGGTCCCATGATGCTCACTCAGTCAGCCTTGGGTGGCCATCCTATTCCGGGCCTGAAATAAGCCCCCAACAGTCTCAAATCAATATAACTTCAAAATAGTATTAATTCTCTTAAAACTCCTAAGAAAAGAAATCTTCAGGCCTAGGCAATTTCACTAGAAAATTCTACTGAACATTCAAAGAAGAGCATTCAGCAAAAAGGAGGGAACTCCTAACTCACTTTATGAGGTTAGCATTACCTGGAGACCACAATGGTAAGCACAAAAAAGAACTACAGATCAATAGTTTTCATGAACTTAGACACAAAATCCTAAACAAAATATTAGCAAATTGAATCCAGTGATGTATAAAGTTGCTGGACCAGGTGAGATTTACTCCAAATGTGCAAGGCTGGTTCAACAGTCAAAAATCAATCAGTATAATCCACCATATCCACAGAAGAGACATAACATCACATCAATTGATACAAAAAAAAAAAAGCATTTGATAAAATCCAACACCCACCTATAAGAAAAACTCTCAGAAAACTAAAAATAGATATTCAACTAGATAAAGAGCATCTACAAAAAACCTAAAGCTAATAACATACATAGGTGACAGGCTGAATGTTTTCCCCCTAAGATCAGGAACAAGACAAAATTGTCCACCCTCATCACTGTTAGTCAACCTAGTACTGGAAGTTAGATAAAACAAGAAAAGGACATAAAAGGGGTATAGGTCAGAAAACAAGAAATATAGCAATCCCTATTTGCAGATAGCATCATTATCTATGTAGAAAATTCCAAGGAATGTTCCCCAAACCTCCTAAACAAACGGAAAGACATACCATGTTCATGGATTGGAAGACTCTATATAGTTTAGTTGTTTTTTCTCCTCAGATTGATCTGTGGATTTAATAAAATTTCTATCACAATCCCAACAAGAATTTTTGTAGATACAGACAGCTTATTCTGAAATTCCTATGGAAAGGCACGAGCTCTAACATACCTAAGACAATCTTGAAAAACAAGAATAAAGTGTGAGGTCTCACGACCCAATGTTAATGTTCACTATCACGATCCAGGAGCCAGGACCCTGTGATGCTGGCAGAAGGACAGACAAATGCACAGAACAATGGAACAGAACACAGACCCACACCAGTCTGTCCAACTGATTTTTTTTTCCTGGTCTCGTGTCCAGCTGATTTTTAACAAAATTGCGAAACCAGTTCAGTGGAGGAAGCAGAGCCTTTACAACAAATAACAGTTGAGCAATTGTTTGTCCATAGCTGGGAAAAAAAGAACCTCATCCTTAATCTCACACCTTATATAAAAATCAGCCTAAAAATGGATCACATTTTAAGTGTAAAATGTACAGCTATAAGACTTTTAGGAAAAAAAATTGGAGAAAACCATTTGGATCTAGGGTTAAGCAATCAGTTCTTAGACTTAACACCAAAAGCATGATCCATAAAAATTGGCTTGATAAATTTGACCTCATCAAAATTAAAACCTGCTCTTCAAAGGACTGTTTAAGAGCATGATGGAAAAACTGAAGTGAGAGAAAATATTTGCAAACCACACATCCAATAAAGGACCAAAATCTATACTATATAAAGAATTCTCAAAACTCAATAGCAATCCCCCCCAAAAAAACACAAATAAAATATACAACTAAATGAGCAAAATATGTGAAAAGATATTTCACCGAAGACGATATACAGAGGATGGATGAAAAGATGTCCAACATCATTAGCCATTAGGGAAATGCACATTAAAACCATAAAGAGGTATCACCATACACTTATCAAAGCAACTAAAATAAAAATATATATACACCAAATACTGACGAGGATGTAGAGAAATGATCTCTCATACATTGCTGGTGGGAATGGAAAGCAGTATGATTACTCTAGAATATTGCTTGGCAGTCTCTAGTAAAATCAGTCATGGAGCTAGCACATGACCCAGCCGTTGCTCTCCTGGGCATTTATCCCAGAGACATGACAACTTACATGCACACAAAAACCTATACACAACGGTTTATAGTAGTTCTGTTTGTAATAATCAAGAACTGGATGCAACCCACATGTCTTTCTATGGGTGGATGGTTATACTGCAGGACGTCTTCCCCACGGAACACTGCTCAGCACTGAGAAGGAGTGAAGTATTAATACACTAACAGTTTGGACGAATCTTCAGGGAATCACGCGGAGTCAAATAAACCAATCTCTAGATAATCATTGTAATGATTCCAATTTATATAATATTCTTGAAATGACAAAATTACAGAGATTGGGAACAGATTAGCAGTTGCCAGGGGTTAAGGAGTCAGGGAGAGGGCGGGACCTGGGTGTCAGGAGGGACCCTGGTGGCGAAGGATGTCCTCCCTGTGGGCTGTCAGTGTCAGCGTCCTGGTGGTTTTAACACTGGGGCAACCAGGAAAAGGGCACATGAATCTCCTAATATTATTTCTTCAACTGTATATGAATCCACAGATATTTCAAAATAAGTTTAATCTTTAAAACATATGTGCAAATACTTCATATAAAGGTTTAGTAAAAGTTCTGGACAAATATGTCACCTTGAAAGTCACCATGAGGATTAGATTGGATTTGAAGGGGCGGTAGAGGTGGACATGGACCATCCCCTGTACGTGCTGTTGAAGGGGATGGTAGAGGTGGACATGGACCGTCCCCTCTCCGTGCTGTTGAAGGGGAGGGTAGAGGTGGACATGGACGTCCCCTTTCCGTGCTATTGAAGGGGAGAGTAGAGGTGGACATGGACCGTCCCCTGTACGTGTTGTTGAAGGGGAT
>NW_023270854.1:424102-430841 GCF_011800145.1 Mirounga leonina | reverse complement strand
GTCCCCTGTACGTGTTGTTGAAGGGGATGGTAGAGGTGGACATGGACCGTCCCCTGTATGTACTGTTGAAGGGGGGGTAGAGGTGGACATGGACCATCCTCTGTATGTACTGTTGAAGGGGGGGTAGAGGTGGACATGGACCGTCCCCTCTCCGTGCTGTTGAAGGGGAGAGGAGAGGTGGACATGGACCGTCCCCTCTCTGTACCATCATAAATGCTATATACTAATATGAAGATGCTTAGTTGGGGATTTGGAAGGCTTTTCAGAGCAAGTGACTTGAATACACAAGAGCATTCACAGTGTCTGATTGCAGGTTAATATTAAAATAACGTCCAGTGATGGAGGAATGCTGATGTAAGTAATGGCCCATCCTTGGAATGAGATGCTATGCACAGTATCCGTCTACAAGCTCACTGACTGTAGACAAATGTGGGAGTGGAATCCAAGAAGATCCAACGTCACTATTTGTACTGGACTCCCAGTGTCAATAAAAGAACCACAATTTAACAAAACCATGGGTATCATCACAGTCCATGCCCTTCCCCATCCAACCACACAGCACAACCCCAAACTTCTCCTTGAAGGTCTTGCTCAAGCTTCTTGTTTTACCGTCGATGTCCCCTGGGGAGGGAGAAGAGAGGAGAGCCCTGGGCGTGGAATCTGAGGACACTTGAACTCTGGCCCCCGGGGCTCTTCAGACCTTCATGTGGATGTCTGTCCACCCCGTGTGCCGCGCCCCGCCCCCCTCAGCCTGAGTCCCCGGAGCCCAGCAGCACCTGCTGCAGCCAACGGCCGGCCAGTGCATGGAGTCAGCCAGCCACAAGAAAGTACACAAGAAAGAAGACCCAAGTTCCCACAGCTGCCTGTGGCAATGGGATTAAAGGTATTCTTTTCCTTCTATTTTATTGTACTGCCCGAGTTTGCACTTTTCCCATGGGTTAGTTTTATAATTGGAACATTATTTTTTATGAAGATGAATGTCTAAGACTCATTTAGGCTAATTAACATACAGAAGAATACGAAATATCAGAACACATCCTTCTCATGCCTGAAAGAACAGAGAAGAGCGTCCATCTGCTGGGGGAGCCTCCTCCCCCCAGCACCTACCAGCTGACCAGGGGCACGTGCTGTTTCTGCAGAATGGACAAGGACACAAGCCTGCTTCCTTCAGTGACGGTGGGCTGAATGCCAGGGGCTAATACTGTGGTCCAGGTGCAGCAGCAGACTCCATGGAGCTGGCTGTGCTGGGGCTCGGGGGTGTCGGAGGAGGGGCAGCTCCTCGTCCGGGGATCTGGGGTGCCACAGTCACTTACTTTTACGTCCTTCCGTGATTCATCAGTCAGCTCTGGGACTCTGAGACTCTCTGGGAGGCCATGCACCTGACATGGCATTTGGCAGCTTGTGTGTCCCCTCAGAGGTGGCTCCTCTCTCCACCCTTTGGGCCCCATCTCTGTGGTCCCTGGGTCAGTCGTCGTGCTATTAATTAGACGTCGATGGTGTGGGATTGAAACATTTGAGTTAGTTCAACTCACTGGTTTTTTTCCAAAAATGGATAAAGGGCTTATTTCAAACTGAACTCAAAGGCTGTTAACACACGTGCAAATGGTTGAATAATGTGTCATCTGCTGTTTGTTGTGAATGTTAAATCGCCCCACAAAGGTTCTCACAGGCCTAACTGAGGGGGGTGTTGGGGAGCCTTGGCTGACTTGAGTAAGGCCGTGGCACACCTCCGCAGGGCAGACATGTGAGTGAGCAGAGGGGCAGCCTGGCCACCATGGGGACAAAAAGCAAGGACCACAAAAACATGGCTGTCACACATAGAGAATTCACAGGTTTTATTCCTGAACAGAGCAAATGCCTGGGTGCAGGCAGGTGGGTGCCGGCAGGTGGGTGTAGGCAGGTGGATGCAGGCAGGTGGGCACAAGTGGGTGGATGCAAGCAGGTGGGCGCAGGCAGGTGGGTGCAAGTGGGTGGATGCAGGCAGGTGGGCGCAGGCAGGTGGGCGCAAGCAGGTGGGCGCAGGCAGGTGGGCGCAGGCAGGTGGTGCAGGCAGGTGGGCACAGGCAGGTGGGCACAGAAAGGTGGGCGCAAGTGGGTGGGTGCAGGCAGGTGGTGCAGGCAGGTGGGCACAGGCAGGTGGGTGCAGGCAGGTGGTGCAGGCAGGTGGGTGCAGGCAGGAGGCTGCAGTAGCTGCCTGACTCCTTAAAGCCACGTTGTCACACGCAGCTGTCATACAAAGCTGTCATGCAGGCTGCCATATGCTTGAGTGGTTGGCAGATACTGGGTGGTGTCCCATCAGCAGTCACAGAGATGTCTGGGATGCCCTGTCCTCTGTCCTTGCCCATCATCATGCCCACAGCCTTCCCTGCCCTGGGGTCCTGGACCATGCTCCCTCTCCCCTGACTACTTTTTCCACTCCCTCACCCTGTCTCTCTGGTTCTCATCCTTGACCCTGAAGAGCTGGCAGACCACCCCCACCCTGGGACCCACAGGGCAGCCCCCCTACAGGAGGTGACCTGAGGCCGTGAAGAGGAAGCTGGATTCACGAGCGAGAGCTCCCCGTCTCCCTAGAGGAGGGTGCACAGGGCGAGGAGCCCAGCACCGAGGGGATGCAGCCACCCTCCTGCACAAAATGCTCCTGTAGTCCAGAGCCCCAGAGAAGCTCAAGGGGCCAGGGCGAGCCCCCTTCCTCCTCGTGACCCGGCAACCACTCTCCCTGGCTTTTCACACCAAACACCATCACGGTGTTAGGAAACCATCTGAACTGAAGAGAACTGAGAGAATCCTGAGTAGTTCGAAAAGAGTATGGTTGGTTATGAGCTCAGCACTGATGACTTATTTAGGATGTAGGGACAATGGGGATGTCGTTGTTCACATGTTCATCGGTGCATTCTCCCCAGCGTGTGAAAACCCAGATTCCGGGGCGGGTGTCTAGCCCTCTGAGCACAGCTCCACGGAGTAGGAGCAGGACCCTGTGCGGGCTGAACTGGGACAGGAAGGGAGGGCACCCGGCTAGACGCATGAGTGTATGGGAGCCTCAGGGACCCACGCCAGCACCCTCTGCAGACAGCGAGGCTGGAAGTGGCGCACACGGATGGACCCTAAGGCCTTGGGATCTTCTTGAATCCTGACTCGGCCGAGCTCCCAACCTCTCCTGGGCAAGGCAGTGAAGCCACACTCTGGCCTCGCGGTTGGTGGCCTCGCGCCCCTCAGATACCGGAGACAGCGGGCCGGTGGGAAGGGCACCCGGCTTCTAGGGAGGCACAGACAGTCGCTGCCTGCGTCACCACAGATGAAAGAAGGGGTATCCCCAGGACTCTCTGTGAGCAGTACCAGTGAGAGCGTGAGCCGTTTATAGTCCGTTCTGGAAATTCCAAGTGCGTCTCCTGAGAGGGAGAGCGTTTCAGAATCGGGAGGGTTGCCGCGTGTGAATGGTAGCCAAGAGGGAAGTGATGAGCAGAGGGGGGGCCAGGATTCCTCGAGGAATCTGGGTGTGGTGTGTCAGACACATAAACGGTGCTTTTTTTGTGACCCCTGTAATCTGGAAAACGAACCAGTGCTAAGATCATAAGCAGCCACATGGCTCTGGAGGGTAAAATACACAGAACATAGAATTTACTGCTCGGCCGTTTCCAAGTGTGCAGTTCAGGGGCGCTGACACCCTCACACGGCGCCCACCACCCATCTTCTCCCCAGCCAGAGCCCTCGCTGCCCATTCATCAAACACGGACATGCCATCCCCTCCTCCAGACCCGGCGCCACCGTCTGCTTTCTGTCCCAGTGATGGAGGCTCCCTTAAGCACCTCACCTACATGGAATCCTACAGGATTGGGCTTTTCGTGCCTGGCTTTCCGTACTCAGAGCAGTTCTTGTGTTCATCCGTCTGTGCCAGGGGACAGAGCCTCTTTCTTTGTTAAGGCTGAAGAATATTCCATTGGATGGAGAGACCACACCTTGCTCATCGATTCACCTACTGACGGACTTGGGGCTGGTCCCCCTTCTTGGCTGTTGTGAAGAACACTGCTCTGAGCGTGGGCATCCACATATTGGAGTTCTTTGGGGTGTATACCTGGCAGTGGGATTACTGGATCCTATGGCAGTTCTGTTTGTGATTTTGTGAGGAACCTCCGTACTGTGTCCCCAGAACCCACACCATTTTATATTCCCAGGGCCCCAAGCTTCCAGTTCCTCCACATCCTTGTGAACACCTGTGGGGCTTTCTGGGGTTTTGTTTGTTTTATATAATAGCCATCCTAATACCTGTAAAGTAGTATCTTTGGTTTTGATTTTCATTTCTCTAGTGATTAGTGATGTTACAGCATCTTTTCCTGTGCTTGCTGGCTATCCGTGTAGCTTCCTTGGGGAAATGACCATTCAAATGCTTTGCCCATTTTAAAATTGTTTTGTTGTTGCTGAGTTCTCTGGATATATGGAGTAGTCTGGATATTACTCCTTTATTAGATATATGGTTTGAAAATACTTTCTCCCTATAATCTGATCTGCGGGTTTTTTTCACTCTGTTGATACTGTGTTTTGGTGCACAAAATTACTTAATGTTGATGAAGTCTAATTAACCTATTTTTTCTTCTGTTATTTGTGCTTTTGGTATCATATCCAAGAACTCATTACCAAATCCAATGTCATGAAGATTCTCCCCTGTGCTTTCTCCTAGGAGTTTTATGGCTCTTATATCCACATATCTTATAACCTGGCTCTTATATCCAGGTCTTTGATCCATTTTGAGTTCATTTTTTTATCTAGAGTAAGATGAGCATCTAACTCCTTTCTTTTGTCCAGTTTCCCAGCTCTGTTTGTTGAGAAGACTGTCCTTTCCCCACTGAAGGGCCTTGGCACCTTTGTCAAAAATCATTTAACCACATACGGTGCACGTGATCTCTGGGCTCTCTGCTCTGTTCCTTTGGTCTGTCAGTCTGCCTCAAGGCCAGGACCACACTCTCATTTTGTAGTAGTTTTGAAATCAGGAAGTATGAGACCTCCAACTTTGTTCTTTTTCAAGATCATTTTGGCTGTTCAGAGATCTCATATGAACCTGAGGATGGATTTTTCTATTTCTGCAAACACATGTTGTTGGGACTTTGATAGGGTTGCACTGAATCTGTAGGTCATTCTGGGTGGTGTAGACATCTTCGTACAGTAAGTCTTCCGGTCCATGAACATGGGCTATACTCCCTAGTAGCTGCAGCTTCTCTCATTTCTTCCACCTTTGTAGCCAAGAAAACTTACCTCCTTGGTCAGCTGTATTCAGAGCATTTTATTCTTTTTCATGCTATCATAAGTGGAATTGTTTTCCATTTACAATGGCCTGGGCCTGGCAGGGTCTGGGGCCCCTCCCCACACACCCCTGCTTCCTGGGGCCCCCACTGCCCAGCTTCCTTCCTGTTGTTTCTGCCACGAGGTCCTCCAGGCTTTACAAACATGGACAGAGCCCCCCTCCACCTCTAGTCCAGCTGCATCCCCCTGAGCCCCATCCGGTGAGTCGAGGACAGCAGTTGGGACACCTGCCAGGCTCCTTATCACCAGTTTCCCTGAGCCACCGCAGGCCAGAGTTCCTGGAGAAGAACACGTAACCCGTACAGACACTCCCCAGGACGGTCTCTCCTGCCACGGTGAAGAGGGGTGGCGCTCGTCAACTCCATGAGCCTCGCGGCCTCTGGCAGGCAGGGTGCCGCCCTGGTGAAGGGGGTGGGGGCACACCGTTGATTCCAGGCTGCAGAGGCCCCAGCGACTTTGCAGGAGCAGGATGTTGGCTTTAATTAACTCATTTTTATCTGTAGCAGCTGTAGATAAAAGAGAAGCGGGGGAAACCTCCTGCTGCTGACAGGAAAACAGCATTTCTTTAAAAAAATGTTGTTTTCTGAAGCCTGAAAGTCACAGCAGCCGACATGCAAATGACCTGGAGGCTGTGTGAAGGAGCCTCATGCGGGGCCCTCATGGTGCTGTGGAGGGTGGGCTGTGCGTTCGGGGGCAGTTACGTGGCACTGCACCAGGAGCCGCGGATGCTAGAATCAGCTGCGTACATTTAAGAAGCAGCTCCTGCCTCCAGGCGCCCTTTGTGTCCGAGGCAGAGAAGCTCCCGGAGGAAGTCTGAGGCAGGCTCCCTGCAGGCGCTGAGCTCAGGGGTGCTTGGGCATCACTTGCAGGGCAAGGTGGGTGTCTGGCAGCCCTGCCGCTGAAAACAGCCCCACCCCCGTCGGCTGCAATGAGGCCGTGGCCCCACAGTCTGGCCGGGCTGCTGGGATCACTGAGGACACCCAGTCCAGCCTCTCAGAGCCCAGGGCCCAGCCCGGCACCTGGCCAGGGTGGGTGCTCAGCAAACATTTGTGTGTTCAATGGGAAACTGAGGCGTCTGCGAAAAGTCAGGAGGTGAAGGAAACGAAATAAGGAAGAAGAGGAGCAGAGAGGTGCATCCCGCCTGCTGGAGGAGTTGGCGGTGCAGCAGGGGGGTGATGCGAGACACCCCTGGGTCCTCCAAGGCCAGGGAGGGGCAGTGGGCACACAGGGAGGTGGGGGCCCAGACCACATGCCCACAGGATGCAGGCCATGGAAGCAACGTGCAGCAGGATGCTGGGCAAGCCAATGGCCGGGCATGGCCCAGGACGCAGGAGGTCAAAGGCAGGTTAACGGCAGGTCAGTGGCAGGTCAACAACAGGTCAATGGCAGGTCAGCGGCAGGTCAACAACAGGTCAATGGTAGGTCAGCGGCTGGTCAACAACAGGTC
>NW_023270854.1:388164-424092 GCF_011800145.1 Mirounga leonina | reverse complement strand
CGGCAGGTCAGCGGCAGAGTGGGGCAGCCTGTCTTCCATCCTGCTCTCATAGGCAGCTGCCCTGCGCCCTGGCACGTGGCAGCACTGACACTGGCCACCTTCTAGGTGGCCTTACAGGTGCAGCTGGGGCTCAGGTCACAGAGCTGGGAGGTGAGAGGGAGGGCTGCGGCTCCAGGATCCCGGCTTCTCTGTGCATCGCCCCCCCCCCCCCACGCATGTCCTCATCACTGTCACAGACGCAGTGCCTGTCCACGCCGGGTGCGGTCCTGGGCATACCGTCTGCTCTGATTGGGCTGTGTCAGGCCCTGCCGGCTTGAGCAACACACCGGTCATGACTCACGAGTCCTGAGTCACGTTGGTGACCAGTGTGTGGCGTGTGTAAGCCCCACTTCATAGATGGGGAGCTGTCACCGTCCGTTCCAGCCACTTTAGACGTGACCGTGGGGTGGCCGCAAGTACCTTCACCTGCCGTGCAACGGTCACCGTCTTCTCCAGCATGTTCCCATCACCCCAGACAGAAACCTGTACCCATTAAACAGAATCAACCCTTCCCCCTCGGCCCCGGTAACTCCAAGCTACTTTCTGTCTCCACAAATTTGCCTGTTCCACACAATCACCAGTCTTTTTTTTTTTTTTTTAAGATTTTATTTATTTACTTGAGAGAGAGAATGAGATAGAGAGCATGAGAGGGGGGAGGGTCAGAGGGAGAAGCAGACTCCCCGCCGAGCAGGGAGCCCGATGCGGACTCGATCCCAGGACTCCAGGATCATGACCTGAGCCAAAGGCAGTCGCTTACCCAACTGAGCCACCCAGGCACCCTCACCAGTCTTTTTTATGTCTGACTTCCTTCACTGAGCATAATGTCTTCAAGGTCCATCCACATTCTCTCACGGATCAGTGTTCACTTCTTTTTGTGGCTAAAAATACCCCGCTGCATGTACATACCACATTTTCTTCCCTTATCTTTTTGTAAAAATATGTGATTTAATTTAAAATATGCTATACACATTTTTTTCATTTCTTTTAACTTCAAGAAAAAAACATAAGATTGTATGAATATAGAACATTTTTTTTATCTATTTATCTGTTGGTGGACGCTCCCACCGTTGGCTGTTGTGAATAATGCTGCTGTGAACTTCAGCTTGCATAGACCTGTTGGAGTCCCAGCTTTCGATTCTTTTGGGTATTTACTTAGGAGTGGAATTGCTTGGTCATATACTTGTGTTTAATTTTTCGAGGACCCTCCAGACTGTTTTCCGCAGCAGCTGCAACCAGCAGTGCACCAAGGGCTCTGGTGTCTGCACGTCCCCGCCTACGCTGGTGATGGTCTGTCTTCTTGATTCCAGCCATCCCAGTGGATGAGAAGTGGGATCTCGTGTGACTGTGATTTGCATTTCCCCAATAGCTAATGCTGTTGAGCATCTTTTCGGGTATTTATTGGCCATATGAATGTCTTCTCAGGAGAAATGTCTGTTTGTCCTTGGCCCATTTTTTAACTGGGTTGTTTTTTCATTGTTGAGTTATAGGAGCTCTTACACATTCTCAATATTAAGTCCTTACTAAATATGTGACATGGAAATATTTTCTCCTATTCCATGGGCTTTCTCCTGTTCCATGCGCTATCTTTCCACGTGGCTGATGGTGCCTTTCAAAGCACAGAAGTCTTTAATCTATTTTTCCTTTCATTGGCTATGCTTCTGTGTCATACTTATGAAACCATTGCCAAATCCAAAGTTGTGAAGATTTTACACTATGTTTTTTCTAAAAGTTTTATGGTTTTAGTTCTTGAACTTAGATTATTGATCTACTTTGAGTTAAGTTTTATATATGGTCATTATATGTTAATTAAAAAAAATTTTTTTTCAAGTTTTATATATGGTGTGAGGTAAGGGTTCAAGTTCATCCTTGCATGTGGATGTCCTGTTTTCCTAATGCCATTTATTGACACACTGCTTTTTCCACATTGAGTCATCTTGGCACCTTTGTCTAAAATCAACTGACCAAAGGGGTACCTGGGTGGCTCAGTCAGTGAAGCATCTGCCTTCAGCTCAGGTCATGATCTCAGGGTCCTGGGACCGAGTTCCACGTCGGGCTCCCTGCTCATCAGGGAGTCTGCTTTGCCCTCTGCCCTCCTCCCTCAACTCTGCTCTCTTGCTCTCTCTCTCAAATAAATAAAATCTTTAAGAATCAATCAATCAATCAATCAATCAAATCAGCTGACCTTAGATGTGAGGGTTTATTTCTGGACTTCCTATTACATTACATTGATCAGTGTAGACATACTAATCCATATGCCAGGATCACACTCTTGATTACTGTAGCTTTGTAGTATGTTTCGAAATTGGGAAGTGTAAGGCCTCCAACTTTGTTGCTCCTTTACAGATTGTTTTTGCAATTCAGAGTCCCTGATGTTCCATATGAATTTTAGAATAGGTTTTTTTTCTATTTCTGGAAAAAACACTGTTAGGATTTTGATGGGCCATCCTAGAAGTGGGCTGAACATTCCAGTAGGTTTTGCCTGTGAGAAAATCCCAGCACTAATATTTGAGGGAGGTTGTGACACTTTCAGTATAACTTGTCAAATTCAGACTCAAGGCACGTTTCATTCCAGTGCCCCAGGGTTGAAGCAAAAAAAGTTAGATTTAAAAAACTTCCTATTTGAACTATTTTAGACTTATGGAAAAGCTATAAAATTAGCCCAGAGTTCTCTTACCCAGCTCCCCTCATGTCACATCTTACGTGACGATAATCCAACCGGGATGTGAACCAGCTTAGAGCCCTCGCTCAGAGGTGCCCTCTTCCCAGGTTTGTCTGTGTTTCAGGCGCCTCCTCAGGACCCCACACCACACTCAGCGTGTCCTCCTCAGTCCCCCAGCCTGTAACGGGCCTGCAGCTTTCCCTGCCTCTCGAGATGTCCACGTGTGAGAGGAAGCGGTTCTGGGCCTGTGAGGGTTTGCTGGCGAGACACCGCCCTTGGAGCCCAGTGCTTACTGGCCACCCATCCCACCACGGCTCCGCTCAGGTCCAGCTCCTCACCCCCCGCCCCGCATTATGCCTCAGGTGCCACATGATTGGAGCCACTGATTTTGTGGCATGTGAAGGGAATGTGGAAACCACCACGCTTCTAGGAGTCATGGCTGTCCAGAAAAGGGCTCAGAGACGCTCACTCCCTCCCCGTCCCACCGTGCTGTGCTGTCCTCCCTCCTTCTCTTCAGTTCTGGCTTATCCCTCCTGAGTTTCTTCTGTACAGACAGAAAGACGCGTGTGTGTTGCGCTCTGTATATTCCTTTGCTGCTTGCGTGGTCACCTCATGGTCTACCTGGAACTCGCTCACACCAGGTCATGGCGACCTTCCTCATTCTTTGTGCAGCTGCAGACAACCCCCCCTGTGTGGACCCACCATTTCCGTTCAGCCACTCTCCCACGTGGGCATGTGCATTGTTCCCAGTATTTTGCACGAATGAACAGCGCTGCAGTGAGCGACCCAGGCATGTGTGTCTTGACGGATACCCTTGGTCGGCTGCACCCACGGGCATCGCCACCCCCAGGGTGAGGAGCAGCTTCCTCACAGCCCGTCCACACGGTGTGGCTGGATTTTTAAATTTTTTCAAGTCTCATGGATGAGAAAAGATGTCTCAGTGTTGTTTTAATTTGTACTTCTCTGATTATGAGTGTGCTTGAACATTTCCTCCACACATTTGAGAACCACTTTTATCTCTTTTTTGTGAATTGCCTTTTCATGGTTTTTTCCCATTTCTCTGTGGGGATTTTGGTCCTTTCTCCTTCAATAGTAAGAGTTCTTCTTATGTTAGTTTTTCTTTTTCAGAGTATTTCTGACTGCTCTTGCAATTTGACTTTTAGTACCACATGACTAACTCCATAAAATAGCTTGCTCTGTTTTTTACTGGGATTGAATTGAATGTATAAATTAACCCTAGCAGAAAAACCTCTTTATGTAAAATGCTGCGTCATCCTATCCAAGGATAGGGGATGGCTTTCCTTTGTTCAGTTCTGCTTTTGTGATTCTGGAGGGTTCTAAAATTTTTCCTTGTAAAAAGTGTACACATTCCTTGTGAAATATATTCCTACATATTTAGTCCTTTCTTGTTGCCATTGTGAATGGACTTTTCAATCACCACATTCTCTATTTTTTGTGTAAAGAAAGCTGTTGATTTTGTAGCCTGCTACTTTTCTCAATTCTTTTATTCAATAATAAAAGTTTTATGGTTGGTTCCTGTGGTTTTCCAATTACAGTGTCATCTCATCGGCAGGTAGGATGGTTTTACCACCTTGGCCCACTCTATGCCTCTAACTGATTTTCTTGCCTGATTCCATGAGTTAATACCTCGAGGATAATGTTGAATAACATCAGAGGTAGTGTGTGTCCTCCCTTGCTCCTTATCTTAGTGGGAATGCCTCTCGTATTTCTTCATTGAACAAGAGACTGGCTTTTGGACTCAGGTGGTGGTTTATTGTGTCAGTGAAATGTTCCTTAATTTCTGGAGTGTTTGTCAAGTGTTTCTTGGCATCTATGGAGATAATCATATGATTATTTACCCCTTGGGTTTATTTTTATGGTGTATGATACTAATGGATTTCCTACTATTGAACCCATCTTACATTCCTGGAGTAAGTTCCACATTTTCTAGTATTTTTTTAAAGACACATTGGGTTCTTCCTGTTTAATAATATTTGCTTAGATTTTTTGCATTGATGTTCATGAGTGATATTGGGCTATAGTTTTCTTTCTTTGTACTAATTGTGTTTGGTTTAAGTATCAGTGTTTACCTGCTTCATAAAAGGGACTCAGAAGCCTTCCTTCCTTTTCAGCACTTGGAATACTTCGTAGCGCATCAGGACTGTCAGGTCTTCTATGAAGTTTGGTAGAATTCCCAGTAAACTCATCTGGGTTTGGTACTTTTCGTGGGGTAGTTCCTTTACCACTTTCTCTGTTTCTTCAGTGGAGATCAGTGTGTTTATGTCTCTAACCCTCATGGGATCAATTCTGATAGTCTGTAGTTCCTGAGAAAGTTATCCATTTCCTCTAGGTTTCCAGATTTATTTGCATGGAAGACTTCAGAGTGTCTCATGATTTTTTATATTCCATTTCAAAAGTTAAATTTCTTGAATATAATCATGTGGTTAAAAAAAGCGGGGGAGAAGAAGTTTGAGTGACCAGAAAAGATCATCATACTAGAATTTTAAGCATTATTATTTTCAAAGCAATGTTACAGAGTATTGCTCACCCTGTTTTCAAAGAATAAGCCAAAGTGTGGTTTATAAAAGCATCTCTTCTGCACTGCTGTTCAGAGAGCTGCCCACCATGGAAAGCAGTTTTCTTACCTGAGCTTTGCAGGGGCTACAGAGCCCCCGTGGAGGCTGAGGCTCCCTGGTGCCGGCCGACACCGACTCACAGAGCAGATCCTCAGGGAGTTAAATGCCAGTACAACCTCACATAAAGGTCCATTGTATCATGTTACATTTCAGGGGACTTCCGTCTCATCACATAAAAAACTATAAGATATGACTTCCCCCTAAAATCAGAATGGATTTATTCCTTTTCCTGACTACTAAAGTTGCTTGGATCCTTTGGGGAAAAAGAAAAAAGCAAGATTGAAAAACATAATGAACAAAGTAGAAATTACCTAAAATTCCACAGCCCACACCTGTGTGCTGTCAACCTATTGATGACTTTCCTTCCAGAAGTTTCTTTATGCATCTTCCCCAAAAAGAGAAATTCTGCATACAAATGGTCAGTCATAGGTCTGTGCTGTTCTGTAACCTGCTGTTCTTTCTGGTCCTTTGTCACAGATGTCACTGACCAGACTTGAAGAGGACGTCTTGAAAAAGACACAGAAAGGGAAGCTCCCTAAAGGGTCCGATCACAGCCCACCTGCCTGTCGGGTGCCGGGGATACGGAGGGGAAGGGGGTCAAGATAGGGAAATTCCTAGTGAGCCTGGCGGACAGGGAGGAGGCAGGCTGCTGAGGGCTGCAGGAATGTCAGGGCATGTCCAATAGCCTTGTCCTCAAACCCGCAGAGGGAATGTCTGGATCCTGAGTCCTTCACGCTTTACTTGAAGCCTTATTTTTGCAGCAGGTGGGCAGCGCCAGATGTCCTGGAGATGCGCTGCCCCCTCTGTGAGGAAGTGAGGGTCACGGAGAAACCAGGCCAACACCAGGGCCCCCCTCTCCTCCTTACCCCACAGCCATGCTGTTGGCCGCACGGTGTGGTGACTTCACAGTGTGTGTGCAGTTCTCGCGGAAAGTTAAATTATGTGCATTACATGCTGTTTCAGAGGTATGGGAATGATCAATCACTTGTTTTACAAAATTGATTTGAAAAAGAAACTACCAAATAAGAGTTGTTATGAGTGAAAAGTAAAATTCAATTATCTGGGAAATTTGCTCTGTGTCTGCTCTCACCGGCGTGGGGAGGGGGGTCCAGCATTGCTCCGTGCTGATCTTTACGGGGACATGACGGAGGTCTCAGGCCCCCTGAGGACCAGCCTCGGGGACCCTCACGTAAAGCTTGGCACAGAAAGAGCGTGGAGGAGCCTGGTGGCTGGTCTGATCGCAGCCCACCTGCTTGTCGGGTGCTGAGGATACTGAGGGGCAGACGGTCAGGACAGGGAAACTCCTGGAATCCATGAGAATTTCAAACCGAGTCCCTGTCAGCTCCCCTGCTATTTCGGTAGCTCTGTGCCGTGAAGATGCCTGCTCAGTGGTCAGTGTTCAGGGCCTGCTGCCCCGGAGCTGTGGCAACTCAGGTCAGGGAAGTCGTCCTGGGCACAGCAAGGGGGACTCGGTGCCTTAGGATAGCCACTCTCAGACTTCTCCACCTTAAGGATGATATAGGCCATGAAAGAGCTTTTTTAAAATGTGGGTTGTGTGTATCACCATCACTAGGTTAGAAATCGATAGGGCAGGAACAAGGCCCCTGGGGGCGTGCCCGGCCAGTGCCCTGGGGTCCCCGTGACTCCGAGGGTCCAGCCCCTGTCTCCAAGAGACCATCACAGATGAGGGATGTTCGGGATGGATTTGGGAAATACCAGGAGGAAAGACGCAACTCCCGGGAGTGTTAACCACTCTCTCCAGGATTGCATTTCCTCCAAACTGCGGCCCAGAAACAGCAGGAAGCGGACGGACGACTCCATTACCCACCACTGCCTGCCGCTCAGCGCGCTGACATGGAGTGTGGTGGGTGGAGGGAGGTCTCTCTTCTCCGGGCTCCACGAGCAGAAATACCGATGTAAATAGCTACTTCAGAGAAGAAGTGGGTTTGATGGTACATTTGCATACAAGTGTACTAATTATAATCCTCTTACGTATACCTTGGAGCAGATTCAGCAGTTACAATTGTACTGAACAGTCTTCTTAAAAATAGGCGTGCCGGCAGAGAGAGGTATACTGATGTGCGTATGAGGATGTGCATGTTTAGCCTTGCAGACTGATGGCACCATAGGCGAGAGGCCAGGATGCCTCTAATGGGATTTACATGCCGTGAAGTGGTGAACAAAGTCCAGGATTTATGGCTGACCTGGAGGGGACCCCACCTGGGAGACTGAAGCAGGGTGAGTGGGTGGCCTGTGTTACAGCGACTTTGGGCTACTGTTACACGAGAGGCAGCTGGTTCCCGGGGGGAGAAAAGGAGACAGCTCTGGGCACGTAGAATGTACGTGTGCAGGCATGGCTCAGACGTCCAGGAGGAAGTCAGAAACAGCCAGGTGCAGAGGGAGAAGCAGGAGGAGCCGGACCGGGGCCAGGACAGGCGGCGTGGAGAAGAGAGGATTAGAGGTCAGCCGAGACCAGCCTCGTGCAGCTAGTGTGTGGGTGGAGGAGGACCACAGTGAGCGTGCATGGGGCTGAGGCAGTGGACACCCTCGTCCAGAAGGGAGGGTGAGAAGTCCGCCATGCTTGGGGGCTGTCTGGGCCAGTGGGACAAGGACCTTGTGTTGGAGCCTGGAGGTAATACTTCTCACACTGTACAGTGTGGGGCTTCCGAGCAGCTGTCTAGTTTGCAAATGGGAGGCCGGGAGAAGATAGGAGAAAGGAGCAAATTCTGGAAATTTCTTATGTTTTCCTCTGTCAAAACCCTGCATGGGGTGACTCTATCTTTGGTAGATGGGAGGGACAGAGTTGTTAGCCATCGTGATATTAAATTGGCAAATGGGATAAATACAAAACATTCCCCCAGAAATAGAAGTTCTCGAACTGGGGAGCTGTGGTCCACGTGACCACGGGTGGAGTTCAGAGGGTCCAGGGAAACCCCAGGCTGAGCCAAGTTGATGTGTACGGTAACATAAATTATACACAAGTGATGGACTGGATTGGTCAGATTCTCTAACAAGTTCATGGCCCAACCAAGGTCAAGAAGCCATGCCCTAAAGGGGGATTGGAGGGGCCCCCAGGAGGCTCAGTCGGTTAAGCGTCCAACTTTTGGTCTCAGCTCAGGTCATGATCTCAGGGTCCTGGGATTGAGTGTCGGGCTCTGTGCTCAGTGGGGAGTCTGCTTGGGATTCTCTCTCCCTCTGCCCCTCGCCCCGCTTGCTCATGCGCTCTCTCCCTCTCTCTCTTCTCTCTCTGTGTCTCTCAAATAAAATACATCTTTTAAACAAAAATGAGAAAATAAAAGGGGGATTGGACATGTCGTTTCAGGGACTTGAGACGCACTGGCAGAGGTCTGACGGGATGGCACCGTTTGCGAAGGGCCACCTGGGATGAGCCACCACACGGGGAAACCGACCTGGGGTAAGACGCATGCCTGCTCCCAACATCCCACTAGGAGGAAACCGGAAGGCTGATCTTTTCCCTGAAACCATTTCTTTTAAAGAATCTTACCATATGATGCTGCAAACACACTGATTTCCTCGGAGCTTAGATGAGGAATGGGAAAGAGGGTGAACTCTGGGGAAGGAACCCGAGGCTGAACTGGTGAGCACAGCCGCTTTGGACCCCTGTCCTCACAGGACAGCGCCCCACAGCCAGCCGCTCTGGGAGGCCAGCAGGCGACGGCCAAGGGTGCCACCCTGAGTTTTAACTAAAGAGTGGGATAGAGGCAAAGTGATGAACTGGGAGTCCCCCAGAGAGCCTGTGTCCGCTGTCCCCAGCCCTATCCTTTGTCCCATGAGTCCCCCAGAGTCTACCTCATCCTCCACGGGGCAGTCGTGGAGCAAACGCTGGGGAGCTGTTTATTCTTTGAGCTTTGCACCCAGATCCCGGACTGAAGGCTGTGCAGGGATCTAGGTGCTCATCACCCCAAGCAGAATGGTGTCACTAGCTCCTACCCAGCTCCATGCATCCCAGTCTCGCACCTGCCCCCCAGGCTCTCCCACACGTGCCCCCTGGAGGGTCCTTCACCTGCCCCCCAGCCTCGCCCGTACCTGCCCTCCTCCCCAGCTCTCCCCCACCTCCTCCCCTGCCTCACCCCCACACCCCCTCCCTCACCTGCCCCCCCAGGCTCTCCCACACCGGCTTGGGCCTCTCCCCTCTTCAGTCTTTGCTGCTACTTTCCTCCTCCCTCTTCTTCCCACTCTTAGCTGTTGTCCAGAATACCACACCTCCCTCCTTGTCCACTCTTATCTGGCATTTAGAGACCTTAAGTCTGGAGAAGACTAGAGATTATTTCATTCAACCCTCAGTTTGCTGCCTGGACCCTGAGGCCCTGAGAGATTTGGGCGGTGGGCCCCAGACGCACACAGATGAGGCCAAGACACCATCCCCCTCCCCTGATTCAGTCCTCGGGCTTCCCCGCCTCAGTGGCAAGAGTCCTATTGGGCCAGCACTCGGCGGTCACAACAGCTTCACACACTCAGACATGGTTTCAAAGGAGCATCCCTCCTCCTCGCAGCTCCCGTGTGCCCGCTGCAGCCCATGGGCAGAGGCAGGTCAGCCGTGAGCTAGAATCTAGAATCGGGCTGGTCCTCTCTCATCAGCGTTCGACTGCGAGCCAGGACTCACCCCTTCGGCAGGGCAGGTGGAAGCTTCATTTCCCTTAAAAATTGGCAGAGAAGGATAGCATGTGAGTTTTCTTTGTTGTGGTGTCTCTGTGTTTCTCAGGCTCCACAATTGGTTCAGGATTTCTTGACGTCTAACCTAAATCTTTTGCTGCACTTTGATGTGACTGTTAGCATTGCTGGGAGCTTCACTTGTGATTCTGCTTTTCTTTCAATGCCCGCATCTTAGTGGTGTTTGGGGAGTGAGAAAGCAGGAGCTATGAACTTAGAGAACAAAACCCAAATCCGCCACAATAGTTTTAGAAGCACACTTTCACTAGGACACCCCACGGATGGACAAAGAGTTGAGCAGGTCAAAGTGTGCTGCGTACGTGAATGAATAATGGACACATCAGTGTAAGCGTATTTTAAAAAGATTCATCTGTCCCATTTGGTCAAGGCCAGTGTGGTATATTCTGACAGATTGCCGTGAACAGAAATATGACACAGCAGATCCGCACATAGCCGAGCTGAGTCCCGGGGCCACACTGTGAGCAGCATGCACCAGGCTCTATCCAAAGGCCGTCGGTGGCTGCTGGTGATGTTAGACTGAGTGGCCCGGAAGAGAAAGGAAAGCCTTAGTGACCCACAGCAGATGGTCAAGGTGGGAACGCTCAGCACAGAAAGTAACATCGTGAGAGTTATGTTTCATTGGTGTAGTTTTTTTCAGGGTTTTGTTTTTTGGCTGTTATTCTCCAGCTTTTTTTTAAGTGAAAAATCTCAAACATACACAAAAGTTGAAAGAGTAGTTTAGTGAAAACCTGGCCATCTGTACGTACGTGTGTGTGTGTTCACATATATATGAATAATGATCCATCTTGCAAGTAGCTTACAGAGATCAAGACATTTTGCCCCTGAATAGCTAAGTATGAATCTCCTAAAAAATAAGATGATTCACTTCCGTAACCATAATACCATGTAATGCTGAAGAAAATTAACAATAATGGATGTATCATGTCCAAATGCAGATTTCCCCAATTGTCGCAAAACTGTCTTCTGTAGATGTTTTGGATAAAATTAATCAGGTTTCCACACTTCATTGTTTGGTTGTCTCAAGCTCTTTGACTCCTGCTTCTAGAACATTCCTCCCATGTTTCGATTTCCCGCATCATTGACTCTGTGAAGAATCCAAGCAGTTGTTCCGCAGAATGGCCTTTGCTCACGTTTGTGTGTGGTGTTTCTCACCCGCACCCCGTATCCTCTGGATACGTGGACGTGGATCTCCCTGTCACTCAGGGCGGAGCCCGATGGCTGTGTCAGCCACTGCACACTGCGTCATTTTAGAGGCCCATAATGTCAGCGTGGCCATGCCAAATTGTGCGACTGGATTCAGGAGTGAACCCAAAATGTACCCATTGTAAGGCCACACTCGCCCTCACGATGTCTGGGTGGCCAGTGCAGGGCACATGCCCGTCCCCCAGGGGTGGCAAAGGTTTTTCCCTCCTCCATACTTCTGTCTTTTATTACCGCATCTCTACAGACTCATGGGCCTCTGGTTACTCGTGTTTCACAATAAGCTGAGTCATTACGCACCCACTCTCGGCATCTGCCGGTAGGACCCTTCCCCGTGTGCCTGTTCACCCGGGACTGCCTCTCTGCTTACAGTCACAAAGCACTGGATCTCACCCCGGATTCCGCCTGCCTCACCTTGGGAATCAGTACTTCCTGGGAGATTCAGCTCAAGCGGGAAGGACCCATCCCTGATGGCTAAGAGCATTTTTAGTAAAAAGAGAAGGTATTTAGCTGTACGATCTTATGAGCTATGTTGGATGTGTTCATTCTATTCTGAGCAGCTACAACAGAATGTTTAAATAAGATCCAGAGTCCCGTAACATCATGGCCCAAATTTCCAGGCTTCAGTGGAAAATCAGTCCAAGAGCCAGGACGATTCAAACCCAATGAAGGACATGCAGTAGACACACACCAACATCGAGACAGCAGACACGTCAGAATTATTTAAGTAGCCAGTGTAAAAACATTCAATGAGCAATTACAAACGAGCTTGATGCAGACAAGAAAATAAAGCCTTAGCAAAGAAACAAAGTCTCAGCGAAGGAAGAGAAGATATAAAGGAGAAGAAACTAGAGATTTTAGAACTCAAAAATACAATAAATAATATGAGAAACTCAATGGATGGATTCACGTGCCAATGGGAAGGATGGATGAGAGCATCTGTGGACGACAAGGCTGACCCATCTGGAGAGCAGAGAGAGAAAACAGACTGAAAATAACACAGACAGAGGCTCAGAGACTGTCGTACCATAACAAGATCCAACATTCATGTCATCTGAGTCCTGGAAGGGGGAGGACAGTGGGGCTGAAAGTTCTTGGAGAAATAATGACTTAAAAATCAGTAAAAGATACAAGCCTACAGATTTAAGAGCTGAATGGATTCTAAACAGTACAAACAGTACAACTCCACACCAAGACACGTCGTGGTCAAATCTCTGAAAACTAAGGGGAAATTAAAAATCTGGAAAGCAGGTAGAGAGAAAAGGCGCCTTACCTGGGGGAAACAATTCAAATAGCAGGAAATCTCTCATCAGAAGCCATGAGGCCAGGGGAAGTGAGACAACATTTTTCAAGTGCTAAGTTTAGGACAAGAAGTATCAGCTCAGAATCTTACATTCAGCAAAAATACCCTTCAGGAATGAGGTGAAATCAAGATATTCTCAGAATACACTGGCTAAGAGAATTTGTCACCAGCAGATTGGGAGTTCTCTGAGGAGGAAGAGGGGCTGAGGAGCCTCCGGAAGGAAGAGCTTGGTAAGCAAACGCGGGGAAAACACAACCGGCTTGCTGTTCCTCTGGAGCTTCTGGAGTGATGTTTGATGGTGGGAGTGAAAACCATCACGCTTGCTGATGTGCTTACAAAGGCTCGTAGAGGAATGATTCAGGACAGTTACAGATCGGGCGTGGTATAGATGTGTAAGGACAGTTAGGGATCTGTGCTTCACGCAAGCTGGTAGAAGAACACCACAGTAGACTGACAAGTTGTGTATACCTACTGCGGTGTCCAAAACAGCCAGTAAAACACTCAGAAACACGGCCATGAGTCCACAGAGAATTCTAAAATATGAGCAAGTCATGCACAGAAATGAAGAACAGAAAACAAAAAATAAAGTGGGACATTTATTAAAAATTACATTATTACATTAATCATCAATAATTCCTTAAGCATAGGGGCGCCTGGGTGGCTCAGTCAGTTAAGCATCCATCCGACTCTTGACTTCGGCTCAGGTCATGATCTCAGCCCCAAGTCGGGCTCCACACTCAGTGGGGTGTCTGCTTCTCTCCTTCATCCTCTCCCTTTGCCCATCCCCCTGTGCACATGCTCCCCCCCCAAAATAAATAAATAAATCTTTAAAAAATAATTACATTAAGCATAAATGGTATAAGAGCACCTGGCTGGCTCAGTCAGTGGAGCTGATGACTCTTGATCTCAGGGTCGTGAGTTCAAGACCCACGTTGGGTGTAGAGCTTCTTAATTTAAAAAAAAAAAAAAAAACAACAGGCTGTTTAAACTATTTTTTTTAAAGCATAAATGGTATAAAGAAAACAAATACCAATTAAAAGGCAGAGAGATTAACAGACTGGATGGAAAAACAGGACCCAACTGTATGTTGTCTACAAGAAAGCCACTTCGATATAATGACCTAAGCAGGTTGACAACGGAAGGCTATGACGTGCAAACGTCAGTCAAAGGGAAGGTGAAGTGGCCGTATTTTGTATTTGATAAAGCGGACAAGGGGCAGACACGACGGCCAGGACAGAGAGGGGCACTCGAGAGGCTGAGACTCAAGCCTTGGAGACGTGGCCGTGCTGAGTCTGTGCACAAGGAGCCACCGAGGGGGTTGGCTGTGACCAGGGGAAAGCAGGTTTGCGGTGAGCACAGTTTCTCCGAAAAGCCCAGGGAGGTGGGCTTTATAAGTAAAGAGAAATTTATTCCGGAACGTACGTGGAGAGGCAAAGGGACTAGAACCAGCAAAGGCTGTCTTGGAAAGGAGCCCAGGTCCAGGTCTGGAGACACGCTGCACGCTGTCGTGGCCGGACCGAGGGCACACTCTGCGGGACGGAACAGAAAACCCACAGAGGAGACACACAAACAGGCCCAACTGGGTTTTTTTTTTTTTTTTCTTTTTCTTTTTCTTTTTTTTTAAGATTGATTTATTTAAGAGAGAGAGCGAGAGCATGAACAGGAGGGGCAGAGGGAGAGAGAGCACGAAGCTGAACAGAGAGCCAGTCCTGGAAGGCTACCTAACAGTCCATCTATATTCCACTCCCGGGTTTTTGGTTTTTTTAAGTTTATTTACTTATTTATTTAAGTAATCTCTACACCCAGTCTGGGGCTCGAACTCATAACCCCGAGATCAAGAATCACAGGCTCCTCCAACTGAGCCAGCCAGGCACCCCCACCACTCTTGGGTTTGACCAGAGGACGGGGAGGGGGATGCTGGTGTTTACTGGGGGTTACAGAGGGGACAGGAGGGAGGTGGGCACCTGGGGGCCCCTGGGGTGGTGGTGGTTCTGTCTGTGTCACCCCACGTCCTGGCGGTGCGACTGGGCTGCAGGTTTGCAAGATGCTACCGCGGGCAAACCAGGGGAAGGGCACAAGGGATCTCTGCAAGCTTAAAATTAAAAGCTTAGTTTAGGGGCGCCTCGGGGGCTCAGCCGGTCAGGCATCCGCCTTCAGCCCAGGTCACGATCCCAGAGTCCTGGGATCGAGCCCCGTGTTGGGCTCCCTGCTCGGCGGGAAGCCTGCTTCTCCCTCTCCCTCTGCCTGCTTGTGCTCTCTCTCTCAAATAATAAATAAATAAGATGGTTTTTTAAGTTCAATTTAGAAAGTCTTTGAAGCAGTGTAGACCTTGCTTTATACACAGCACATCTTGT
The DNA here is from genome assembly GCF_011800145.1 of Mirounga leonina. NCBI lineage: Eukaryota > Metazoa > Chordata > Mammalia > Carnivora > Phocidae > Mirounga > Mirounga leonina. The sequence continues at coordinate 409,209 of NW_023270854.1, read as the reverse complement.
GCACACATACACAAGTAGGTATTACTTACCAAATTTCCGTGTCTTACCGTAAATCATAACTGGAAAATAATCGTCAATTTTTCTGTCAACAACTTGGCTAAAAATAGGTCTAATCAGCAAGTTTTCAGTTCTGTTCATATATACACTTTAGAAGCCTCTTGTAACTTGTGTTGCTTTGACATACAGAAAATAAACACATTTCAAAATAAAATAATTGAACACATATGAGTTTTAAAAATCGGGGACTCCTGGGTGGCTCAGTCGGTGAAGCGTCTGCCTTCGACTCAGGTCATGTCCCGGGGTCCTGGGATCGAGCCCTGCAAAGGGCTCTGGGTTCAGCGGGAAGCCGGCTTCTCCCTCTGCTCCTCCCCCTGCTCTTGCTCACTCTGATTCTTCCCCAAATAAAGCCTTTTTAAAAAATCAGAAAGGAATTATAGGAATAATCCTAATAAGGACTAATTTTTAAGACTATGAAAATCTCCTAAAAGTCATGTTTTATTTAAAATTATTTACGTTTGGCTCTTGGTTTTTAACTGGTAGGTGATCTTTATCGTAACTCATGTAGCGTTTGTCTTGTAGGACAGTGAGAACCTAAAACAGTGCACCTCCTCACCCGGTGTCAGCCTGTGAGCTCTCACGTCAGGAAGTGAGGGGGCTCGCTCGGTCCCACGCCAGCTGGCTGGTGGAAGGGGAGAGCATCTTGTTGAGACCACGTTTCCCTGGTGTCCCAGGGCCTGGTCCACGCATCTGCTCTTGTGGACGCGGGTCGTCTCGGAGGTTAAGTGTTTCGACCACAGAGCGGAGTTTGCTCCTGGGAGAAGACCAGACACGCGGTGGCGGGGGGGGGGGGGGGGCGTTGCTGGACAGATGCTCCATGGACAGACGTCCTGGCCACAGTGGCTGGTGGTGAGGAGAGGGGGAGTCCACTCCGCAAAGACACCCGAACCAAAACTGAGGCAGGAACAGCCCTCAGAGGCTGTAATTGCTGCATTAATTATCTTGCAACATCTGTAGTGTGAAAACATTTTTAGATCCTGAAGCAACAGCTGTGAATCGGAGACCAAACCGCTCTGAGCTTCCTGCTGGCCAGGACGCCCTCCCCTGTATCCTGTACCCTGTGGCACAGATGCCCCAGCAGCCTCGCGATGTCCGCCAGCCTCCGGGGGGATGTCTGGCTTTATCGTGTCTCCCCTCGTGGGGCTGCTTGAACGAGCCTGGTTTGAGCCTGGTCTCGCCCTCGGCACCGCTGACGGGAGGGTGCGCGTCCCGGGCCCCGGAGCGCGATGGGCAGCCCCCACCTCCGCCTGTCGGTGCCCTCGGTGACCTCCCAAAACCGCCAGCAGACGGTGCCCCGTGTCCCCTGGTGGGAGCCCTGGTCTGGAAAACCGGCCACGGTTTCCTGGAGCCGCTCTGTGGAGGCCTGGCGGGGCGCGTGGAGACTAACAGGCCGCGGGGAAGGCGTCCTTAGTGTAAGCAAGTGCCCCCACACGGGCACCCCCAGAAGCTCTGAGTGATTTCAGTGCAGAACTGAATGTCGCATGTCCCAGCAACTGCTCTTTATTACGTTTCCCAAAAAGCCTCTGCGACACCGGGGTGACCTCACTCTGTTCTCACACATCCGCATGCAGGAAAACCCCGCGGACCCCACTCAGAAGCACTTCCTCAGCTCCGGTCCACCCTCAGCCTCCATTCCTTTATCCAAAACTCATAGTTCCCGAGCACCTACTAAGCACAGGTGGTGTTCTGGGCATTCGGGACACGGTGGTAACGCAAGGACACCACCCTGCCCTCCTGCGCCCCTGTTAACAGAGCCCTCTCCTGGCTCACGGACGGGTGTCCCTCCCTGGCCGCCCGCTCCCCGCGTCGGGGCTCAGCCAGGGGCGGGGACCGCGTGCAGCCAGATGGGCCTGCGGGTCTGCGGTGCTCACGGCAGCTCCGAGGTGCCCCCAGGCCCTGCCGGCCCCAGCGTGTGGGTCACCGCGGCAACACACAGCAGCTGGCTTCTCTCCAGCCCAGCGGGGACAGCCTGTCTGCGCTGCATGCCTCACGCCCGGGGCCTCAGCTCGGGGGCTGCAAGGGCCGGGCTGGAACCCCCAAGGGCTCGCTCGCTCGCCCGACAGGTGGTTGATGCCGGCTGGAGCCTGAAGCCACGTGTCGCTCCCTGTGTCATCCTGGTTCCTCACAGCGTGGCCCCGGGGCCCCACGGCGAGGTCCTGACAGGGCGGGAGCCGGTGGAGGCCTGTCCTCAGAAACCACGCAGCACGCCACCTGCCACGGCGCGTCGCTGGACGGAGCGTGCTCCTGGCTCCGAGCTCCGTCCAGGATGCTGTCCCCAGCAGGACGCCTGCCCTACTAAGAACAGGTACTACACTGATCCTGGCCAGAAGGCCCAGAAACAGGGCAGTGCACCTTTAGGAACACACCGTGTGCATCAGCGTGGGCTGAGGACTCACGTGCCAGCACTGTCCTAGGCGTTCACACGCCCTCTTCGGTCCTTTCGAGGAAGCTGCTGTTGACTGTTATTGATTCCGCTTACGGGTGTGGGCTCTGTGACATCCGTGGGGTCGCACGGCTCTCGAGTGCCAGAGCTCGGTGTCAGTCGGCGGTGGGGCTGGAGCTGAGGGGATTACGAGTCCCCATGGCTGCCACCAAACAGACTGCTCCTCAGCGACATGACTCACAGAGGAAGCATCCTCCCTTCTCAGGGGGGTGAGGCCAGTGCCGTGAATGTCCTGCCACTCAGGGGGACGTTGGTCTGAACTCTTCACTCCCTGAGGAACATCTTGTATCCAACGTAATCTCTGCTCTATTTCTGTGATCCTGAATCACACCAGGAGCCTGAGCACGGTCCGGACGTGCTGAGTCCCCCCTGAGATGCAGACTTAACGAAGAGGACGTGTCCCCACAACGAGGCGCTCACTCGGCAGGCCCCGGAAGAGCGTGTGCGGCCCAGGTGGCAGGCTGCTGTGTCCCTGACGGGGCCGCGGCCGCCCCGGTCCTCCTGCACCCGCGAGGGGTCCGCGAGCCAGGTGGGCTATGGCACGTCAGAGCCGGACCGCCATCTTGCTGGTGGGGACGCTTGACATAAGGAGGACGGAGCTTCTCGTGGAACCCCAGCCGATCGGTGGCAGGGCCGCAGGTGAAGTCCAGGCCTGCTGCCCCCGACATGGTCCTTCTGGGCCTCAGGTTCAGGCCTCAGGCTTCTGCCTTACTCGGACCCTTGCCGTTGCTTCTGGGGAAATCATGTGGGCCGTGTTCTTGGGCCCCCCAACCAGTTCAGCCAGAAACCTCCCATGTGCCGGGCCGTGGGCCGGACCACATGCCAGCCACGCTCACGCCAGCCTAGCCGCCATTCAGGGGGCGGGTGACGTGTGGGGCAAATAGGCTGCGAACGTCTGGGGCAGGTCTGAGGCTCAGTCATCACTAGCGTGTCCCTTCAGCGACACTCCGGGGACCGTGTTGGGGTGTTTGATACGTCAGTGGGCACAAGAGATGGCAGCCATACCCTCGTGGAGCTTCTGTTCCAGCAGAGCAGAAGGGAAACCAACAGTAGATAAAACAGGTGAGCAAACTGCCTGCTTCTCCAGGAGCAAAGTGCTAGGACAAAAGGAAGCTCTCGGCAGGTTGGAGGCCAGGGACGGACGGGGTGTGGGGTGAGCTGAGGGACGGGGGCAGAGCTCAAGGGGAGGTAGGATTTGAACAGGGACTGTAGCTGTGGCACTGGGCAGGTGCCCAGGGCAGAGGAACAGCCCCAGGGAGGCGAGGGGCAGGAGGACGATGGGAGGACGCCGCACCAGCCACGTGAGCACCGCGTGGGCCGGACCTTCGTCCGTGGGAACGGGCACCAGGGGAGCTTGGGTTGGAGGGATGGCTGGAAGGCCTCAGGAGCCCCCCTGGCTGCCGTGCTGGGCACAGAGGACAGGTTGGAAATCTTTCCGGAGCAGGTGGTGGCTCAGACCAGAGGCATTCAGTGGCTGAATGCTGCCGCCCATCAACACAAGTCAGGAATTCCCCAAAACATCAGACGTGGGGTGTCAGCAGCCTGTGATCAGCCTCGAGGGACTCTTGCAGAAGGTCTTGGGATTGGGACCACAGGCTGGCTTAAAGCTGCCGCTGGCCTGTGCTGATGGGCCAGGCGGTCAGGGACAAAGGTGCATTCATTCCCTTCTGGGCCCACACGTGGCGTTCCTTCCCGCGGGATGGACACCGCTCAAGGGGAAGCCGGCCTCACTGTGAGCCTCCTGACAAATGGGGGTCTGGGTGTCCTCTTCTTCCAGCGCCGACCTTGCATGTCTAGTCCTATAGAATGCCGTAAGAGGAGGAGCACGACCTCCTTCCACTGGAATCTGTGAGCTGAGCATAGTGACTGAATGGCCAGGCTGGCTTTGACGTCCCACTTTGAAGTCAGTCTTGGGAGTATGTGCGTGTTACCGATGTGAGCTGAAGGTCGAGGGTGCTGGGGGTTCGTGTTACATCACAGAACATTGCACCAGGTGTCAGTCACGGTGTGGTGAACCGTCCCTGGCCAGGCACCTCCCGAGTACCACCACTGAGCATCCACAGCAGCGCCCACCCTCTTGGGACTCATCTCAGAGGCTGGCCTCCATTGTCCTGTGGTCCCAAATGGGCTAGCCGGGAGCCCCTTAATATGCTTTCCTAAATACCCTTGGATTGTAAAGTGAGGAAATAAAGGTCTTACACGTCCCACAACACACAAAAAATGCCAGGAAAACGCTCTCCGGTGTCAGAAGCACAAAGTCTTCTCAAATTCTGAGAAGGAGTCAAATTTCTGTCCCCTCGAGGAACACCGGTGGAAGACTCGGGAATGGACAGGCTCTCTGGGGCTGCAAGGAACCCGGAGGTGTCCCCTTGCCAAGCAGCCCCGAGCGACAGGTGCGGCCCTGAGGAGTGCAAGCACAGCCTAGCTGTCCTCATGCAGCTACACAAGGGATGGTCTACCCCCCATGGCGTGTCAAGCCCCTGTGGACACAGAAATGCCAAGACACAGAGAATGCTTAAATATACGGGACTCTTGCTCGCATCCCGATGGTGCTTTGGGGCACTATGGCTCTGCTTGCAGACTCTGCGTGCGATTTGCTTACAGCTCTGTGGGCTCCCACTTCACTGAAAGAACATCTGGCTGAGCCAAACCCCATCACAGGTTAGCTGATCTGGCAAAAAGACGAAGGCAAACAGGTTGGCAGGACTGCATTAGGTCCTGGGTGAGTCAGCAGGAATCAGAAGGGAAAGGTAAGTGCCAGAGTGGCCAGCACCCAGCTCCGTCCCCCAGCTCCGCGATACGTGGTTTGCAGTCTGCCAAGTGCAGCCAGCAGAACCTGCCTCTGAGGGTCAGTGCCCGTAAATGACAAGGATTCATGGAAGTCCCAGACCCAGCAGGCCCTCAGACGGTCTCCCGAGCAGCTGTCACCATGCTCGGAACCCCCGCCCCAGCTCCTAGTGCCTCCTCGATCAGCCTTCCTCTCCCTCCCCCACCCACGCTGCTCCTCTGGGCCTGGCTTCTGTTAGTGTGCCCAGGAAAGGAACTCGGGGACTCTCTGGGAGCCGTGCCCTCTGCACCAGCCGTCACACCAGCCATCTCCAGATGAGCTGGGAAACAGACCGCTGGGGCATGAGCCTCTCCCACAGGGCCGTCCGCAGGACTCCATGTCTGCTCCCCTGGGGCAGGGTAACATCCCTCTCCATTGACTCTGGGTCCCCTGTCATTGTTCACAGCACCCTGTGCCTTCTGAAGAGAGTCCCAGTTTGGATGACAAACTACACGGGGGAGGAAGGTGATCGGCTGGGCAGAAGTTGGCATTGTGAGGTTCACAGAGACCATATCATAAAAGAGTAGTAATTCCTATGAAAGACCCAGTCAAGCAGCCCAAGATAGCGGCTTTAAATCCCTTTTCTTTCTACAAAAAGCAGAAGGTTCCATTCTTGAATCTAAGAGCCTGGTGCATAGGAGGTGTTGAATGATCGTTAGTTACAGGGATGAATGCATGCATGCATGAAACCACTAATAACGTTCTCTTTTAGACACTTTTCCCTGCATCTTCCTGTTTCTTTAAAGTTCCAGGAACCGTGCGCTCCACACACAGAGCTGGCCTCACACTCCCCAGATGTTTGAGCTCAGTTCCTCCAGGGCAGAGTGGAGGAAGGGACGCAGAAGCAAGTAGCTAACTTGGGAAGCAACTCCAGGAATGCCAGTCTGGAGTGACCAGGAAGGGAATGCAGGGCGAGTCAGCCAGTGAGGCCCCTCACAGGACTAGAGAGCTCTGGGGTCTCTCAGCCCAGCTTCTCAGCCCTGGTGAGAGCCGCCCCTGCGGACACGGAGTCTCAAGCATCTTCGGTCTGTGCTGGGCAGGCAGGGCAGGCCCTGGCAGCCAGAAAAACCCACACAAAGAGACCCAGGTGCTGGCAGCTAGGAGTCCACCCAGGGTGTGCACAGGCCCGGGGGGGATGTGGGGCCCAGAGAGACTTGGGGACCAGGGGACATGGGTCCAGGGAGACCCAGGGACCAGGAAGACATGGGTCCAGGGGGATGTGGGGCCCAGGGGGACTCTGTTTCTTGTTCCACTCCTCCTGGTCTCTTTGGGTAGGTCTTTTTTCCCCTGGTGTTTTAATTCCTTCTTTCATGTCTTTATGTATGTTTGAAACTTCTATTACCTAAAGTTCCTAGGAGCCTACTCTTATTATTCATGTGCGTGCTGATATTTGCTCATGTGGGTTGTTGCCCTGTGTGTTTTAGAATTTTGTTTTGTAAATTCATCTTCATTGAGGTTTCATCTGTGGGAATCCCGTGAGGCTGGACGTGAGAGTCAGTCTCTGTAGACCAGTGGCACTGTTGATATTTGGGCAGCTTTCCAGCCCTTGGTTCTGGGGATGTCCTGTGCACTGCAGGGGTCAGCAGCACCCATCTCTCTACCCATGGTTGTCAGTCACAACAGTGAACAACAGCTCCAGGCTTCGCCAAATGCCCCCCGCAGCTGGTTGAGAACCACTGCTCTAGACGGAGTGTGTGGGCCCTAACAGGCCACAGGGACAGCACCCACCAAGACTGTCTTCTGTGAGGGACCATTTCTTAGCTTTGAGTTCCACAGACCAAAATTCCAACGTCAAAAACCACTGTGAGGGTGGGCTTTGAGATCCATGCTTTTATTTTTCACCTAGAGCCAGGCAAAGAAATCTCATGATCTTCCTATACCGGCAGCTGGATTTTTTTCTATCTTTTCCCTGAGGGCGTAGCCTAGCAAAGGCCCCAGGAGGTCACACCCTCAGCTGCTGTCACGGTTAAACCAACCTCCTGTCTATCAAAAGTGAACGAGTCTGACGGAGCCCACACCCCTGACAATAGAGGGATCAGACTTCTTCATCTGTCCCCGTTCGCCACCTTGTGGTAATATGACAGGTCTCTTTGCTATTATGAATGAAGCTGAATATCTTGTCATATGCTTGAAGGCTATTTTTTCCTTTCCTGTAAGCTTTGTGACTTTTGCCCATTTTTCTATTGAGCTGTAAGTCCTCTTAAAATCAGCAGCCCTTAGATGTCTGTTGTGTTCCATGTTGGGAATGGGGGATGTGTTTAAGGTGCTTGGAAGTGACAATGTGGTCTCTTAAGTCAGCAAGAAGTTGACTTTAGAACACTTTTAAAGTGAGGGATGATTTATAGTTGTATTTCTAAATGTATATTCTGGAGGAAGAAAACTGTTTGCAAAAGTTCCAGGGTCTAGCTGATTATGCATGCAGTTCTTTTAATGATTATTCACCCACCTACAGAGAATTTGAAGGACACATTTGATTTAGCTACACCAGGAGTCCATCATCCTGTTCCACAATTTAGTACATGACTCCAAGGGGGTGTGAAAGGGGGAGGGATCGAAGCCCTCTGCAGCCCAGCAGGCTTTCCCACATGTGTGTCATATAAGCTGGGTTTCTCTGTCCCTCGTGGTGAAACCTGACGCTTGTATTCCCAGCAGAAACTGCTGTCCCATCTTTGATTTCTGCAGTTCCAGGAGAGAGGGTGGCGTGTGGTGCTCTCCCTCTGGGGCGTGGCACCTTCTGAGCCTCCCCGGGAACTGCAGCCGCTGGTCCTCACCAGTCAGCCTTGCTCCAGGGACTCTGGGGGGCGTCCCTGTGAGTGCCACACGCCGCCCCCACAAGGTTTCCTTTTGCTGCTTCCTGCCGTTTCAAGTTCAGATGTGTTACTACCCCATGAAGGGGGTTCGGTCTGTGAGCCTGGGGGGTTGCATGAGCTGGAACTCTCAGAGCCTTGAATCCCTCAGAGTCTTCGATTTGAGGAAGCAGCAGGAAATCTTGGCAGCAAGTTTCCGTGCCCTAAACGATGATTGCTTTCAAATAAGTGAGATCTCGCTCCTTCAACACAACTTCCACATTTTCCCCAACTTTTTGCTTCTGAGAGGCCCCCCAGGTTGTCTTGGACCTTTCTGAGTGCCCTCCCGAGCACCGGCTTCTTTCTCATAGAGACCTCACCTTGCAGTTGGGGGTGCTGGGCTGTCTCTGTCCCCCAAACTGGAATTCCAAGGAGCCACGTCCTCCGTGTCAGGTGTCTGACACACGGATGTTCATTCAGTGCTTACTGACTGCAGGCAGGAGTACACACAAGATTCAGCCTTGATCACTTTCTCTCTCCCATCCAGCAACCAGCTTGGCTTTCCAAAGTCCAAGTGCACACTGCCCCACAGCTTGATGAAAACTAATTCCCAGTCTTTCCCCCTTGACCTTTATTCGAGGAGCAGATGAGCCTGGCCGGGATCCCCGCGGGGCATCGCCAGGGCAGCTGTCCCTTGGCCACTGCCCTGGTCCCCGCGGCGTGAATTGAGGCCAGGGCACCACCCCAGCGGGCCTGCGGGCGCTGAAGGGGTCGGCTCCGGGGGCCCCCTTGGACGCGGGACAACTGGGCTCCTCCCCAGGCCGGTCCCCCGCGCGCCCTGACGCCTCTGTTCCCTTGCAGGCGCTGCGTCCTGAGCCCGGCCGGGCGCCGGCGGCCATGGTGCTGCGCCCCGAGCCCGCGGGCGGCCGGCGCGTCGTCATCATCAACGTGGGCGGCTGCAGGGTGCGCCTGGCCTGGGCGGCGCTGGCGCGCTGTCCCCTCGCGCGCCTCGAGCGCCTGCGGGCCTGCCGCGGCCGCGACGAGGTCCTGCGCGTGTGCGACGACTACGACGCGGGCCGCGACGAGTTCTTCTTCGACCGCAGCCCGTGCGCCTTCCGCGCCATCGTGGCGCTGCTGCGCGCCGGCAAGCTGCGGCTGCTGCGCGGCCCGTGCGCGCTGGCCTTCCGCGACGAGCTGGCCTACTGGGGCATCGACGAGGCGCGCCTGGAGCGCTGCTGCCTGCGCCGTCTGCGCCGCCGCGAGGAGGAGGCGGCCGAGGCGCACGCGGGGCCGCGGGGGAGCCCGGGGGGCGCGCGGCCCGGCCGGCGCCTGCGGGACCTGCTGGACGACCCGCGCTCCGGACCCGCCGGCAAGCTCTTCGCCTGCGTGTCCGTCGCCGTCGTGGCTGCCACGGCGGTCGGCCTCTGCCTGAGCACCATGCCGGACATCCGCGCCGAGGAGGAGCGGGTGAGACGGGCGGCCCCGACGGGCTGGGGGATGGCGGTGGGGGGCGAGGCCGGGCGGGGGGTGGGGAGGGGTGGTGGGCAGACTTGGATGGGCGGGGGGTGGGGGTGCGGAGCTGGGCCTGGGGAGCGGCTGCTGGCTCCCCGCTGGGTTGGTTGTGGCCAGGACAGAGGTTGGGGACAGCGGGGGCCTGGAGGCAGCTAGGCCAAGGGAGAGCAAGCTGAGTGCTGGTCCCTGACACCCTCCCGGATGGGGGCGGACTGCAGGCGCTGGACCCACCGTCCCCTGCCCTGGTCAAGAGCACCCAGAGTGCGCCTTCTCCAGGAGGCGCACACATCAGACCCGCGGCTGTGCACTGATGAGACGGTTGCAAGAACTCAGTGAGGCTGGCTCCCTCTGGTCAGCAGGCCTTCCCTGAACCTCTCCAGTAGTTCGGCCTTCAGAGCGTGGACCACTTGCAGCTAAACATTCAGTATCATGAAGGTCTGGAGAGTTGTGAGCTTTAATCTCTAGTCCTGTGGTCTTGAACCAAGGGCACACGGCCTCACATTCTTGCAGGACACTGGAGCCAGGCCAGGTGTCTGCTCGGGCAAACCCAGGGTTGACTCTGTTGAGGTGCTGGGCGCATTTCTAGCAAATGGAAGATTCTCTGCCCCTGTTTGGTCTGTGAGAATGCCAGCACATGTGGCTAGAAATGCTGCCAGGTTCGGATGTTACCCAGCTCGTATCAGCCTTTATGCACTGAGCACACCGTGGAAAATCCAGGGATCATTCAGGAAAGGCCTGGAGTGTGTGCCGTCTGGGGCAGCAGGGCTGGAAGACAGAGGGTCCTGCGGTATTTGGAGGACAGAGTCGAGTATTGCCCTGCATTTCCTCCTTGGGTGGGGGGGCATAATCCCTCCACAGCTCCCTCTTCCCCCATTTCAGGGGCTGGGCCAAGGCTCCGGAACCCCTTCCTCGGGCAGTGAGCTCGAGAGCAAAGCCTCAGAGCCCTTCAGAGGTCAGGAGGTCAGCCTGGAGCACACGTGGTGGGGTCACCCCTTTTCGAGAGACACAGTGAAGAGCTGAAGGGAAACGTCCTGCTGAAACATTAGCTATTAGCTGGCTGACCGAGAGCATGGCAACCCTGACTGCAGATTAAATTTAAATGTAAATTTTAGGAAATTGGTTCCCTTTGCCGTTGGGTGTCTGATTCCTGAGCTGTTCCTTCAAGGTGCCTTAACTTAGCTCAAGTTTCAGATTCTGCTTCAAAAAGGTACTTGCTGTGTTTGGATTTTCTAAAGGGCAATAACTCCGGGCAGTACGCAGGAGGGGAATCATGTACATAAGCATCAGGACACCGGAGAAGTTAGGGTTGTCTCGATTCCTGACATCCTCTCAGGAGTGAAGCTGGCCATTGTGGAGTCCTCGGAGGGCCCACTGGCCCCCATGTTCATATTCATCAGCCCCCTCCTCCCCACTTCCCGAAACATCACTTCACACTGGCCAGGTACCGTCTCGTCCCGTCAGTTCTGGGATTACAGAGGAATAATCCCAGTGTCCGTGAGCACATGGTGGAGGTATGTCCATGTGCTGCCCATTGCCTGGTGAGAGACGCCTGTGGAGCACGTGGCAGGCGCTGAAGAGAGAGTAAATGTCGCTCATCAGCTTTTTAGGTAAAATATACACAGAATTTACCAATATCTTAACCATTGTAAAGTGTGCTGTTGAGTGGTATTAAATACATTCACGTTGTGTAATTATCCCCACCATCCATATCCAGAACTTTTCATCTTCCCCAAACTGTAACTCTGTCCCCATTAAACATGACCCCCCGTCCCCAACTCCGGGCACCCACCATCTACTTTCTGTCTTTATGATTGTGACTCCTTTAAGAACCTCACATAAGTGGAATCCTACCGTATTTATGTTTGGCCACTGACTTATTCCACTGAGCATAATGTCCTTAAGGTTCATCCATGTTGTAGCAGGAGCCAGAATTTCGTTCCTTTCTAAGGCTGAGTAGTATTTCATTGTTAAGTATACACCACATTTTGCTTATTTGTCCATCTATCTACGGACACTTGGGTTGCTAACACCTTTGGGCCGCGGTGCATAATGCTGCCGTGAACTTTCATGTAAAAACACATGCTTGAGTCCTTGCTCTCCATTATTTTGGGTAAACATCCAGGAGTAGACTTGCTGAATTGAATGGTAATTCTATGTTTACTTTTCTGGGAAACCTCCTTACTGTTTTCCGAAGTGGCCTCACCATTAACTCTTTCCAGGCACGAGGCAGACGGGGTGGAGGGTAGAGGGGAAGAGAGAAACTTGAGAGCCTTTTAGTATTTTCTTGTTGGGGTTTTTCCAGTAGAATTTAACTTGAGAGTTACAGGGCTAAAATATTTTCTGTATGTGATTTCTGATTTTTAAATAAGTGGCTAAAAGACTTCTTTTTAAAGTTTAAGTCTCTTTCTGAAGGCTCCCAACTGAGTCCTCCGAGGTGTGGGTTGGCAGGCCGCTGGGCCGCTGGTTCTGACGTTCGTGGGCCTTCACAGTGACGAGCACACCTGCTTCTCCTGCACCACAGTCAGGTGGGCGTTCCAACTAAAGCACCCAGTGTCTTCTGGAGAAGCGTCTTGGGGGAGCAGGGTGTGTCCTGGAGAACCCGAAGTGAGCTGAAGTAGCTCCCTCGGTCAGCTGTCTGTTTCCTCTCTGGCAGTTCTGGTGTCGTTATTTTTGTGTGTTGGCACAGAGAAGCGTGGAGGAGACAGACCATCCTTTTCCTCCAGTATTAAAAGGACTGGAGGAGAAGGGGCGGCTGTGTGTGGTTCCTGGGGCTGGCCCATACGATACCTCTGTGAGGGAGTGAGCGGGGTCCCAGGCCCTGGTCGAGCTGAAGGAAGCCCACGGCAGAAGCTGCTTCTTGGAGGAGTTGTAGGACGAGCACCCCGTGAGGCTGAGGGTCTGGAGGTGCTACCCGGGACACGTGGACACTCCACGCTGCATTATCGCCAGGTGCACCTGGTTCTGCAGCTGTCCTAACACAGAATAGGTTCTGGTTTCCTGGTGTCCAGTCCCCTCGAGTGTCCCTTTGCTCACCCTGGGGCTCAGTCCACGGAACAAGCTGCTGCCCTCGCGAGCTAGTCACACCTGGACAGCCCGAGCCTGGAGCGCGGGGTGGGCGGGGCCTGAAGCGCGGGGTGGGCGAGGCCTGGAGCCGGGTGTCGGCGTGGCCTGGAACCGGGTGGGAGGGGGCCTGGAGCCTGTTCCCCAGGCAAACCAAACCTGAAGCGGGGCTCTGATGCCCAGGGTCACAGGCACCACCTCACAACACAGCGAGGACCCTGGACCAGGAGGTGTCCTTCCCCAGGCTTAGCTCTCCCACCGCACCCCCGGGGGAGCTTGGAGGGGCTTCTCCCAGAAAGGCTGTAAGGGATGCACGGTCCCCTCCTTACTCATTCCTGCCTTCTGCTCTGTCCCTCTAAGATGAGGAGGGCCGGGGAGGGGGCACCTGCAGGCCCCCGAGTGTCCAGATGGTGGTGCAGAGGACTCCAGTGTGTGCCCCACCTGACCCCCAGGGCTGTGAGTGCAGCCAGGGCCACAGGGACCCCAGGGCCCCTTTTCTGGCTCCTTCTGTGTGGGGCCCTGGGGCTGGAGCCGCCCTTAGGGCTGAGCCCAGGCCACGAAAACCTGTCATTCTGAGGGTGACAGTGTGCATGGTTAGGCCGATCGCAGGAGCCTTGGCCGGCAGGTGACTCCCACGGGAGCTCCATCATGGGTCACTGTGTTCCCTGTGTCTCCCACGTGTCTCCCACTGTGTTCCCTGTGCTCCCACGTGTCTCTCCGCACAGTCCTGGCCCCGGGCCTGCTGAGACCCCGGGGAGGGCACGGTCCTCTTCCTTCTAGCCTTCCAGCCGGTCCATGCTGTTCGGCCCTCTTCAGGGGCTCCTTCCTCTGCCTCCAGCTCTCAGGCCTCTCTCTCCCGGGGACACAGATGACATCGGGCCCTGATCCAGCACCGTCCCCAGGGGACCGGAAGCGCTGTTCTCCCGGGCTGGCCTGTGTGCTGTGCTCACAATCGCGGACTGAGCAATCCTAAGATATCTCTTCCTTCAATGAGGAATCCCCCCTCCTGAGAGGGCATCCAGGCCCAAAAACCATGAAAAGTGGTAGCTCGGCGCCGTGGCGTCAGACCTGCGCCCTGCAGAGTGTCCAGGAAGGAACTGTGATCTCACTCAGGAGGTGACGATCCATGTGTAAGGAGTGGAGACTGGGGCGTCAGGCGCGTGTGTCTGTAACTGGAAGACAGAGCCGCCCAGAACACGTGGAACACACTCCGATCCGAAATTATCTGTGGGCAGCCCACTTGCCATGTGTCTCCAACAGCCCTCTAGAACCTAACAAAGAGGCGCTTGCCTGCTTCCGGGCATCTCAGGGCACACCCAGTTCCCTCCCCACTGCACCCTGGGTCCTCGCAGGCCCATGGCTGCCGGCTTCTTCGCCCCCACCTGCAGGACCCACCTGCCTGGTCCCAGAAGGCCTGCGCCTCATCTCTGGCTCCCCCAGTGCGCCCGCCGTGAGTGGGGCCCATCCCAGCACCTGGGCCATAGGTGTCTTGGTGGCATCCTGACCCCCAGATGTCCTCATGGGAGGCCTTAGGGCCATCTGCTCAGTGGTCCCAGCTCGTCGGCAGGGACAAATGTTACCAATGTAAACATCTATGGCCACAAAAAGGTACACTGAATTCTCTGATCGCCAAAAAGTACTTCCTAATCCAGAACATGCCCAGGACACACCTCACTTTCCCTTGGCTCCTAGAAGAAATAACCGCAGGAATGATAACCCAGCAGTATCCCCGCCGTTTTGTGGCCACACGGGAGGGGCTCCATGCAGCAGATGAGTTGATGTTCTAATGCCAGGTGCTTGGACGGAGCATGGGGTCTGTGCCCCCACGGAGTGAGGTGGGGTCACCGCCGTTTACAATGGAGACTCCAGGCCCCCGGCTGAGGTCATCTCCAAGCTCCCGCTCCACGTTGCTGTAGGAGCCCTGAGCCAGAGGCCATTTGTGGCCTTCACCTTCGGGGTTGCAGGAGGCTGTGGGAAGGGCAGGACAGCACGTCGCTACCCCTCCCCGCGCCACATGGAGGCCCCATGTGAGCATGTACCCTAATTACTGCGGGATCCTCAGGACTCTCCTGTGGATCTGGAGTGAACGAGGCCCCCACAGCCACAAAGTGACATGTCCCTGGGCCCCAGCTCACTCAAGGTGGCCGGGAGAGGCCACGGCCATGCCCGGATGTTGGCTGTTGCCAGACGTTGCAGGGAGACATCTGTTTGGTGATTCCATGCTTCGAGGAGAGGCCTCAGAACTGTTTGGAGGACGGGGAACAGGAAAGTTTATTCCAGCAAATAGCTGCTGGATTCCTTTTGTACGGCAGCCGCTGGGGTGTTGCGAGGACGGTGCTGAGCGCCCGCCCGGTGGCTGGCAGTGGAGACAGGCCACGCACACGGGCTGTCAGAGGACAGGGTGTCAGGACAGGGTGTCAAAGCCGTGGCTTCCCCATACACTGGGCTGGTACTGGGCTCGGTCAGTTTTTCTCCTTAAAGCCCACATGATTGAATCAAGGCCTGTATAATTAGTTATAAATTTTGCTACTGTGATTTCAGCCTCGAATTCACTAGGAACGTTTTGGTAACAGCATTGAGAGCTGGTGGCAGAGCCTCTGGGCGTATGGCCCACGACACAGGTGGAGTTTTGCCAGTTTTCAGCATAAAAGCTTCACTCTGTGAGCTGTGCTAGGGTTTTCCAGAGAAACAGAATCAGAACCAACGAAAGGGGAGCCTGTGTCTCCTCCTTCTTTCCTCCTGTTGGATAGAAATGTCTCCTGAGTCTGGCCCACCGCTGTATTTGGGGGGCACACAATAGGTCTGGCCCGCAGGCTCATAGCAGAGGGGACTTTGCCTCTGATGGATCACACCTGGAGTATCACCCACATCTCCTTCGTCAAGATGCAGTGAGACTTTGGCCTTGGACGTTAGAGCTGATGCTAGCATGTGTGAGACTTTGGGGCTGTTGGAATGGATGTATTCTGCATGGGAGAAGGACAAGATTTGGGGTTGTCCCCCCAAATTCACATGTTGAAGCCAAGGTGATGTTTTAGGAGGTCAGGCCTTGGGAGGTGATGAGGTCACAAGGGTGGCGCCCCCGTGATGTTATTAGTGTCCTTATAAAAGAGACCCAGAGGGTCCCCTCACCCCCTTCGCTGAGAGGACTCAGGGAAAAGACGCTGTCTGTGAACCAGGAGGCAGAACCTCACAACACACCGAATCTGCTGGCCCTTCATCTTGGACATCAGGCCTCCAGAACTATGAGGAATAAATGTCTTGTTTTAGCCCCCACTCCGCGCTTGTTACAGTGGTCCTCACGGACAAAGCCAGCAGGTAGAGGGGTCCCCCTGGTCTCAGCACAGGGACTTGGGTTTTCCTCTTGAGCTCGTGGAGGAGCTTCTCCCGACCACGGTGGCAGAAGAAAGCAGCGTTGGTGAGGGTCACGGCAACAGAGCCACTCAGCATCCAGGGTGGTCAGCGGGGGCTGCAGGCAGCCATACACGCTCAGCACACAGCCTCCACCCCCCCATAGGGGACAGGTGGGCCTCCACGTGGAAACGTGGCTGCGCAGTGAGCAGCCTGGGTCCTCCACGTGGAAACGTGGCTGCGCAGTGAGCAGCCTGGGTCCTCCACGTGGAAACGTGGCTGCGCAGTGAGCAGCCCGGGTCCTACGTGCCGTGGGCACACGCTGCTGCAGGGCTGGGATTGCTGTCCTGACCAGGCGGCCACAGGCCCAGGTGAAGCTTCGCTTACTCTTTGCCGGAAGGAAGAAGGAGAGACAGAGCAGTCAGCAGCCAGACCTCACAGACCGCTGCGAGCTTCTCCGGGGCTGCAGGCATGCGGGGCAGAGAACGGCACAGCCAGTGCCCCCGAAAGAAAGAGAGCGGGTTTGGTTGGTTTATTTTCCTGTTTACAAAGATCTGATCCAGTAATCAGCAAAATCCAGTGGCAAATTTTGTGCAGTGAGTCAAGCCTCTTCGGGGAGCCAGACATGCCTGCCCGGTTCAGGCTGCTGTTCTTGTTCACCTTCCTCTTCTGTAAGATGAGGATGGTCATTCTTCCAGGGCCGCTAAGAACGGCCAGGTGAGCACCTGTGCGGCCCAGGTGCTCCGGGAATGCACTCACCCTGACGGGCTCCTCAGGGACGTGGCTGGTCCTCTCTCCCCATCCAGGCCCCAGGCTCCACCACCCCACCTGGAGCTGCGGTCCAAGGCCCCACGTCGGAGAGACCCTTTGGTGAGGCCCTGACAGGCTCTGGAAACAGCCAGGAGCACGAAGGGATGAACATAAAGCTCAGGACTTTCCCCCTTCCATTTCTGCACAAATTTGGCAGGAGAAAAAATGGGGGAGGGTGTATTTTGTGCTTCAGTCTGAAAAAAAAAAAAAAGACTTGTACTCAAAATGCCTAGAATAGAGGCTACAAGATTTTTTTTTTAAGATCAGTTTTTAGAGCAGTTTCAGGTTCACAGAAAGATTGAAAGTCCAGAGACTTCCTGTAGACCCCTGCCCTGACACGCACGGTCTCTGCCATCATCAGAGTGGTGCATTTGTCACTGTTGATGAACCTACGTGGACTCGTCATCATCAACCAGAGCCCACAGCTGACATTAGGGCTCACTCTTGGTGGTGTACGCTCTGTGGGTTTGGACAAATGTGCAATGACGTGTCTACCATGATGGCACCTTACAGAGTGGCTTCATTGCCCTAAAAATCATGTGGTCCACCTATCCATCCCTCCGCCAGCTCCCAGCCACCATGGGTCTGCACCGTCTCCATGGTTCTGCCTTTCCCAGAACACCATGTGCTTGGGGTCACACAGGACACAGCCTTTTCAGACTGGCTTCTCCTACCAGGTGATGTGCACTCAAGGTTCCTGTGTCTTCTCTTGGCTTGATGACATGTTCTTTTTTACCACTGAATACTGTTCCGCTGTCTGGACGGACCACAGTTCATCATCACCTACCGAAAGTCACTGTGGTTGCTTCCAAGTTTTGGCAATTCTGAATGACGCTGGTGTAATTACAGTATGCAGTCTTTTGTGCAGATGTAAGTTTTTAGTTCATTTGGATAAATAATTAGGAGCATGATTGTGAGATCGAATGATAAGAGTACATTTGGTTTTGTAAAAAACCACAAACAGTCTTCCAAGTGGCTGCCCCATTTTGCATTCTCACTGCAATAGATAACAGTTTCTCTTGTTTCGCCTCCTCTCCAGAATTGGGTGTTGTCGGTATTTTGGATTTTGGTCATTCTAGTAGGTGTGTAGTGGGATCTCATTGCTTTAATTTGCATTTCCCTGAAGGGGCACTGGGTTGGCACAGTCGGTTGAGCGTCCAACTCTCAGTTTCCGCTCAAGGTCGTGGGATTGAGCCACAGGTTGGGCTCCATGCTCAGCAGGGAGTCTGCTTGGGATTCTCTCTGCCTCTGCCCCTTCCCCCCAGCCCACATGCACGCTCACTCGCTCTCTTCTCTGTCTCTCAAATAAATAAATCTTTTTTAAAAAGTGAATTTGCCTTTCCGTGATGACCCGTAACTTGAAGCATCCTGTCCTCTGCTTTTTGCCATCTGCATAGCCTCTGTGAGGTCATGGTCAAGCTCCCAGAGGTAAATCTGAGCATAGGTTGGGGCCACCGTATGGCTGGACCCTCTGGAGCTTTAACTCTCAGACTTGTCCAAACCGAGCGTCCAGCAATTTAGCAATCACAGTTTGGGTTCTTCTGCCCCGGTGCTGGTTCCCGGGGCAGTTTGGAGTGTGGGCTCCCATAGGCGGGGCTCCTGCATCCGCGGCCTCTCCGATCTTGGGGTCAGCAGTTTGCTGCACCGTCCCCTCTCACAGATTTGAGAAGAGCTGCTGATTTTTCAGTCTGTTCAGCTTTTGTTAGGATGGAGTGGTGACTTCCAAGCCCTTTGGTGCAGAACTGAGACCCTGTCCCAAGGTTCTTTTTGCCATCGTCTATCCAGGGGCATTGAAGGGACAAAACTGGGTATTTGTTAAGTTCTCAGATGCTGCACGCGGAGCAAGGCCCAGTGCCCAGCTCCTGTAGGACCTCCTTGAAACACTCCTGTCTGCTTTTCGAGCCCTGCTGCCTCATCTTGTAAATGCAGATACTTCAAAGCTGTTGAGAATAAACTGAATAATTCATGTAATACCTCGGATGGTGCTTTGCGCACACAATTAAATAAATGGCAGCTCTTTTTACCTTTTTGTGCACGAGGAGGATGCTGATACTCGTGCAGGACATGCCAGACGGGGGGAGGCGGTCAGGAGGGCTGAGGGCAGAGGCCACGTGTGTTCTCCGAAAGCTGGTTTCTGTAAACAGTCTACAGTGTGGCAGGGAGCACCAATCCAAAGAGGCCGTTAGAGTCAGATGCCAACCTCGTGTGGCAATCAGCAGGGACTGTGTTGTGCAGGATGTGGCCCCCACTTCTCCCTCCCCATGGAGTGCTCAGTGGGGTTGAGACTGCACGGTGGCCAGAGAAGCGCTGGGCAGAAGATGCGTCCTCACCCTCCCTCTTAGCCCCTGGGGGGGCCCGTGGGACTGCTGGCAGCCCGGCATGCAGTTCGAGCAGGACCCCCTCCAGCCTGCAGACGAGTGGCCGCCCCCACACACACACGCACGCACACATGCATGCACACACACATGCATGTGCACATGCACACACAGGCACATGCACGCACACGCATGCATGCACACAGGCACACACGCATATAGGCACGCACGCACACACGCATGCATGCGCACGCTCCCGCACACATACACATGCACACACGTGCACACATATGCACACGCGTGCATGCACACACACACGCACACCCAGCACCCCGAGAAGGCTCCGCCTGAGAGGGAGAAGGTGGGCTTCATTCTTCGCTTTATTGTGAGCACATACTGAAGGGGTCCGTCTGTCCCTTCTTTCCCCCTGCAGCCACCAGCATGCAAGCAGCTGTGAGAATAGTGTTTATCAGAAATAAGTGGAAATAGATCTTTCCAGGTGTGTATAATCCCATTGCCTCCCCAGCATTTCCCTCATAGGATTCAACTATTTTGACTTACAAGCAGTATTTTTAAGAGACCTCAATTCATCCAAGCACAGATCCATCAGGCACCACCCTGACTGGAGGAAGAGACCCGAGAATTCAGGTTTTAGGTTCCACTTAAGTCTGAAATATTCAGTCTGACATGAAGGGATGTTTTTAATAATAAGACATTAACTATTCTAGCTCAGCAAACTGGCTATTCCCAAACGAGCTTGTGCGTTTCTGTTACCAAAAGTATTAATTTACCGGCACGTGTGAATAGTCTGGTAAGGGTTTGGAGTTAGGACGTGGGCAGGAAATACATTGTGAAATCCGTACATTGGAGGCTCCTGGGCTCTCCTATGGGAGCAGGCGATGACCCACACCGGCTGGGCTCTGCAGGATTTCCAGGGAAGACTCACAGGGGTGGGAGAGGTGCTGCTTTCTGAGCCGGCCTGGAGATGTCCATCTGGAGGAGTA
This sequence comes from Mirounga leonina, assembly GCF_011800145.1. Lineage (NCBI taxonomy): Eukaryota > Metazoa > Chordata > Mammalia > Carnivora > Phocidae > Mirounga > Mirounga leonina. The sequence continues at coordinate 389,047 of NW_023270854.1, read as the reverse complement.
AGCGGGTGCTTCCCTGAGGACTGGTTTGTGGCCTCGGTGTGCTATGCAGCCGCCAAGCCTCAGGTCCTGTCCAGGGACGGGGTCTGCCCGATGCCTCCCCCACCTGCCTCCCGACAGGTGTCACTGCAGCCCTAGGTCCCTGAGCCCCCGCCCCTCTGCCCCCACCCAGCCCGGAGACCATGCCCGTCTTCAGAAGTGTCCTCCTGACCGTGAGCATAACACCTGCTCTTTACGGAGAGCAGGAGACGCCGTCCTGTCTTGCCTCGTCGTGCCTCTCCGTGACATCGTAAAGCGTCGTGCCGTCTCCAGACACAGCGCGGCATCCAACAGACGTGCTGTTTTCTAACTCGAAGTATTCCCTCCTCGCACTTTGTTTGCCGTTCTTTGCTGCAGTGAGCCCCACCGGGTGAACACTCTCGCTCAGACTATTTCCTGGCATATGCCCACCCAGCGCACTGCGGCATCACCAGGCCCCCTCTTGATGCCCAGAGGAGGCCGTGCCATCCACGTGAGCACATCACCACCGTGTCCCCGGAAGAGTGGGCCGTGTCCTTGTAACAGTTTGCCTGACTCTTAAGAAAGCCGTCTCCTGGCTTTTGAAACTCAGTCAGTAGGAGGCTAACACCTTCTCACATCTTCACTTGCTGCTTATTCTTCTGAGGACTTTCTTCTTCGCCCCATTCACCGGGCTGTTGCCTTGCTCTTCATCTCTGTGCCTTACAGCTGGTTGCCCAGAGCGCTCACAGACGCCCCGCAGAAGGGGACCTGCTGCCAGCCCCCACCGCGTGAGGGCCCCAGCCGGGGCTTCCCCTGCCCGCTGCGTCCTCCCCTGCCCACTGCATCCTCCCCCTGCCCGCTGCGTCCTCCCCTGCCCGCTGCATCC
>NW_023270854.1:354526-388154 GCF_011800145.1 Mirounga leonina | reverse complement strand
CGCTGCATCCTCCCCCTGCCTGCTGCATCCTCCCCTGCAGGCTGCATGCTCCCCTGCCCGCTGCGTCCTCCCCTGCCCGCTGCGTCCTCCCCTGCTCGCTGCGTCCTCCCCTGCCCACTGCGTCCTCCCCTGCCCACTGTGTCCTCCCACTGCCCGCTGCATCCTCCCCTGCAGGCTGCATGCTGTCCTGCCTGCTGCGTCCTCCCCTGCAGGCTGCATCCTCCCCCTGCCTGCTGCGTCCTCCCCTGCAGGCTGCATCCTCCCCCTGCCCGCTGCATCCTCCCCTGCAGGCTGCATCTTCCCCTCCCTGCTGCATCCTCCCCTGCCCACTGCATCCTCCCCCCTGCCTGCTGCATCCTCCCCTGCAGGCTGCGTCCTCCCTTGCCCGCTGTGTCCTCCTCTGCAGGCTGCATCCTCCCCCTGCCCGCTGTGTCCTCCCCTACCCACTGCATCCTCCCCTGCCCGCTTCGTCCTCCCCTGCAGGCTACATCCTCCCCTGCCTGCTGCATCCTCCCCTGCAGGCTGTCCTGCCCACTGCATCCTCCCCTGCAGGCTGCATCCTCCCCTGTCCACTGTGTCCTCCCCTGCCCACTGTATCCTCCCCCTGCTGGCCCTCGTCAGCCCCACACTCAGCCTCCATCCTCCTACCCCCCTTCCCTTCCGTCCTTTGCTCCCATTGCCTCCTGTGCCCGAGGTGTCCTCTCCATGGGGTTCCTGCTGCTCTCCCCTCCAGCCCTGCACGGCTCCCTCCGCACAAGCCTTCCCACACTGTCCCCATCATCTGCAGTGTCTTTTTATGCACTATTTTATTACCACGGGCATTGGGTCCTGCCTGAAGTGTGGCATCTGGCTGTGCCTCACTCACGACCAGGAGCCCCCAGTGAAGAGGGGTTTTTGCATCTGCAGTGAACACAGCACATGGTGGACCCTCCTGGGTGCTGTCGAGTTCTAGCTTTCGACTGGAAAGCTATGAGTGATCCCTGTAAAGTAAGGGTGGGTACTGGAAGCAGAGGTGCCCCCATCCTTGCCCAGGGACCAGCCTTGGAGTCTGGAAGGGGGGGTTAGCCAGGAAAGAGGCAGACTGTGCACGCGGCAGGTGAACCACACAGCCATGGCCCAGACCCACACAGAATCGGCCACAGATCGTGTTCTGGGTCACAGCCCCCCAGGGGTTCTGAGGCTGCAGGACGTGGCACACCGTAGGGGCGAGGCCCAGGCTGCGTGCTCCTGACCTCTCGTGGTCTGTCATCCGCATGCAGCTCGGTTCCTTGAGATCACCTGTGGGTGCTGCTCACCCCTGGCTCCCCAAAACCTGAATCCTTCTCCCCGTCGCCCGGCTAAGGAGTGGGGATTCTGTCTGTGTACTGCATCTTGTTCGCAGATGACAGAAGAAAAACCACAGAAGCATGTCTCACAATTTAGCATTTATTTCTAATAAGCTTTTAGTAAAATTGGCATAAACAAGTTCTTCATTTAAAAAAATATAAAATATGAATGGTAAAATAAACATAAATGTTCTTTTGACACATAAAATTCTAAGTGATAAAACGATGGATGTAGATGCGTGGACAGCCCCACGGGAGCAGAGGTGCTGCCCTGAGATCATGCGCATTTCGGGAACAGTTGGACGGAGGGGAGTAGCAGACCCTCTGCATCCAGCGCCATTCAGGCTGCACGTGCCAGGGATGTGTGTGGGTCCACCGGGCTATGTGGCCCTCCCCAGTCACCAAGTGGGAGACTTTTGTATGTGTTCTATACTGATTATCTAATTTACTGCATTACTTGGAGATCAAATGAAACCCCAAGAGAATTAGCTAAAAAGTTATTATAAATAAATGAGTTTGTTAAGGGAGGTGACTTCAACATAGATATGCAAAAATCAGTCACTTTTCTGTATATTGTCAGTAATAGCAAATGGAAGATCTGTTCTGGTCACTGTAATGACAAAAACATAAAATGTCTAGGAATAATCTTAGCAAGAAAGGTTCGACGTCTATAAAAGAAAAAAAACAATGTAACTCTACTGAATGACATAAAAATGGCTAAATAAGGAGGGACAGACACATCATGTTCTTGAATGAGAAAATTACTCCCCAAATTAGTATGTAAATTTATTACATTCTCAGTAAAATCCCAATGGGGGTTTTAGAACCTAACAAAATAATCTTATAAACCGAATACTGGCCCGTGAATTCTGGAGAATAAGGAAAGAAGAGTACAAGAGATGTGCAGCGCTGTATCAGTTATCTTTTCCTGTGTACCAAACTATGCCAAGCCCTGGTGGATTAGTCTGCCCCTTTCTGGCAGGTGGCTCTATGACTTGGCATGGGGCTGGGTCTGCGCACGAGGCATCAGCAGGGCTCGCCTGCATTTGGGTCTTGCCGGCGGTTGCTAGAGACCTCTGCTGGCTCTTCCTTTATGAAGCTACCCCGGGCTTTTCTTACGGTGGCAGGAGACACTGCGCAGACCCCCGTGCCCGTCCTGGGGGCTAAGGCAGAATTCATGGCCGGTCTCATGAGCAAACCTCTCTAGGTTTGGTAGGAAAGCCAGAAACTATCAAGGAAAGGAAATGTCTGAAAAAATTAAAATTAAAAACTAATAGAAGCCTCTTCCCACCCAAATTTAAATAGTGAAACTGAAATGTAAGAATAAAGCCGCAACATATATGATAAAGGGCTAATATCCTTAATATACAGGAAATCCCAATGAATTAATAAGAAAATAATAGCACCTCAGTACAAAGGAGGGCTAAGAATGTAAAACAGGAATTAAAAGGAGATAAGCAAAGGTCAAAACACAGGAAAAGATGTTTGCTTTATGGTCAGAGAAAAGCACATTTGAACAATTTCACCAGCCCCACCAGCAAAGACTGAATAGTTGGCCTCCCCCAGTGTATGTGTGAGGTGCTTGGGCGTGCCCCCCTCCCTGTGTTGTTGAAGGGAGTCTGAAAACAGGTCAAACTGGAAATGCGGATGTTAAATGTGCGAACCATTTAACTTAAGGACCTCTGGGAATGCACCCCAAGACCTCCCTGGTATGGCATGATTAGGGTGTTCTCTGAAGCGCTGTTTGCAACAGTGGTAAAAATTCAACAGCGTAAATACCCTCGGATGGAGGTAGAGTCGGTGGTTGGGAGCGCGTGGCCCCTGATGGCGTCTGGGCTGAAGCCAGGGTAGAGTCATGAGAAGCTTTAAATGCACCCGGGCCTGAGCACGACTTAATGTGGAAAATCTCCACTCTAGCAAGAAGCACACGAACCAAGACGACCACATGAAGGTCGGAGGCTGAAAACATACTGAAAACATTTGCGTGCCTCAGACAGAAGTCAGACTCATGATTTGGAACTGCTCTCTCGAGACGGGCACCCTCTTCGCTTGTTCATAGGAGGTGTTGCTGCCTGCAATTACCTTGTTCTTGTGTGTGTGTGGCTCCTGCCAGTCCCGTCCCGTGAGGACCAGCTGGGCCCCCGCACAGTTCCTGGCCCCGTGCACACACCCAGCAAAGCAGGTTGAGTGCATGAATGCGTATCGTGTGGTATGCGTGTGTCCACTGCTGTCACTGTCCCTTCTCCGTCCACAACCGGTGGGATGCTGCCGTCCCGGCTTCCTTCTCGTCCATGTGGACACCCTTCATGGCATTCAGTCCAGGACGCTGCTCACAGGAGAAGCCGACAGACGTCAAAATGGGGCCATTGGAAGAGCAGGCTAGTTCTCAGGAGGGGCAGGCAGAGCATGGAATACTTTATAATGAAGTTGCATCCGTTTCTTTACATAAGACGGCACAAAACTAATTAATGGAGTGTTAGCAGGAGAGTGAATGGACACCCTGCTTCAGTGCAGATCATTTGAAATGAGTGCATTCATTATTTCTAGTAAATGACTGCTATTTTTAAGTAGGTTTAATATTCTCCTCCTTCTCTGTTTATAGTACAAGAGCCTTTTTCCATAGATAATTGGAAAGAATAAATCTCAATTCAGTTCAAAGTCAAATTATTATAAATTCATACTGAAATGACTTAATAAACATTTTCTTTTGGGCACTTATGGGAGGCTAAAGATAAAATCAGCACACAGAGTCATTCACGAATGAGTAAGTAAGTTAATAAGGGTTAGCCCTTCTAACAGGATGTATCGCTCGCGGTACCCGGTCTGCGAACAGAGGCAGAACTCGCGACTTGGCTGACGCCCCGAGGGAGGACGTGCCACACGAGGTCCGTGAGAGGCGAGACGGGCACCAATGTCCAGAACACACAGAGATAGCCAAGGGACGTGACCATCTTACGAATTTAATGATGCACTAGGTAAACACAAGGAAAGTCTTTGATGAGGCCCCTACTCCGTGCCGGGGTGAGGGCATGCAGGCCGCGAGCGCTAGGGGGCCCTTGCTGTGTGGCTTGCACAGATAAATCCACTCCTCTGGCCTTCACCCCACCCCCGTACACGTTGGTTAGATCGAGCGTTAGGGCGCGTAGTGAGATGGAGTCCACAGGGCTCTTGGCAGGGCTGACGCCACTGACTGAGGCTCTCAAATGAGAACAAGGCCGGGGATGGAAGCGTACCCAGCGCGCGCCCCTCCGGAGCCTCCGGTGCAGGAACCAGTGCCCAGAGCACCACAGAGGAGGGAGGAGACCAGGCCACGAGTGCAGGGTGGACAGTCGCAGCAGCACTGGACCTCAGGACGGCCGGGGCCCCGCGGTGTGGCTCCGTCTGCAAATGCACTGACAGGATTTATGCACTTTTCCGTGCGAACGATAGACTTCAGGAGTTACATGGGAAGCTTGGACATAATGGGGAACACCGTGAAAATTCTGCATGGGAATTATTTCCCACCAGTCATTCTGTATCGAGCAATCAAGGGGGCAGAACGAAGACCGTCCAGACATGCAGAGGCTCAAAAATGTGCCTCCTGCACAACTTTTCTTAAGAAGCTACTGAAGGACACCCCTCGACAGAATAACGGAATAAGCCAGACGGTGTCGGGGAGACAGTGTTCAAAACAGCGGCAGAGAAACTCCAGACCGCAGCTCCAGCAGCAGGTTGGACGTCCCCGCAGGGCGGGCAGGCCTCGGAAAGGAAACAGAAACCGTCCACAGTTTGATGTGTTTGAGCATTTGGAAAAAATACACCATGATTCATAATAGCAAGCAACGAAGCAATTTTAGAATAAGGCCATAAAACCTCAGGAAAAACAAGACATTTTATGAGGGGGAAAAAATGTAATTGTAGACCACCACCCGGGCCAGGAGGGAACCTCAATAATTACTGATTTTACCCCAAAATGTGACAGAACTATTTTTGGAGTAAAGGGGTCATGGATGTGAAGATGGTGAGGTGAGGTGGAGGTAGGTGTAAGAAAACCAAATCCTCAACACACAAAGTCAGCAGAAATGTATGAAGTTAATACACCTGTAAATAGCCAGAGAAGCATATCATTTACAAGTACAGAAATATCTGTCAGAATAACCAAATAAAATTGAAAATTATTGCTTCTGGGAGATAAGAGTTGGGGTGAGAGTATTCTTTTTTTCCTATAAGCCTTTTAGTATTAATCGAGTTTGTGGGTTTTTTTTTTTTTTAATTTTATCTGACAGAGAGAGCACAAGCAGGGGGAGGGGCAGAGGCAGAGGAAGAAGCGGACTCCCCACTGAGCAGGGAGTCCAATGTGGGGCTCGATCCCAGGACCCTGGGACCATGACCTGAGCCGAAGGCAGACGCTTAACCGACTGAGCCACCCAGGCACCCCAGTCGAGTTTTTTTTCTTTTTAATTATATGCATGTCTTGGTTTTGTAAAACAAGAATTAAAATTAAAAACATGTTCAATCACCAAAACTCACTCAAGAAGAAGTGAATAATCCAGGGATGCCTGGGTGTCTCAGTCAGTTGAGCTTCCAACTCGATTTCTCCTGAGGTCATGATCTCAGGGTCGTCAGATGGAGCCCTATGTCAAGCTACACACTCAATGAGGAGTCTGCTTGAGATTCTTCCTCTCCCTCGACCCATCACCCCTCGCTCAAAAGGAAAAAAAAAAAAGTGGATAACCTGAATAATCCAATGCTAACTACAGAAATTTAATGCATAGTTTAAAACCTTTCAAAAAGAAAACTCCAGCCTTGGGTGGTTACACTGGTGAATTCTACCAAAAATTTAAGGAAACATAATATCAATTCTGCATAATATTTTCCAGAAAATACAAGAGGAGGGAGCACTTCCCAACTTGCTCTATGAGACCAATACTGTCCTGGTACCAAGCCAGACAAAGACATTACAAGAAAAGAAAAAACCCAAGCCAACATCTCATGAACATAGAGGCAAAACTCCTCAACAAATATTACTAATCAAATACTGTAGTATATAAAAAGGATAACACATCATGACCAGGATGAGCTTTCCCAGGAAAGCAATCCTGGCTCAACATTTGAAAATCGATCAACATAATTTATAATATTAACACACTGAAGAACAGGGGCACCTGGGTGTCTCAGTCGGTGAAGCATCTGCCTTCAGCTCAGGTCATGATCTCAGGGTCCTGGGATTGAGCCCCGAGTCAGGCTCCCTGCTCAGTGGGCAGTCTGCTTCTCCCCCTCCCTCTGCCACTCCCCCTGTTTGTGCTCTCTCTCTCTCAAATAAACAAATAAAATCTTAAAAAAAAAAAAAAAACACAGACACTGAATAAGAAAAGCCATCTGGTCATCTCAATAGATGTAGAAAAAGCATTTGACAAAACTAAACATCCATTCATGATTAAAATAAAAACTTTCAACAGTCTAGAAATAGAAGGGAATTTCCTTAACCTGATAGAGAACATCTATTTTAAAGACTTACCGCTGATGACATGGGTAATAATGGAAGAGGAAAGACTGAATGCTCCCCCCCAAGATTGGGAACAATGCCTATGAGCCTTGAACTAGAAGTCCTAGCCAGTGCAACGACATAGGAAAAAGAAATAACAGGCATATATGATTGGAAAGAAAGAAAACTGTATATATTTTTTAAATGCCCAAAAATCCATGAAAAAGCTTGTAAAACAAATGAGTGAGTGCATGCACATACTATCCAGCAATCCACGCTAGGTCTTTCCCCAGAGAAATGAAAGCGTATGTCTGCTCGTAGATTTGCACATGAAAGTGCTTGTGGCTCATTTGAAACTGCCCCAAACTGGAAACCACATAATGTCCACAAACAGATCCATACAGTGTGCTAACCAGAGATGAAGAACAAACCACTGATACCGGAAACAACACGAGGGAGTCTCAGATTATACAAGTGGGAAGAGCCAGACGTGGTATCATTCCATCTGAGATGTTCTGGAAGAGGTGGAAGAGGTCAGTGGGTGCCGGGCTTGGGGTGGGGACCCTCTGGCTATAAGGAGGTGCACAGAGATGTGGGGACCGTGGTGGTGGTGGTCACAGGGCTGGATGCCGTGCAGAAAGAATGCACATTCTCCTCCTGTGGTCTGTGGGCCTGTGTCCATATTTCTTGAGAACCCATTCCCCAGACTGGAATTTCCAGGTCGAGTTGGCACACACTTGAAGGCTTTTAAAATATACTTGTGAGGGCGTCTGGGTGGCTCAGTTGGTTGGGCGACTGCCTTCGGCTCAGGTCATGATCCTGGAGTCCCCGGATCGAGTCCCGCATCGGGCTCCCTGCTCAGTGGGGAGCCTGCTTCTCCCTCTGACCCTCCCCCCTCTCATGTGCTTGCTCTCTCTCATTCTCTCTCTTTCAAATAAATAAATAAAATCTTTTAAAAATAAATAAATAAATAAAATAAAATAAAATAAAGTATACTTGTGAGAATGTGTACACATTTATACTCTGCCCAGTGACCTGGGCTCTGCCTGGAACCACCCAGGGCCTCCAGATCCTTGGCCTGGTGGAGAGGGGGTTAAATTTGTAGAGCTATTTAGGGGAACAGCTCAGCAATTCCTGATCAACATGAAAATGTGCCTGTCTGACAAACCAGTAATGCCATTCCCAGGAAAGCCCTAGACAAGCTGTAACACACGTATGTGCAGAATATTCCTAGCAGGTTTGCTTGGCTGTTTCTTGTTTTTGTTTTTGTTTTTGGTTAGCAGTGGTAGATACTCGGGGACATGGAAGGATGTGGGCTCTGCAGCCAGTACCCCATGTCCTCACACGCGTGTCTGCAATTAGCTCAGATGTAACACGTTAACGGAGCCTGCTTCCTTCGGGCAGCTGGTCTTTGGTTCTTGAGCCACAAGTAATTGAAGGATGCCCAGTTCCTCTTCCAGAAACAAAACAGAAAGAGGATGGACACACAGCCCAACAGCTCAGGCACCTGCTGGGGTGACTTCCTTCCCTGCCCACCTGAAGGTCAATGCCCAGGCCCTGGGCGGTCACTGTGGAAGGGCACATGTGTCCTGTGGCCTTTCGCCAAGAAGGGAGGTTTGCCCATGGGATCTTGTGGGAGGCCCGGGGAGGAGCCCAACGAGGGTACCGCAGCTCTCTGGAGGAGAGATCACAATGAGGGCAGCGTCTGTGCTCCTGGCAGGTGGGAAGAGAAGGCTCTTCAGAGCTCAGGGAGCCGGGCCCTTCCGTCCTGTCGGAACCGGTCGCTTCACTTCAGCCCCTGCTGTTGCAGTTTGTGTGCTGACTCGGCTCTCCCCTCCCCATCCGCTGCAGCCCCGCAGCTGTCCTGGGGCTCGCTCTTCCCTTCCCTGGGCCCATCCCCACTTCGGTGGACCCCCTTACAACTGGGCCTCACCAGCTTAGGAGAGCCTTTGCTGGAACCTTCCCCAGCACCCCCTGCCCCTACCTAATGCCCCCCAGGCTTCCTGGTGGTGGGTCCAGGCCTTCTGCCAGCCCTCGGCCATGACCTCTGGCCCCGGCCTCATGTTGCTCTGGGCCTCAAGGCCAGGTCTCCTCCGCAGTTTGCTCTGCTGGCCCTCAGCTCCCCGCTCAGCCTGAATGCCATCTGCTGCAGCTGCCCAACTTCTCGCCCGGGGCCAGTCCTGGCACCTGCGGCCTGCCCCAGCCTTGGCCCTGCTGAGTGCAGCCTCAACCCGCAGCACCCCGGCCGTGTGTGCAGGAACGTCCCCTGTGCGCTGCCCCAGCCGTCTGGGCTGGGACTCTCCCCCACCCTAATGCTTCCGTCTCCAAACCCCGGCCCTCCCACCCTTGCCCTTCTCTTCCGCTGCTTCAGGACTGGGCCCTCGCCTCCCCACCCGGCCTCCTGCCTCCAGTCTCGCCTGCACAGCTGACCTCCACCCACAGGAGCCGTCCGAGGCCGTGCTCCACAGCACCCAGGCGTCCCCCCTTTAATGCCCGTGTCCCAGGACCTCCGCCCACCTGCAGGGGACCCTCCTTCCCAACGCACCACAGCGTGACCCTTGTACCCCTGACCACTGTCCTTCTTGGTGTCCCCCGGCCCCACGGCACCATCCAGCACGTGGAGCTGGAGGGAACCCATGGAGGCTTTCCTTATATTCAGTACTTGCATCTGGAGCTGCGGGGCCCAAGACAGGGCGGGGCCGGGGCTCCAGCTCCTGGGATTCCCTTTGTTATTACTTACTATTTCCTGCATGGAGCTGAGAAGTGCTTGTGGTTCCTGAAGAGGTTCTGGAGCCACTTGGCCTGGGCTCTGGGGGCAACGTGACCCACACGCAGCTGCTGACTAAAGCACCCTCCCTTTATCCTCACAGGAACACCTGGGGAGCGTGGGAGGGTGGCGGTGAAAGGGCCCCCACCCCCATGGGGGCCCTACCAGCGTGGGTGCTGCCCAGACCCATCTCAGAGCTGGGGTCCACTTTCTGTCCCTCCACGAGTGTCTGTACCAGAGTCCCTGTGTCCTCCCCCAGGCCCCCGGGACCAGAGCCCTCTTTTCTTGCCCCTGAGAGGAGACGGGCAGAAGCTGTCGGCCGGACATCCCGTCCAGTCCCTGAAGGCCAGTCCCCAAACAGGAGCCCACAGCAACCATGACCCGGAGACCGATGGTGCTTTGCAGCCCTGAGCAAAGAGGCGGAGTTTAAAAGGCATGGGCTCGGGCAGAGCGGGGTCCGGGGACCCCAGCCCCACTGGTGCTGGCGGGGGCAGCTGCAGCTTGCGTCCCTGAGCCGCTCAGGAGGCCCGTGCACGGACAACCCATGTACACCCATACGGGGCACCCGCAGCTTGTGGGCTGGTTCACGCAAGCCCCCAATGAGCACGACAATACCAGCCCGCACCAGACGAGAGCGAACAGAAGAGAGAGGCCCTTCACAACTGGGTGAGCCAGGCTGAGCACAGACCTGTTTCTGACCCGATTTTCACCAAGCAGGCCAGATGTGTCAGATTATGAGAAATCAGGGTCTGTTTTCTGGGTCGAAAGTTCCAGAAATAGCTCCTTCCAATTAACCTCCGAAGCTGGTCCTGAAGGAGAGGGCGGCTGGGGGCAGGGCTCTGGTGGGCTCCGACAAGCTCATCTCATCTTGAACGCCCAGGGTCAGCCTGGCTCCAGGTGAGCATACTGGGGTCACTGCTCACGCACGGGGTTGGGGAGACAGCCATCCCCAGAGGGGCCCAGGGTCTCCATCTCTTCCCCTTCTGGACACAGTGGTCAAGCCTGCCCAGATGGGGACTCAGCTGCCCTTGGCCAAGATGATGGGAGCTGGGCCACGGTCAGCCTGAAAACGGGGTGTCACGTGGGGTGTTGCTGGGCCTGTGTGACACCCCGTGTGCTGTGGTCGCCAGACTCCGGAGCGGGCAAGGGAGGCAGGCCGTGATGCCTTCACCTCCCAGACCTGGCGCTGTGCCGGCCCTCCTCCTCCTCCTCCTCCCAGTCCTGACCGTCCCGCCTACCGGGCATCTCACAACATCGGCCCCCTGGGTCCCAGCCGTCTCTCTATTGAAAACTTGTCAGTTGGGGTTTTCTACCTGAATCCCGTTTGCCCACTTGTTACACCTAATGCCGAGGCAGGTCTCAAGGCTCTCTGTCCAGCAGAGGTGCCCAGGTGCTCAGGAATCCACAGGGTGTCAGGCACTGCGCTGGGGGCGTCCTGAAACTCCCTGAGCCTGACTTAGCTTAAACCAGATTTGACACGGGGGTGTGATGAGGTCGGACCCCATCCTCAGGGGTGAAGGGGCAGTAAGTCCCTCAGGCTCGCGGCCCCTTGAGGTCCAGGAGGGGACTCCTATGGCAAAGAGCTGGGACAGAAGTCCTACTCCAGACCTGGACAACCTGGGGGCGGGGTGGCTCCTGAAGCAACGAGCCCCAGGGCTGTGAGCTCCAGTTGGCATGGATGCCGCCCTGGGGATACCTGACAGATCACACAGGACAAGCAGACTCGGGCCACACTCAGCCCAGAAGCTGAGAATGTGCTGAGTTCTGCACCTCAGGGCTCCTAGGATACGAGTCCTAAGGAAATCAGTGAGAGCTGGCCCTGGTCCCAAGGAACCTTCCAGAAGGGTGAGTGGCAGACACCCTCCCTGGGCCTCGGCCCCTAATTGCTGTTGTCCCTGGCCGTGGACTGTCCTCCTGCCAGGCCTCGCCCCTCAGGTGCCCCCACTAGGGTCTGTGACTCGCCAGGTGCCCCAGGGTGAGCAGAGTCAGCCTGCCCTCATAGTACCCTCCGCAAGGGGGGGGAGAGTGGCCAGCGCCCCAGCCCACGGGGAGCCGAGTGGGTGATGTCCCCACCTCGCCAGTGTTCCACAGGGAACAGGATGGCAGGTGGGAGCAGGTGGGGGGGGCCAGGGCACCCCAAGGGCAGGGGTGAGGCAGGAGCCCCAGAACGCTCCACACACAGCAGCTCCTAATCCTTAGGAGACCCAGAGCCAGCTCTGGGACAAGAAGAAAGGTGCAGGGATCAACACAGAGCCATAGACTGGACATGCTTGGGACCCCAGGCCATGCCACAGACCTGTCCACAGAGTCTGGGCCCCTCCAGTCAGGCTGCAGCCCCTACCTGTCTGTGAATCGAGGGCCACAGAGATGCTACTGGAATTTCTGGATCAGTCACACCATCAGGACCTGCGATGAGCTAGCTGTCCACTCCCAAGCCAGGACGGGCCAGGTCACTCCTGGAAAGCCTCCGGACTGGCTAAAACGCTGCTGATCCTGGGAGGAAGAGGCCTCTTGGGAAGACAGGCCATTGAAGACCCTGGACCAGTCACCTGCACACCCCTTCATCTGGGCTGAGGCACCACTGCCTTTGTTTGGGAACAGACCTGCCAAGTTGTGTTCAGAGGATCTGAACCTAAGCTATGCACCTGCACGTAAGCACGTGGAGGTAAGAAGAAGCTCCTGCCCATTATTTCCAGGCACAAAACGGGTGATGATTAACGAGGCAGCCAAGGTACTGGGTTCTGACAGCTCGTTAAAGGAGAGGCTGAGCTCCGCTGGATACACACACATCACCGGGAGCGACGGGTCACTGGCGGGCAGTGCACATCGGAGACAGGTCTGTGGGAGCTCTGTTTGCCCTGGGTTCCTGAAGACCTGTGATACATCAGCGCCTGGATATGCAAGACAGGACTTGGGGAGAAGCCCTGTGGGATCCCACTCACTGCTGTGCCCTCAGAGTGCCAAGGTCAATGCTATGACAAATGTTTGCGGTGAGTAAAAACTGACCACAGGTCCCCCAGTTGAAGCATCAGGTGGGTCTTTGAGCTGCTGTCTGTGGGGGATGGAGACTCAGCACTGCCCTGGAGAGGGCTCGGGAGCTGGGCAGGCGTGAGGTCCTGTCCCCACGCGCTTAGAGGGACATGAGCCAGAGGGGGACAGTGGAAGGCCCCCAGGCCTTCTCCCCTCCAGCGTGAGGTGGATCCGTGAGAGCACGCCGGTGTCCGCTGAGTCTGGTGTGTCCTCTCCAGCCCCCAGGGGCCTCAGGCTAGGTGGGAGCTCGGGGTCAAAGGTGAGGCAGGGCCAGACCAGGACCTGCCAACAGCTGGGCACTTGGAGAGGTCTGCACGTTCTACCTTCTGCTCCATCAGCAGATGTCCCCAAACGCCCCTGCACTGGGATTCCCAGCAGGGCCTTGGACTCACTTTCCACAGCCAGCCGGCCACACTCTCAGATGTGCCTAGAGATTACGTGTTCTTTTAAAATAGCTTTACTGATACATAATTCACATACCATACAATTTGCCCATTTAGAGGGAACAATTCAATGGTTTTTAGCATATTTACAGGGTTGTGCAACCATCAGGTTTCCATCACCCCAAGAGAGACCTGTGCCTTCCGCATACCCCCCCCCATCGCCGGCCCTGCCGCCCACCCCCCAGACCTATGCAAGCACAATCTACTTGGTCTTTGTACATTTCCTCGTTCTGGACTCCAGTGAGAACAGGCTCATGCAGCACGCCCCCTGTGGCTGGCATCCTTCACTTCACTTCCCAAATCAGTACTTTGTTCCTTTTTATGGCCCGATGAGATCGCATTGTATGGATTTACCAAATTGTATTTATCCATTAATCTGTTAGTGGACACTTGGGTTGTTCCCACTTTTTTTCGTATGCATAATGCATAGCGAGCACTCCTGAGCAAGTTTTTGTGTGGACATGTGTTCACTTCTCTCGGGTACAGACCCGAGAGTGGAGTCCCTGGGTCGTGTGGTGATGCCATGTCTAGCTGTCTGAGGAGCTGCCAGACTCTCTTCCCGAGTGGCCGGAAGATCTCAGGCCCACCAGCTGCAGGCGAGGGTCCCACTTCCTCCGCACCCTCCCAACACTTGCTGTGTTTTCACTCCAGCTATCCTGGGGTGAGTGGGAAACAGTATCTCTGGGTGGTTTAAAGTTGCATTTCCCTGATGATTAATGATGTGCACCATCATTCCATGGGCTTCTTGGCTATTTGTATATCTTTTTTAGAGAACTGTACACTCCTTGTCCATCTTTTAATGGGGTTTTTAATTGTTGAGTTGTAGGAATTCTTTATATATTCTAGATACACGTCCCTTATCAGATATATGATTTGCGAATATTTTCTCCCATCCTATGGATTGTCTTTTACTTTCCAGTTGGTGTCTGTATTAGTTTGGTAGAGCTCCCACAACAAAGGGCCACAGACTATGTGGCCTGAAAAAGAAATCTATTTTCTCAGTGTTGGTTTCTCCCGAGGCCTCTGTCTGTTATGTCGACGCTCTTTCCCTCGTGTCCTCTGCGTGTGTCTGTGTCCTGAGACACCAGCCGTGTTGGATTAGGGCCACCCTCACGACCTCGTTGTGGCTTCATCACCTCTTTAAAGACCCTATGTCCAAATACAGTCTCCTTCTACGTGTCGTGGGTTAGGGCTTGAACATACAGATTTTGAAGAGAAACAACTCAGACCCTACAGTGTCCTTTGAAGCATAGAAGTTTTAAATTGTGTGGAATTTATCGATCTTATCTTGCTCGCTCCTGTTTTTAGTGTCATCTCTAAGAATGTTTTGCCAAATCCAAGGTCATCAAGATTCTGGGATCACTGCTTTCAGCCTAAGAGCTTCCTTTGGAATTTTTTGCAGAGCAGCTATACTGGCAACAAATTCTTTCAAATTTTGTTTATCTGGGAAAGTATTTCACCTTCATACTGGAAAGGATGGCTTTGCTGGAGACAGGGTTCTTGATAGACATTTTTTCTGACGGTTTGAGTACATGCCCCCAGGGTATTCTGGCCTGCGCTGTTTCTGCTTGGGGTTACTTCTCGAGCGACGCCTGGCCTGTGGCATTCAGACCCTTCCCCGCCACCATGCACCTGTCAGTCTGCATTTATCCTGCTTGGAGGGCACGGCGCTCCCGGGATGTGCAGGTTATTGTGGGTCAGGAGATTTGGTGAGTTTTCAGCCATTATCTCTTCGAACATGTTTTTCCTCCTCCCTCTCCCCTCTCCTCGGGCACCGCATTTCACAAACATGCCCCACACTCTGCTCAGACTCTGCTGGCCTCCCTTCCTCTCTTCTCAGCATGATCAGTCTATCGTCTAGTTCACCAGCTCCTTCTCCTGGCGGCTAACATCCACTGTGGAGCTGGCTTTTCCAGTGAATTTGTTATTGTTGACTTTTCAACTCCAGAAGGTCCATTTGGTCGTTTTAAAACTTCTCTCTTTATCAATAATCTCCATTTGATACAATGGCCTGCCATCACATTTTCCATTTCTTTGATCTTCCTCTGGTCTGTGAACACATTTATAATGGTGCTTTTCAAAACTCTGATATCTGGTCCTCTCAAATGTTGTTTCTATTGCCTGATTTTTTTCTGATGTGTGGATCGTACGTTACTGTTTCTTTGCCTGCTCCAGGATTTTTTATTGGAAACTGGACATTTTAGATAATACAGCAACCCTGGATGATGTCCCCTCTTTCTTCAGGGCTTGCTACTGTTATCTGTTTTAGTGATTGGCTGGATCATTGTAGTGTAGTGTATTCTTGTCCCTCCACACACATATACACACACATACACACATATACAGAGATACATACACGCACACACATATACAGATACTTCATGCACGCACACACATGTGTGCACACAGATCCATACATGCACGGGATACATATATGCACATACACACACGTACATGCACATACACACACGCATGCATGTGCACACATACAGATACATGCATGCAGATACACATATATGCACAGATGCATGCATACATGCATACACACATGCATGTGCACACATACAGATACATGCATGCAGAGATACACATATATGCACATACAGATACATACGTACATGCACATACACACATGCATGAGCACACATACAGATACATGCATGCCGAGATACACATATGTGCACATACACACAGATACATACCTACGTGCATGCACACACATGCATGTGCACAGATACATGCATGCCGAGATACACATATATGCAGAGATACATACCTATGTGCATGCACACATACACACATGCATGCATGCACACCCAGATACATACATGCACAGGTGCACGCAGAGATACACATATATGCACATACACAGATACATACATGCATGCACATACACACACACATACACACACAGTGTTTAGCCCCTGATGCTGCCCCACAGGGAGGCACAGCTTGGGTACGCCCATAATCACCCTGGAATGAACTCTCTCTCTTTCCATGAATTTCCTCCCATTTTCCTTCACTACAATCTCCAGTGTTCTTGAGAACATCTTGGGGTTGAACTTCTCTGTATTGTTACACATGAAGTCAGTTCGTTTGGCAAGAAATGAGGAGCTGTTCTAGGAGCCTGCTTCCCCCTGCCCCTCCCCAGGCAAAACCTCTGCACCAGGGCTCTGGAGTCGGGGACGGGGACAGTGCCTGGCTTCTTTGGTGATTCCCCATTCTCTGAGCTCAGTTGGGGGGACGGAGGGCAGAGCAGCAGGCTGAGGTCGTCTGGCTTGCCTCCCCCGTGAGACACCAGCAGAAGCCAGGGGCAAGGGCGAGGGGTTTGCAGGGCAGCAAGAGGTAGAGCCTCCACCCCACAGCAGGAGTGGGGACGGGGCAGGAGAAGGTGCCCCCCTTCTCAACCGCGCTGTCCCAGGGAGGCCTGTGTTCTGGAGTGGAGTCTCCTCGCTGAGTTGAGCTGGGGGTGGGGAGGGGGTATTTCTCTCGCCTTCTCAAATGAATTTTTGTAGATTTTCTTGGATCTTCAGCCTGTTTCCAGAGGCTTTAATGGTTGTTTTTAACGATTTTCACCAGGGTTGCTGGGGAGCCGGTCAGCGGAGCTCCTCGGCTCCCAGGCAGGAAACCTAGCCTCCGTGGGATCCTTCTGCAGGGAAACCGGGCCCCCCGCAGTCGTGCACGGGCGAGGGTTGCGTGGGTCGGGAGGGGCCGCGCGAGCGTGACCCGCCCCCTCTCCTCCGCAGGGCGAGTGCTCCCCCAAGTGCCGCAGCCTCTTCGTGCTGGAGACGGTGTGCGTGGCCTGGTTCTCCTTCGAGTTCCTGCTGCGCTCGCTGCAGGCCGAGAGCAAGTGCGCCTTCCTGCGGACACCGCTCAACATCATTGACATCCTGGCCATCCTGCCCTTCTACGTGTCGCTGCTCGCGGGGCTGGCGGCGGGCGGCGCGGGCGCGGGCGCGGGCGCGGGCGGCGCGGCGCTGCTGGAGCGCGCGGGGCTGGCGCTGCGGCTGCTGCGCGCGCTGCGCGTGCTCTACGTGATGCGCCTGGCGCGCCACTCTCTCGGGCTGCGCTCGCTCGGCCTGACCGTGCGCCGCTGCGCGCGCGAGCTCGGCCTGCTGCTACTCTTCCTGTGCGTGGCCATGGCGCTCTTCGCCCCGCTGGTGCACCTGGCCGAGCGCGAGCTGGGCGCGCGCCGCGACTTCTCCAGCGTGCCCGCCAGCTACTGGTGGGCCGTCATTTCCATGACCACCGTGGGTTACGGCGACATGGTGCCGCGCAGCCTGCCCGGGCAGGTGGTGGCGCTGGGCAGCATCCTCAGCGGCATCCTGCTCATGGCCTTCCCAGTCACGTCCATCTTCCACACCTTCTCGCGCTCCTACTCCGAGCTCAAGGAGCAGCAGCGGCGCGCCGCCAGCCCCGAGCCAGCCCTGCGCGGGGACAGCTCGCGCGAGGACAGCTCACGCTCGGCCGTGGCCACCGAGGACAGCGCGCAGGGGCCTGGGGGCGCCGGCCAAGCCGGGGTCCCCGCGCCCGGGGTTGCCCGCGACCGTCGCCTGGCCCAAGAGGCCGCTCCTCGCGAGCTTCTTCAGGAATAGAAGCACGGTCCTCAGCTCCCGCGGGCGACCTCGCGGGCCGGACTCCCTCCCGGTACCCACTGCATGTCCCTCCAGCCAGCCTGACTCGGAGGTGCCGGTGGAAAGCGCGCTTCCAGTCATTCCGGTCCTCTTTCCTCGTACTTGCCTTTGGAGTTTGGACTCCCTAGCCCGAAATTACAAGCCTGTAGCAAATGCCACGGGGCCACACGTGTCCGCGGGCCGCATCCTCCCGCTTCCCTGCTCTTCGGCCAGGGGAGCTCCTGGAGGGGCTGTGGGCGGTGGGGAGGCTGGGGAGGCTCCTGCTTCTGCAGCTCACCCAAGTGGGCGGCGGCGCCCCATCGGGAGGGAGGCTTCTCTGCGCATCCCTGACAAGTGACAGAAGTGTGACATTAACACAGCCACCCAGTTCCTCTGGGGAGGGGGGCGGGTCCCAGCCCCGACCGCTGACCTCCCTTGCCCGCACTAGCTCCATGGGGGTCTTCGTGGCCCCCTCCTCACACATTCGCCCCTGAAAATGCCTCTGCAAAGCTCAAGGTCTGCATGTTTCCCTGTGCTCTCTGCTGGCCTTGGACACCTTTACCCTCTGGGTTCTCCAAGAGGACATGGGAGAAGGGGCCCTGGTGTGCAGCTGCTGGGAGCCTGTCCTCACCAAGGCATGAAGGAATGGGACTTTCCAAATCACGTTACTCTGTCCCTTTTCATTTTAATGAGCGGAGCCATGACACTGCAGAGGCTGCTGCCCCAGGTCCTGCAGGAGGCACACCTGGACCACCCCAGAGGGCCCCCCGGACACCTGGCACACACACCCCCCATCCCCGCTGCCATCCATCACGGCTTTCACAGGGCCCCTGGCACGAGGCCAGAGCGGGGAGAGGCTGGGGTGGGGGCTAGGGTGGGGCCCTTGCTCAGAGGACGTTTCCTAGGATGCTACTGCTACCAATAAACAGTGTACCTCTCCTGCCTCTCCACCGAGTTCCTCCGGGCAGCACCAGTGTCCACACCAGGTACGGGGCGTCCAGGCAAGGAGGGGTTTCCTGCGCTCATGGGGAGTCGGTGCGTGTAGACAGTGGGGCACCGCTACCTAGACAAGCCCTTGCATGCAAAGCCCAGTTGTATCCCTCCGAGTCCCACAGCAGAGCCCGGGTCCCAAATCTGCAACCGCACTGCACCCCGCAGGGCAGGGCTGGGTGTTCTCAGGGAACCAGGCTGCAAAGAACCCAGGGCTGGAGCTGTCAGGATTTACACAATGAGCCCCAGTTCTGCAAGGGTGGGTGGGGCAGGCTGGACTGCCTTGACAGCAGACTCGGTTTCCCTCTTCCTCCCCCTCATGCCCAGCCACGATTTGCATGCACATAAGTACCTGGGCTCCAGCTCCTGGGTCAGTGTCAAGTGGACAAGGGCAGTGGGGTGCAGGGAAGCTGAAATAATGGTCTTACCAGCAACCAAGAAACGTGCTGGGATCAGAATGAGCTGAGGGTCCCCAAACCACAGGGAGGCGAAGACGGTCTCCCACGGCTGACCTTGCACGGCTGCTCATACCAGCTGAGGCAGAAAGGGTCCCCTTGTATCAGATAGAGACATGGTCGGTCCACCATGGACCAGGCCAGATTCAGCACCTGGCGTCACATGTGCCTGCCCAGTGCAAACTCCACCTGCAGCTTCTCCCTACAGGGCCCTGGTTCCTGTACTGCCTGGGGCTGGGTCCCCCTCTCCTTCCCTCCTGGGCCCACATACCTCAAGCCAGGGCCAGCAGACGTCTGCCAGGAGAAAGGACAGGGGAACTGGGGACCAGGGGACCCACCTGAGTGCTGGCTCTAGGCAGACTGGACCCTAAGGTTTAGCCCTGCCTCCTCCTGATTGCCACATCAGCTGACACCCCCACAGGGTGGGGCCTGGGGACCGAGAAACACACTAAGGGTGACCGTGCTTGCTCAGGAGCGGGTGACACAGCTGCTGCTGGTCCCAGGGGATCCCCACCCATGGAGGCCACACTCAGGGCTTCTGCTACCCTCTGCTTATCGGGCATGGCTGATGACCCCAGGGGCAAACGGCTTTCTCCTGTGCAGTGGGGCTCGCTGACCGTCACCATGAAGACCCCCAGAAATAACCCAAGTTGTCCCTCCAAGGTCAGTGGTAGGGGTGACCTGAGCGATCTGGCCCCTACCCCCTCCTGACCGTGGGCTGCAGCGGTTCTGACCGGGACCCCTCGAAGACGAAGAGATCCCTTGCAGCACCAGAGGTCACGGGGAGGAGAGGGACCCGTCAACCGTCTGAGAAGTGGGGAGTGCAGTGGGAGGGAAGCCACACATCTCCCACCGAGCAAGCAGACCAGCCAGCCCTGAGCTTTCCTGTCCCTTCTCAGGTGCCTACCCCACCCACCCTCAGCCTCCATAGCTGCCCCTTGCACACAGGCCATGGTCCCTCGTGCAGGACTCTGGGCAGGCCCCTGATGGCCATGGCCTCAATGTCCCTGTCTGGGTCAGGGGACCAGGAACTCACCAGGTCCCCACAACCTGCCACCTCACACTCTGACAAAATCTACTGAACGCACCTACTGTGGGACAGAATCGTGGGATTCGTACATGTGATGCTGACATCGCCGAGTCTGCTTAAAATGCACAGAGGCAGTGCAGGGAGGGCAGGAGACAGCCTTACAAACCCCAATTATGCTGAGAGCTCTGTTCTGGTTCCGGAAGGATCACTGACTTGGGAGGTAGGCTCTGACACCAGGTTATGATCACTCTCAGCCAGCCCAAGGCCTCTGGTTACCTAAAACCATCGTGAGCATTGGGGGGTGGGGTATGATTTGGGTCTGTGACATTCCAGGAACCACCGAACACCCCCTTGCCCTCGGGGCCGCTTTCTGAGCATGCAACCACCCTTCAGACTGACCGTGCACCCCCTGCCCCCTCCACCCACCCTGCCGGACCCATGCATGCTTCCAGGGGACCTGGGGAACCGCTCAGACTGAGCACGGTGGCCCCAGGACTGAACATGCCCCAACACCAACACTGGGAGTCTGAAACCCTCCCCCACACTTGCTGCCCAAAAAATTCCTATACTCCTTATTTCAGGGGAAAACACGTCCCACCCCTACACGCACACACCCAGACAATTTCTTCTTGGCCAGCTGGAGACTGGGCCAGCACAGGCAGCCCCGGCTTCATTCACAGCCTTCCATCTGCTCCAAGTTCTCGGAGGCTCAACAAAGTGAGCTGCACTTTGCCATTCACCCTGGACGCCGGAACAGTCTCACCACATTGTTCCCATTTCCAAGAGCTATCCTGTTGAGAGAAGAGCTGGACCAACTTACAGGAGATCTAAGGTCGCAAAGAGTGACCTTCACCTCCTTTTTTGATTAGAAGCCCACTTCCTGTGGGGCTCTTGAGAGCCTGTGGCCTCCCGCTGACAGAGCTCAGGGCACAGCACTCTCCTGGCCAGTGGGACGTGGGCCCGGCTCCTTCTGCTCCATCTCTGAACGGCAGCCCCACAGACTCTCCACACCACCTCTCTGCTCTTCAGCGGGGCCACAGGTCGGTTTTCAAGAACAGAGATGGACTCACAGAAAAAGACACCTTTGTATATTTTACTCTTCATTTCACTGCTGGAATTTTTACTGCATGCATAATTTAATTAAAAGTTAATTTTAATTAACAAATTACCAGAAGGAAAATAAAAATCCACCCCCAGAACCGGACAAGGGTCCAGGCTGGGGATGCTGGCTGCCTGAGAGGACCACAGTGAGGGTCACCAGCGTGGACCCGCTCCGGACCAGACTCACTCTCAGACTCGGGGCCAGTGCTGGGGAGGGGGGGGTGACTCCCCCAAAATTTAAAATATCACTTCCAAGTACTTTCACCATATCTTTTTGATATTTTTGATATCTTGCCCCAAATGTAAATTGTCTCCATGAAAAAGTAATTGCTCAGTACACACAGCTCCATCCCTACTTGCTCACTAGACCTGTCCATTTTCCTTCAAACACTTCTCTTGGCCTTTCTTTAAACAGGACACCTCTCACCCTTTCCAGACATTCAGTGGTCAGGGCCCCCCTGGCCTGGCTCTGTTGGTCTGTTCAGGGGGCTGGTCTGTCCCGGGGGGGGCTGGCCTGTCCTGCGGACGGGTCTGTCCTGGGGGGCTGGCCTGTCCAGAGGCTGTTCTGTCCAGGGGGGGCTGGTCTGTCTTGGGGGGCTGGTCTGCCCGGGGGGGGGGGCTGGTCTGTCTGGGGGTAGGCCTAGTCTGTCTGAGGGAGTTAGTCTGTCCTGGGGGCTGTCCTATCCAGGGGGGCTGTTATGTCCTGGGGGGCTGGTCTGTCCCGGGGGGGGGGGCGCTGGTCCTTCTGGGGGCACAGGTCTGTACGGGGGGGGGGGGGAATGTGCCCTGAGAGAGCAGCCTGGGTGTCACAGGGGCAGAGCTGCACCCCAAGGAGAGGGCACCCACCCTTCCCTGAAGACCCCCACGGCGAAAGAAGGACGGGGACCCATGCTTCACTGTGTCCTGGGCCCCCACTCCGACCCATTCACGAGGCCACACTGGATCGCGAGAGTTTATTGAGTTAAAGGCAGCGTCCTGACAACTGAGTGCCCCTCACACTGGGCACGTGCCTCACTGCTGTAGTCGGAGGCGCTTTCATCTGGAGTCATTTACTGCTACAGACACCCCGCCTCCTGTTTAAAAAGTAAACATTGCCAAAGCATCTTACAGCCCAAACTAAGCAGGACCCTCACCCAAACATTCAGGAGTTTTTGAGGAAAACTCAGGAGGAGGAAACAGCTCTGAAGAGCAGACGTCACTAGAGCTTTGGCACGGCCCGTGTGAACCCGCCCCAGAGCTGCCCCTCCGCCCCGCAGAGGGAGAGCCACACAGAAGCTGCTAGAACCCTCAGCCGCTGGGGGCCTGGGAGCTTGCCCAGGGCTGCTGGGCATGGCTGACATGCTCCTGTAAAACAGAGGGGGGAAGACACAGGGTGACCAGAGATGCCCATGCCTGGCCACAGCCCCCCACCTTGGAACATCACCCCAGGCCCGAGAGGAGTGTGGGGACACCTTCCTCACGTGTCCCCTCTCCTGACCAGCAGGCCATCTCCCTGTCCTGGAAGACGGACGTTGAAAGCTATACGCTGCAGGTGATGCAATTCCCAGAATCCAGAGGGAACGCCCCACAAGTGCAGCCATGCTCGGGGGATGGTCCCAGGCCCCTGGCTTTCCTGGGAGCACACAGGGACAACCTGCCCCCCACCACACCCCTAGGACTCGTGGGGACCTCTAGACTCTGGTGCCAGCACCCCTGAGCTCACTCTGGCCAGGGCCCAGCCGGCATGGACACAGGCTTGCCCCCTCGCTGCCAGTGGGGTCCACGCCAGCATCTCCCAAGAGGAGGCCAATGCAGAAATGAGGCATAGGGGGGCACAGGACACCTCTGGGCACCACTGCCAAGCTGAGGGCCAAGTCCTGAGTCCTGTGAGGCAGCTGCACTGAAGGTGACCCGGACAAGGCCAACTCCGACCAGATAAACAAGAGCACTTGTAATGTGCATCCTCGCAGCTTCCTTTCCACGTGCATTAGGCGCATACAAAACCCCAGCCACACCCTCTGTGCCCGGGCCCTGTCCTGAGTCACCCTCGCGTACATGCTGTCACCAGGGCGTCCACATTTGGGCCATTCTAAGACCAGGCTCTGTGCGCCAGGACCACGGGTTCTCCGGGTGCCATTGTTCACTCTTGCTCCCCAATCCCACCCATGCGAGGGTCGCCGAGAGCCGGGCTGCAGGCCCCGGGGGCCCCTGCACGCTGACACCTAGAGGGGGATTCCTGGTGCCCTCCATCCCGTAGCAGCCCTAAGTCTGTCTTTTCCTGGGTCTGTGAGCATATTCCAAGTTCCAGACAGGTGTTTTTTGAGAGGAAGGAAGAGAACACTTGCTTTTCCATCACCTGAAAAACAGCCGCCGTCCAGCCCTCGGGTATAAAGCCCACTTGCACTCGTCCTCAGGTATGAGCACAAACGTGGGCACTCAGGCCCCCACCGGCCCATCCCAGACCCACAGCCAAGACACCCTGTTGGGCCACGGTGCCTGCCTGCCCCAGACAGGGAGGACAGGCGGCCGGGCAGCGCCCACGGCAGGAGGCCACATGTCCGTGTCCTCCCTGCCACCTCAAAGGGCCTTGGCACTGGCAGGGTGCGCCACATGGGGGGCTGGCTTCTGGGGGTGCCGGGCGAAGGCATAGGCCTGTCCCAGGATGGCCAGGTCCACCAGCACCTGCAGCAGGCCACACACGGAGAACTGCAGGGGGGCGCCATTCAGCAGGAAGTAGGCCGTCTTGAAGGTGTCACCGCTGGTCCACATGAGCACCATCTTGATGCTGCGGAGACACAAGCCAGGGGTCAGGGGCCACCCGGGCCGCCACCTGTCCCCCCCCATCCCTCCCGTCCTCACTGTGAGGCCACGGCGTGCACAGCCCCAGGGACAGGAAGGCCCTGCAGCTGTCCGGGCGGGGAAGCCGACACAGTGCTTTCCGTCCCTCCTGGCTGCAGGCCTGTCTGTGCCCCTCAGGAGACGCGCTGTGGCCTCAGACGGGAGAGGGAAGACCACCCCTCCCCACACGGCATCCCAGGGCCCACCAGGAAGGTGAGGGCTGCCGGAGAGCACCACTAGGCTGCAGAGACGGGCAGCCTGGGCGGGAGGGGAGGTCTTCTCACCCAGAGCTTTCCCTCCTGGCCGGGGAGCCCCCATCTGCACCCAGGGGTGCCGAGGACAAAACCAGAGGCTGCCAGCAGAAGCAGAGCGAACCCCTGCTCTCGGGAAGCCCTGCCTGGCCAGAACCCCCTCCCTCAAAAGATAACTGGAGGGCGATTCCATTTCTGGTCCCTGATGCCAACCCCCCTTCAAACGTTTCGGATCAGTCCGCAGGGGGGCAGGGATCCTCGTGGGTGACGAGGGAACTGTCACTCACTGCCCACGTCCCCCACACACGTCTCTGCGCACAGCTTCAAGTGCCCTGGCTTCCCAAGTCATGGGCACAAGCACCACTGTTTTCCTGCACAAGTATATTTAAATCAGACCCATTTCCATCAGCAGCCTGAACCTCTTACAGCTAATTAAACCAGACCACAGAGTTTGAGAGGGGGGCTGTTGCCAGGCGGCAGGAAGAGGGGTGAAGATCCCCAAGCAGACAGGATGCACGTCAGAGCTGCCAACACCAGGCCAAGGGCCAGGCAGGCACTGAGCTCCCAGAGGGAGACAGCCCTCCACCCCTGGGCATTCTGACCACCTCTGAGCCCCAGGCTGGTTTTCATTCCTAAAACCAGGGTGAGGAGCCCCGTCTCCCGTACTCCCAGCCCAAGGACATAGCTCTGCGTCCCCTCCTCTGCCCAGTGAGAAGTCCAACCAGCCACACAGAACGTAGACGGGGAGGGGAGAGCCCTCCTGACCTTACACACACACGGCTGCTTGAGGCTTCTCTGGGATGGTCACTGGGAAAATGGCCAAGGCCTGCCGGGCCCCAAGCAGCTTCTCTGCAGACAGGCACTCTACATCCAAAATCGCCCACGGATACATCATATTTGGCCTGTAATATTGGCTCACGTCGTATTCCAAAGTTTTTGTTTTGAGGGAGCTGATAACTAATTCTGCATTTTAAAAATCCACATTATATATCATAGATCCTCTTTTTCTGGCTGCTTTCAACATTTGACTTTGGTTCTTAGCAGACTGTGATGTGATATATGTTTGGGATTTGCTGAACTTCTCAAATCTGTAAGTTTATCTAACATCAAATTTGGAAAGTTTTCAGACATTCCTTCAACTATTTTTGTCTGCTCCACAACCTTCTCTCCTCTAGACTCAGACAACATCAATGTTAGATTTTTTGGGACTTTCCCTGAGTCTATTTTTCCCCCCTGGTTTTTCTCTGTTGTTGAGAATGTTATTTTTATTGATCTGTCTTCAAGTTCACAGACTCATTCCCGGGCCATCTGCATTCCACTACTGAACTCACAAAGTACATTTTTATTTGGCTTACTGTGATTTTTAATTTAAAATGTTCTGTTTGGTTCTTTTTTATAGCTTCCATTTCTTTGCTGAGATGTCCCATTTTCCATTCATTTCAAGAGTGTTTGCTCTTCTCTCTGGACCAGTTTCCCAGTGACCGTTCCCAAGCCATTTCCGACCAATCCCCTTGGTTGATTGTGTTGCCTACTGGTTGTCTTCTCCTTGGAAAGCTGTTGAGATGTTCCTGATGCTTCCTATGCTGAGTAATTTTGGTTTGTATCCTGGACATTTTTAACATTATATAATGAGACTCCAAGTCTTATTAAATCCTATGGAGATTGTCAGGTTTTCTGTTCTAACAGGCAACTGGCATGGTCAAGTTCAAGCTGCAGGTGGGCTGCAATTCAATTCAGCTCCATTTTCAAAGCCCCTGCAGTGCCATCTGGGTCTGTGCTTTGTGGGCAGCACTCAGTGGCTGGTCTGGGACGTGGGCAGTGGTCTACCCCACGATTCAGTTCTCAACGCCTTTCGGATGTAGGTTAGGGCCAAATCCATGCATGTATAGCTTGGTGGTGAGCCCAGGAGTTCACATACAACTGCACAGGATCCCTGTCCCAAGATGCGACCACTCCTCCATCTCCCTGACTCTGTGCCTCGAGGACACTCTTCTCCCATGTCCTCTGGCTAGAAAGCCAGCGCTTAAGTCTCGTGGCCCTGCTGTGCACCTCCCATGGCTGATCTGCCTCCAGGTGCATGAGGTGGGAAGATAGAGGGAAAGAGCCATGGGATTCCCCTCCGCTCTCAGGATCTTCTTCCGCTGCTGCCCCAGGGCTGCCTCCAGCTTTGAAGACCGCCGCTTCTGGACTGGGGCCTGCCTGGGGCCCCGGGGTAAGAGCAAGGCCAAAACACCAGCAGCCCCGGTTCTTGCTCACCCTTTCCCACACTCAGAGCACAGAGGCTCCACTGGGAGCACTTCCTGCCCGGCCCAGGGCAAGTCCTGAGCTCCAGGCTGTGCTGAACTCCAGGCTGGCAAATATGGAAGGGAGAACAGAGCGGCCCATGCCAGTCACTCATGGGGTTTCCTTCCCCCACCCTGCCCACTCCCACTGACCGCCGGAGTCCCCAGAGCTGCTCCGCGCCTTCTGTCCAGGCTCTCAGCTGCACTCAAGGGGAGAGATGGGCTAACCTCCGGTAGCCCCATGCAAAAGATCTGAGACTGGTGGTTCAGGTCGGTGTTCCGCCACTGGCCACGTTCCCCGACTGGTCCCTGTAGACAACTGGCCTGGTCCACCCCGGACGAGGTGGCCGAGGAGCAGGAGGAACGGTGCCTGCTGCCGGGACGGTTCCCACACCCTGCACTTCCCAAGCTGTGCCTCTAGCTCAGTCCGGATGGTCCTGGTCTGGAGCACCAGCTGGGGATCTCGGTGTGCGACAGAAGGGCCCTCCAGGGGGCTGGAGCGGCAGGTGGAGCACCAGGAGCTCAGCCAACTGCACACTTAGCACTGGTGGGGACAGCGGAGGTGAGGACACACCGGAGCGACGAGCGGAGGGAGGGAAGCAGGTCAACCACGGGACAGAGCTGAGTCCCGCAGGCCTGGGCTGGGCCCACCAGGAGGCTGCAGGCACCTGGCCGACCAGAGCTGAGATGTACCGTCTGAACTGCACCAAGGAGGGGCCGGCCTGCCCGGGCGGGGCTGCTCTCAGCTCCCACGCTCACACCCCTGCGCTTTTCCAAGGAAAACCCACACCCACAGAGCAAGCATTTCAAGGAGAACCTCCAAGAGCAACCCATGTTTCTGCAAAAGGCCATGAGGACAAGGAGAGAAGCAACAGGGCTCAGCAAAGGAGTCCAGTTCCTTATTCCAGAATTAAGAGCTCAAGGCACAGTCTTCCCCAGAAATAGCCACACTTTAGTAGGAGACGGAAAGACCTCCCTCAAAGCACAATAAAACCTAACGAGCCACAGAGATGGTTCTAGGCCAAGCAGCAGGGTCCGTCAGGGGGCCTGGCTGGAACCTTCTCAAGTGGACCTGCTCCCCAGGGAGCAGCCGGGCCTAGAGTGACACCAGCCTGGAAAGGCTCCTCAGGACTGGGCCGCTCCTGGGGTGAGGGAGCTCCCGGCCCCCTTGAGATGGCCACCTTGCAGGGAGCTGGCCCCTCCATTCACTGGTGGCCCCAAGCGAGGCGGGACTCCACACAAAGGATCGCAGCACGCTCCCTGTGGGGCAGGCAGAAGGTGCAGCTGGAGCCAGGCCCAGGACCCCCGCCCGGTGCCCCGTCAGAGCCCCGTCAGAGCCCCCGGGCCCTGAACACACAGGTGCACTTTCTACCCCCGCCAGTGGAGATGTGAGGTCACTGTTCCGGGGGGGGCTCTGACTGATGTAAGGACCATTCTTAGCTGCACAGATGCCTCACCCAGCCGTGGCCCTTGGGCCAGCATGGCTCGGGGTCAGGAATGCGACAGCCTTATTGAGGCCCCACACCAGCCGCCTCAGTGGGGGGCTCAGGGTGGGGCAGGGGCACCAGTCAGGTCAAATACTATTCAGGTATTTGGACAAGCACCGCCCTGAGTGGTCTGCTCATCAGGAAGGAACACCCTTGTGCAGGGAACAAGGGCTCTGGATGGAGAAGCTCACACTGTCACCCCAAGACCCTGAGATGCCCTGACCCCACGCCTCCCAGGACCTTCAATGAGCTGTGAATTCCCATCACCCACAACAACTATGGGAGGAAGGGACGAGCCCCAGAAGTTGGGCTATCACCCTACAACGTGCCAGGGATGTATGTCCTGGAGACCCCCTTCCTTGGATGGAGGAAACTCAACCAGCCCAGAGCTCCAACAATGCAGGAAGCCCAGACTGTCACTTCCCAGGCCCCAGGCCGCGTCCTTCCTGCTCAGGCTGGTAGCCTAGGAGCTGGATTCCTCTGCCCATCACCAACTCCAGCTGCTGCCTCCTGCACCTGACCGCCCCCGCCCCCTTCTACTATTTTAATCCAGGCTCCTATTACCTCATTCTTGGCTCCTGCATTTTTCCTCCCAAACTATTCCTAAAATTCCTCTCACCTCATCCTTGCCCTGTCCAGCAGTCCAGAAAGCCTCTTCCCAGTTGGTGCCCAAGAGGTGATGGCTAGACTTCCTTGCCTGCCCAGGTTCTTCCAGAGCCCAACTCAGGCATGCCAACTCCTATGGCCTCCCCAGCCCTCCCCTCACTCCCACCCCCCAGCCTAGACCCAGACCTTCCCCTTTCCACCTTTCAAAAGCTCTCCTGTAATTCCAAATCCATCCAAAACACATCCCAAAGGAGTAGGTTTTTGTGACCTTGGGTTAGACAGTGGTTTCTTGGGTATGACAACAAAAGCATAAGCAACACCCACCCACCCACCCACAAATACATTAGACTTCAGCAAATTTAAAATCTTTTGTGCTGAAAACGAAAGTGAAAAGACAACCCACCAGATGGGAGAAAAAAACTGAAAATCATATGCCTGATAAGGTTCTAGTATCCACTGCATATAAGGAACTCTATAACTCAGTAATAAAAAGACAAACAACCACATTTAAAAATGGGCAGAGGACTGGCCAAAGAAGATACACAGATGGCCAAAAAGCACATGACAAGATGCTCAACATCATTAGTCATCAGGGAAATGCAAATCAAAACCACACTGAGATCCCAGGTGACACCCACTAGGATGGCTAGAATCAAAAGGCCACATAGTAACAAGTGTTGGTGAAGATGCGTAAGGATCAGAACCCTCACACGCCACTGTAGACACAGCATGGCAGCTCCTCAAATAATTAAACACAGATCTACCATCTGACTCAACAATTCCACTGCCGGTCTATTCCAAGAGAAATGAAAACAAATGTCCACAAAGAAACTTGTACATGAATTTCAAAGCAGCATTATTTGTAATAGCCAAAAAGATGTTGAACAACCCAAATGTCCACTGACTGAAGAACAAATTTGGTATATCCATACAGTGAAATATTATGGTCCAGCCTCAGGAGTGGAGCACGGATATGTTGTACATGGAGGAGCCTGGGAATGCTGTCAGGTTTTACATGACTCCATTTATGTGAAGTGTCCTTAGAGACAGCAGATCAGCGGCTGCCGAGGGCAGGAGGTGAAGGAGGTCGGGAGCGAATGAGGAGTGATTACCAGCAGGTACAAGGTTCCTTTTTGGGGTGATGAAAATGTTCTAACATTAGACAGTGGTGGTGGTTGCACAACTCTGTGGATAGACTAAAATCCCTCCAACTGTATACTTGAGATGGGTAATGGAACCCCTCTAGCTCCCATGCCTTCTCCAGGTGCACCCATCTCCCCAAATCTGCACGTCTTCACCACCTGAAGCTCTCTGAAGAGATCATCTGAATTACCACATAGATGTTTCTTATAAATCATTATATTGCAATTTATATATCAAATTTTGCTGATCCATTCATCCATCAATGGACACTTGAGTTGCTCCCACATTTTAGCTGTTGTGAATAGTGCAGCTAGAATGTGTGCGTACAAGTATCTCAGGACCCTGCTTTCAACCCTTCCAGGCAGATACCCATAAGTAGAACTGCTGGATCATATGGTGATTCTATTTTTTATTTTTTAAGGAACCTCCATACTGTTTTCCACAGGGGCTGCACCGGTGTGCACTCCCACCAACAGTGTGTGAAGGTGCCTTTCTCCACACCCTCGCCAACACTTGCTGGTTTTCTTTTTCTGAGAGCAGCTGTCCTACTCAGTATGAGGTGGGACCTCAGTGTAGTTTGATTTGCATTTCCCTGATGATTAGGGAAGCCGAGCATCTTTTCTTGTGCTTATTGGCCACTTATACATCTGCCTTGGAAAAATATTTTTCCAGTCTTTTGTTCATTTTTAATTGGGTTGTTTGTTTTTTTGTCATTGAGTTTTAGAAGCCCTTTCTATAGTCTTTTTTTTTTTTTAATTTATTTATTTATTTGACACAGAGAGAGAGCATGAGCAGGGGCAAAGGCAGAGAGAGAGGCAGGCTCCCCGCCGAGCAGGGAGCCTGATGCGGGGTTCGATCCCAGGACCCTGGGATCATGACCCGAGCCGAACTACAGTCTTAATATTAATCCCTAATTGGATAGATGATTTGCACATATTTTCTCCCATTCTATAGGTTGCCTTTTTACTCTGTGGATAGTCTTTTGATGCATAAAACTTTTTGATTTTATAAAGTCTAATTTGCCTTTTTGTTTTTTCCTGTGCCTTTGGTGTCACATCCAAGAAATCACTGCCAAATCCAATGTCATGATGCTTTTCTCCTATGTTTTCTTCTAAGGTTTTAGGTGTCACATTTAAGTCTTTCATCCATTTTGAGTTAATTTTTATATATGGTGCCAGGTAAGGGTCTAACTTCATTCTTTTGCATGCGGATATCCCATTTCCCCAGAACCATTTGTTGAGAAGACTGTCCTTTCTCCATTGAATGATCTTGGCACTCTTGCTGAAAATCATTTAACCATATATGTAAGGGTTATTTCTGGGCTCTCTGCTCTATTCCAGTGGTCTATTTGTCTTTATGCCAATAACACACTGTCTTGATTACTGTACCTTTGCAGTTATTTTTGAAATCTGAAAGTGTGAGTCCTCTAGTATTGTTCTTGAGATTGTTTTGACTTTCTGGGGTCCCTCAATATTCCATATGAATTTTAGGACTGGTTTTTCTATTTCTGCAAAAAAAACCAGAAGGATTTTGACAGGGATTCCACTAAATCTGAGATTGCTTTGGGTAGTATTGACATTTTAACAATACTGAGTCTTTCAGTCCATGAACATGGGGTGTCTTCCCATTTACTTATGTCTTCAATTTCTTTCACCAGTGTTTTGTAGTTTTCATTGTATAAGTCTTTTACCTCCTTGGTTAATTACTAAGTATTTATGCTTTTCATATTATCATAAATAGAACTGTTTTTGTAATTTCCTGAGTGCCCTGCAACCTGCTCTTGGTCGCATTGGGGGATTAAGCTGTTGTGTCATTTCCTACATTAAGAAGCTTGAATCTTGGGGTGCCTGGGGTGGCTTAGTCGGTTGAGCATCCAACTCTTGATTTAGGTTCAGGTCATATTCTCAGAGTCGTGGGATTGAGCCCCGTGTCGGGCTCTGTGCTCAGTGGGGCATCTGCTTGAGATTCTCTCTCTCCTTCTCCCTCTGCCCCTCCCCTCCTACTCTCTCTCTAAATAAATAAATAAATCTTTAAAAAAAGAAGCAGCAGCTTGAATCTCTGCCTTCTAGAGATGTCTGTGAACTCAGCTTCCTGTCCATGGATCATAGCCTCCAGCCATAGGCAGCAGTAGTCTCTACTCTGGCCTGCCTCTGACCCATTGACAGTCCTTTCCCATCACAAAAGCTTGGACTTGGAAAATTGAGACCATGTGGGATTCAGCTGCCAGGTTTTCCCCTGTATGCTGGATATACTAAGAGCTGCCTACAGGATCTAACCAGTAAACGGTGACAGCCCAGGTGCAGCCAAACACACAGGTGGGCTTGGAAGCAGCAGGTACCAGAGCAATGTGAGCCCACTGTGAGCATGCTGTGGCCACAAATCATGTGGTTAGCCTCAGTGAGTCTGCAGGTGCCAAGGGTCCCCAAGGAGGGGATACCCTGCCCCAGCCACTGGACAGGCCCCCCACAGCACATTCAGATCTGAAGGTGCACACTAGTCTTCTTCTGTCATGCTTCACTTGAATAGACCCATCCAGGGAGAATTGGGTAAGGAAGGGGCTATAAGCCGTATCACAGGAGGGACGGCCAGTGGACCTGAGGGGGATCAGCACAGAGAAGAGGCCCCCAGGGAGGTGGGGTCATGATGCTGCCTTCACACACACAGGACCATCCTGGGAGGGGCTGAGGGTCTGCATGGATCTCAGGGAAGAAGGCATGAGAGGTTCAGCTACTACCATGGAGCCTTTAACAGAGCCCTGCGCAGGTGTACTCACACGTGGGGAGGAAGCTCCCCATCACAGGAAGCAAGCAAGTGCTAGAGAACACCTGGCAGGAATGACAAAGATTTTGAGCAATCCCACCCAAGGGGACCCCTGGAATTCCAGTGGACACCCTGTTCCAATGCCACAGGTGACTGTCATGGGGCCAGGACAGGACGTGGAGGGCTCCACCCAAGGCCTTTGAGACCCGTTCCATACTGGCCTCCTGTGACTTGGAGGACATCTGAAGACATGGATGGCAACAGCACATTAGCTCTGCTGTGACACACAGCTACCACCCAGAGGTAATCCCATGACATAGCCTCTACCACTGCTCGCCAGGGCCACCTCTTCACACGTCTACGCTCTGTGGGCAGAGCCTTCTCCCTTCTTATCCCCTCTCCTATGCTCGGCACATCCCTCCCACTACGATGCTTCAGGTTCGTCCTGAAAGACCCCGTACCGTGTATCTGCTTCACAAGACGGTCTCAGCATCCCCTTACCTGTTCCATGCTAACACATCTGCTCATGCATCAACACATCTGCTCTTTCCCTGGCAGTTCTGCAAATGTAACTAAAAATACAGCAGCCAGGTTTGTACACATTTGATTTTTACCAAACACGTGGGCACACTGGTACCCACAGGTATGGGGAGAGCAACACGTGCTGCCTACCTCATCCCCTCAGTGGACTGGTGGAGGTAGTTGCGGTAGAGCTGGGGAATACCCAGCGTGGCCTCGGTCAGCACAGCCAGGAAGCCCAGGGTCTCCACAAACAGGACTGAGTCGATGGACAGGTATGTGACGTAGCCCGCCACGCCCGTGAAGGCCAGGACACACTGCACGTAGTCCCCAAAGCTGCTCCAGTGCCAGAAGTGGTGAGGGTCAAAGTCTAGGGCGAGAGGGAGAGAGAAATGTAAACTAGGCATACAGGTCAAGGTCATCATGAGGAGAGAGGATGTGAACTGAGGTGAGGGTCAGCATGAGGAGAGATGAAAACTGAGTTAGAAAGTCAAGGTCGGGGGGCGCCTGGGTGGCTCAGTCGTTAAGTGTCTGCCTTCGGCTCA
>NW_023270854.1:307664-354516 GCF_011800145.1 Mirounga leonina | reverse complement strand
GAGGTCAAGGTCAGCATGAGGAGAGAAGGTGAACTGAGTGAGGAGGTCAAGGTCAATATGCAGAAGATAGATATGGGCTGTGGGGCTCCATATGCTCTTGACAAAGGCACTTGTGAGGGAACCTTGATACAGATACGGATTCAATGTAGAGATGCTAAAATCATTAAATCCACTATGATACAGTGCAGGGATTGTACTGGAGCCTCTGAAATCTCTTTTCTGGGTAGAATCCTCACTCCTTCCCTCCACAACTGCATTAGTTAACCACGTGTCTCCATTTCTTTGGATATAAAAGAGGAATAACATAACCTACCTCCTACGGTTGTTGTAATAGTTACACGAGTTAATCTTATGAACCCTATAAAGTGCCCAGCCCATAATAAGGGCCCAATAAAGGTATGTACTTATCATCACTACACACTTTGTTGATGGAACGTTATCGTTTGCTCGACAGATGTGTCCTGTGGAAACCAAACTCTAAGCACTCACGAATCAGCAAACTATATGAAGTTCCTGGGCTTTGGCAGATAAACAAGGGAGGTCCTGGGGACAGAAGTGGCTTCAGGGAAGGTCAGGAAAATGGGGACAAATACAGAGAGAACATGAGGGGGCATGATATGCCCCAAGACTGGCCTGGCCCTTAGACTGGCAGGGTCTGGAGCCAGGGCACCCCGCCAGGGCTGCAGGCATGGGCAACGGTGGGGGGTGGGGGGGCTGGCCATCCAGGGGCCGGGAAGTACCCTAAGGGGAATATTCAACCTGCACACATGTGCCTGTCCTCCCAGCCCTGGGCCCTCCCTTCTAGCTCCACTCCCTCACTCCATATGAGAACACAGCCCAAAGTCTGAGCCAGAAAGGGGGAATGCAGGCAGGAGGGCCAGAGGAGGGATGAACACATTCTGCAGGCATGACAACACTTCCCACAGCAGGGCAGGGTATGAGCCAGCTGTGCTTCATGAACAAACCCCAGCTGCAACATGGTGGTGGCCTGAGTGTGCAGGGGAGCCCGGCACACAGAGCTGGGGGCAAACACTGAGGTATTCCTTACAGAGAACATGTAATCATGAAAGGATACAGCAAGGGAACGAATCTCAGACCTGGCTGAAGTTCCTGCCTTTGTGCCTGAGGAGGGGAGAGAACATGGTCAGAGCTGAGAACTTGGGCCAGGACGGGGATGAGCTGAGGATACCAGGTGAGGGTCCAGGGGGCCTTAGGAAACAAGGCCCAAGGTCAATCTGTCGGAAGCCTTTCTATTTTAGGTTCTCAAGGAGCAAGTCAATTAACAAATGACTAAAAGAAAACCCTTACCAAAAGTTTCTGAGAAAAGACTGAGGCTAAACCCTTACCTTAGCATATACAAAAATTAATTCAAAATGGATCAAAGACCTAAACATGAGAGATAAAACTCTTAGGAGAAAATATAGAGGGAAAAAGCTTCAGGATGTTGGATTTGTCAATGGTTTCTTAGGTGTGACAACAAAAGCAAGGCAACAAAAGGAAAAATAGATAAATTGGATGACATCAAAATTTTAAACTTCTGTGTTCCTAGGGAAAAAAAGCTCTTTGACATTATTGGTCTTGGCAACAATTTTTTGGATATGACACCAAAAGTGCAAGCAACCAAAGCAAAAATAAATGATTGGAATTACATCAAACTGAAAGGCATCTGCACAGCAAAAACAACCAGCAAAATGAAAAGGAGACTTACGGAGTGGGAGAAAACATTTGCAAACTGTCACTCTTACTACAGGTTTATATCCAAAATATATATGAAATTCATACAACTCAAAGGCAAAAAAAGCCAATCGAATTAAAAAATGGTCACAGGACTAGATTAGGTCTTTTTCCAAAGCAGACATACAAACGGCCAACAGACACATGAGAAGATGCTCAACATCACTCATCATCATCAGGGAAATGCAGATCAAAACCACGATGAGATGTCACCTCACACCTGTCAGAATGGCTAAACTCAAGAGGACAAGAAACAGCAAGTGTTGACGACGTGGAGAAAGAGAACCTTGAGTGCTGTTGGTGGGAATGCAAACGGGTGCAGCCATTATGGAAAACAGCATGGAGGTTCCTCAAAAAATTAAAAATAGAGCTACCACATGATCTAGCAATTCCACTTCTAGAATATAGCCGAAGGAAATGAAATCACTATCTTGAAGTGGTATCTGCACCCCATGCTCACTGCAGCATTACTCACAATAGCCAAGACATGGAAACAGCCTAAGTGACCATCGAGAGACGGATGGATAAAAGAAAACTTGCTGTATATAACACAATGTTCAGCCATTAAAAAGGGGGGTGGGGACAGAAATCGTGCCTTTTATGCCAATACAGATGGATCTTGAGGACGTTATGCTAAGTAAAATCAGTCAGAGAAGGACAAGTACTGTATGTTCTCACTTCTATGTGGAATCCAAAATGACAAACTTACAGAAACAAGAGTAGAATGGTGGTTGCCAGGACTGGGGGTGGGGGAGGTGTCGGGCACCAACTTCCAGCCGTATGATGAATAAGTTCTGGGATCTAATGTACAGAATGGGAACTATAATTAACAGTGCTATGTTATACACTTGGAAGTGGCTGGGGCACCTGGCTGGCTCAGTTCATGGAGCGTGCGGCTCTTGATCTTGGGCTTGTGAGTTCAGGCCCCACTTTGGGTACAGAGTTTACTTTAAAAAAAAAAAAAAGAAAGGTGTAAAGAGAGTAGATCTTAAATGTTAAAAAAAAAAAAAAAGTAAGGGGCGCCTGGGTGGCTCAGTCGTTGGGCATCTGCCTCTGGCTCAGGTCATGATCCCGGGGTCCTGGGATCAAGCCCCGCATCGGGTTCCCTGCTCTGTAGGAAGCCTGCTTCTCCCTCTCCCACTCCCCCTGCTTGTGTTCCCTCTCTCGCTGTGTCTCTTTCTGTCAAATAAATAAATAAAATCTTTATAAAAAAAAAAAAGACCTACCCCCCTGCCAAAAAAAACCCATCTGGGGATAAAAATTACAACACCTGAGATGAAATATATATGGATGGGATTAACATCAGATTAGACAAAGAAGAAAAGACTAGGAAACCTGAAGACAGAGGAAGAGAAGCTGCAAGATACGGTAGAAAAGAGAATTTTTTTAATCAACAGAGCATTAATAAGCTGTGGGACAACTTCAAAGGGCATATATGTGTGGTTTGGAGTCCCTGAATTTTGGGGTGGGGGAGGGCAGAAAAAAAGGGCCAAGATTGTTGAAGAAAAGAAGGGCCAAAATTTTCCGAAGTTTTACAAAAACTTTAAGTCATAAATGTAAGAAGCACAATGGACCCCAAGCACAAGAAACATGAAGAAAACCACATCAGGGCACATCATAATCACACTTCTCAAAACTAGTAATAAAAAGAAAATGAGGAGCGCCTGGGTGGCTCAGTCATTAAGCGTCTGCCTTCAGCTCAGGTCGTGATCCCAGGGTCCTGGGATCGACCCCGCATCAGGCTCCCTGCTCAGCCGGGGAGCCTGCTTCTCCTTCTCCCACTTCCCCTGCTCGTGTTACCTCTCTCGCTGTGTCTCTCTCTGTCAAATAAATAAATAAAATCTTAAAAAAAGAAAATGAGAAAGGCGGCAAGAAAAAAAGAGAGATTATGTGCAGAGGAACAAAGAGCAGTGACGTCAGGCTGCTCACCAAGGGCAGCCCAGGCAGCATGGGAGCAGTATCTCAAACGGACCGGAAGAAAACCCGTCAGCTTAGAATTTACACCTCGTGAAAGTATCTTCCAACATGAAGGTGGGTGATAAAGACTTTTTTTACATTTCAAAGCTTAAAAAATCCATCACCAGAGACTCGTGCTGCCAGAAATGTTAAAGGAAGTCCTTCAGGAACCAGATGGAAATACGGATCTAACATCTTTGGCTAAGATATGGTAACTAAGTGGGAAAATGTATACGATTTTTTTCTTATAATTTAAATCTCTTTAATAAGTGACTGTCAGACCAAAATAAGAACAAAACAGTAGGCGTTCAGCATATGCAAAGCTGCATGTGCCAAACGATCGATCAATCGCTGAGACAGGAGGGGCGAGCGGACCCACCCCTGGCACACACAGGTGGCCGGACGTCCCCTGAGGGCGGACGAGGGGAAAGACGACCACTGTAAACCCCACAGCAAATGCCCATGAATGGATACAGAAAAAGAAAAATTAAAATTAGCAAAGAAATTAGAAAGTATTTTGAACCGAATGAAACAAAAAAGCAACATACAAGCCAAATGCACCACTGTGGGAAGACTTGCAGCCTACCCCGCGACGTCTGCGCTAGAAGCAAGCGTGCCGGGCGTGAGGGGAAGAACAAGTTAAACGCACAGTAAAGGGACACTGGGACGGCTCAGGCAGGGGAGCGTCCGACTCTTGGTTTCGGCTCGGGTCGTGATCCCAGGGTCCTGCGATCAAGCCCCGCGTCAGGCTCTGCACTCAGCAGGGACTCTGCATGAGATTCTCTCTCCCTCTGTCCCTCCCACTCACGCTCTTTCTAAAAAAAAAATCAATCAATCTTTAAACCCCAAGTAAATAGATAAAAGGAAGTAAGAAGGATAACAGAAACCAATATACAGAAAACAGAAAAAAAGAGAAAATCAATGAAACCAAAGCTAGATCAACCATCTCTAGCCAGAATGATTAGGAAAAAAGAGAAGCTGTAAATGACTCAAGATGAAATAGATAAAACAAATAAGCATATATCCATCAAGAAGGTGAATGTGAATTAAAAACTTCCCACAAAGATAACTCCAGGAACAGACAGCTTCACTGGGGAACACTAACAAATATTCGAGGAAGAAATAACAATTCCCCCCAAACTCATCTAGTACATTGAAAAATATGGAGTAATTCCCAACTCATTCCATGAAGCCAGCATTACTCTGACACCAAAACCAAATAAAGGCATTACAAGCAAACTACAGACCTACAGCACGCATGAACACAGATGTAAAAACTCCGAACACGCTGCAGCAAATAAAATCCCACAACATATAAACGGGTGAGTACATCATAGCCAAGCAGAGTTTATCCCAGGAGCGCAACGCTGTGTTAACGTCCATAAATCGATCAATGTAATGCACTCTATCATATTAAACTAAAAAAGAAAAACATATGGTCATCTCAACAGATGAAGAAAAAGCATTGACAAAATTCAACATGCAGTCCTGATTAACAGCTGAAGAATAAAAGGCAACTTCCCCAACCTGAGGAAAAAAGATAACAAAAAACCCTGCGGCTAACACCATGCTCATGGTGATGCACTCAATGCTCTTCCCTGGGCTCAGGGACACGGCAAGTGTGCTCGCCGCCTTCGGCTCAACACCACACCAGACGTTCATCATGGCAACTAAGCAAGAGAAAAGAATGAAAGACATCCTGTCTGGGAAGGAAGAAGGAGAGCTATCTCTGTCTGCAGGTGACACGGATCACGATCGTATTTATAAAATACTGAAGGAATCCACTAAAACCCATTAGTTCAGCAAGGTTGCAGACTGTAAGATCAATATACAAAAATCAGTTGCATTTTTACATACTAGCGATGACCAATCAGAAAGTGAAATCAAAAGGCAATACCATGTAGGATACCATCACAGAGTAGGAAACACTTAGGGATAAATCTGACAACGTGCAAGACCAGCACACAGGGAAACTGAGGAAGACACACATGGTGCTCATGTGCCTGAAGTCTCGACGGTTTGTGTAGGAGTTCCCAGACCACCCCCGGGTCTGATGATTTTTCTAGAAGGACTTAATTCCTCCAGCAACAAATTACTGACAACATGTGACATGTTCTCAACCAAGGAAGCTCATTAGAGACTCAAAGCCCAGAGTTTTTATTGGGACCAGGTCACGCAGACACTCTGCCTGGCACATATCAAAATTCCAAACTTCCAGAAAGGAAGCAGGTGTCCAGCACCTACCACGTCATACCCACAGTCTAGGTACAGAGAGCCACTTTCCCCATTACAGGAAGGAGGCAAGTCTCCTAAAAATCCCAGATGCCAGCCCGGGGCCAACTTTGCAAGTGGGGCTTTCTGAGCACCACAGTTACAAGCCTGCTGTGTGAACACTTTCTGAGTAATTACGAAGATGTCGATTTTCCCCAAATCAATCTAAGATTCAAGATGATCCCAATCAAAATCCTAGCATGTTTTTTTGTAGAAACTGACAGGCTGATTCTAAAATTCATATAGAAATGCACAGAATCTAGAACAAAGTAGGAAGACTGACACAACCTGATTCCAAGACTTATTACCAAGCTACAGTCACCATGACAGTGTGGGGCTAGCCCAGGGATGGAGAAATCAAGGCAAGAGAACAGAGTCCGTCCCCCACCCCTGCCAGACGCTGATCTTTGATAAGCACACAAAGGCAATTTAGTGGAGAAAAGACAACCTTTGGACAACCCTATGCAAAAACAAAGTTGTATCCATACCTCACATCATCAACAAAAAGCAACTCAAAATGGATCACAGATCTAAACATAAAACATAAAAACTACAGTTATACGAAGATTTCTGATATGACATCAAAAGCATAACACATAAAAGAACAAATCGATAAAGTGGACTTCATAAAAATTAAAAACTCTGCTTGTCAAAAGATAATTTTAAGGGAATAAAAAGACAAACCACAAACAGGGAGAAAATATTGCCAATCACACACCTGATATACAACCTATATCCAAAATGTTAAAAAACAAACCCTCAAAACTCAGTAAGAAAAATGTTCAAACTGCCAGATTTAGACACTGCACCAATGAAGATACACAGGGGACAGATGGGCACAGGAGAAGGTGCTCAACATCATCACTAGTGAGATGAACACCACATACCTCAAATGACTACAAACAAAGAAATGTCAGACACGGTGTGGAGGAGGGTGCGGAACCAGGAACCCGCACGCGGCCGGGGGATGCGCTGTGGAACGGCACTCGGAGAGACAGCGGACGCTGAGGAAGTCGAACACACTTACCATCGGATCCAGGCAGTCCACTCCTACGTATACACTCGGGAAAAGAAAGCATACGTTCTTATGAAGACCTGCACACAAATGTTCAGAGCAGCTTTATCTGTACCCGAATGTCCATCCACCAGCAAACAAGCAAAAACCGTGGTACAGCTGTGTGATGCAATACCACCCCACACCAACACGGAACGGACCACTGATTCATGCTACAACTCGGACACGTCAAAACGATTCTGCTGCGTGGAAGAAGCAGACGAAACAGAGGACACACTGTACGATTCCGTTTGCGCCGAAGTCTAGTAAATGCAAATGGACGTGCAGATGGAAAGCGGATTAGTGGGTGCCTGCTGGGGGAGGCAGGTTGGGGTGGCAGAGGGAACCCGTGGAGGGGACAGGCATGTTCGGGGTCTCAGGTTGCACGGGGGGAGGTTTCACGGTGCACACATCAAAACTTATCTAAACCTAAGCACACTTGAACACGTGCTCGCGGCGTGATGATTCTGTCTCAATAACGTTGTGCGGCCCGAAGGGACCAGGGAGTGACGGAGCCACACAGTGGGGAGAAGGGCCCCCCAGTGCTCGGGAGCCACCTCGGGCACCATCCACACCACCAGACTGCAGGTTCCCGAGCTGTGTCTGGGGTCGACTACACAGGATGGCAGTTGTACCTGAAGCTTCCCCAAAAGCAGACAAGAGCCCCCTCCCAGCTGAGAACCAGGTTCCGGGGCCTGACCCCCTCGGGTGGCTGGAGGGACATGCCTCCCCCTGCAGCGGAGCCCGTGGGCGCTCTGTCTGGGTTGGCCATCACCCCCACACACCCCACACGCACCCCATCACGTGAGCTTCCCCACTCTCCTGGTCCGGCCTCGGGAGCTGCCGAGCTCCAGGTCTGCCCCAGAGCCCTGTTCCCACCATGAGGGCACGTTTGCTGCTCTCTCACCACCCCAGGCTCTCAGGAGCCCACACTCCCCAGACCACAGGACAGACACCCATTCCTGTGGGACACAACCCTCGTCAGACCCCCTCGGCTCACACATTCCTTGTCCTCCCGCATACTGGGGACCCCATCTTTCCTGTGGGGAGATGCTACTTCCATTTCCTGAGTCTCTGAAGTTATTGGGGGGAGCTCCATGGCCGAACTCACGTCCCCTTTGATAAGGCGGGAGGTCCTCCAAGCGACACAGACCTCTGCGGGGTCCGGGGCGGGGCACAACACTGTGAAAAGCGTGTCCACAGACCACGCCAACAGGGACACCTGAGCAGAAGCCACATGTGGCCCCTGGCCCCGAGGACACCACCACCTGTGACACCATGCCCACCACCAAACTCCCTGTGCCTGCCTAGCACCCTTCTTCCTATTCTTTCCCGACAAGAAATTCTGGAGGGGAGGCCTCCACTCGTAACTGCCCACGTCCTTTCCCGGTGTAGGAAGTGACTGTCCCACATGGAGAAGCAGAGAAGCGTTCGCTCCCGGGGTCCACAGGGGCACATGGACAGAGGGACCCTACGGGACAATCCTCACCAGTGACAAGTCTCTGCAAACAGCACCTGGGCTGTACATCAGCGCAGAACACCAAATACTACGGATTCATCCTGGATTCTCCCAAGAATGGATGTTTTTAACCAGGAAAACATCAACACATTAGTGACCTAGCAGTCTCCTGTTGGTAAATTAAGGCTGGATTTCCATAAAGTCCCAATTCTAAACAGAACTGCAGCTCTGAAGGTTTTCACAGAGTTCAGCCCATCCTCAGCTCCTCTGAGTCCAACTTTCCCAGATTTATACCCCCCCCCAACAGGATTGCTTTACTTTGCCCGGGGGAGGTCACCACCTAAAGGGAAGAAAGGATCTAACTTCCGTCCATGACAGAAGCAACCCAAGGACAGTATTTTACCCAAGAATATATGACAAATATTCTTTTGAATGTCATTGAAAAAACAAACAGATCAAGCCTGGAAGAATCCTAAAAATTGCACAAAGGGAAGCGGTGATGAGGAGAGCAGGGTGATGAGGACTGCACCCCGCAAACCTGTGCAGTCTGCCTCAAAACCCAGCATTCCCTGCACAGTGCGCACACTCCAACCTGACCTCCCCACCACCTGCAGGACAAGCCTGCCCAGCCCAAGGCCAGGACTAGCTTCTCATCACAGCCTCGTGCCCTGCAAACCCACAAACTGCACAGTGGTAAGGAGCTGCCCCACGTGGGCCACGATCGTGGGCACAGGACACAGCCCCGCAGTGCCAAGCCAAAAGTCAGGCTGCCACAGCGTCAGCCCCTCCTGGGCTGAAGCTCAGCAAAGTGCAAAGAAGTGGGCATGCACCAGCGTGCCAAGCTCTGGAGCTCACAGGCCCCTGGGCCCAGCTCCCCAATGAGGGACCTGAGGTCAGACCCTCCAGGTCCCCTCCTCCACTGCCTCTGCCTTCTGCACTCCAGAAGTCAAGCAACCCCCCCACCCCTGGGGACATGTCCTCAGCACCTCCTCAATGTGATGGCCAGAATCAGGGGACCCCAGAGAGTGGCCCGTTAGGGGTCCCACGGACTTGGTTGGTCTCCACCACCTGACTCCTCCCCACACCAAGCCAGTCCTGAGGCAGTTATCCTGAGGCCACTGCAGGGAAAAAGACACACGTCCAGGTCCCTCTCCTAACACACAGTGCCAAGAGAAACTAAACACTAACTTTTAATAATCCACAAAATAAGCATCATTTAGAATCCCTGGGACAGTTGAAGAAGCAATATTCCTTTTGAATATATATGATTTACAATAAAATGACAACCCGATTAAAAAATAGGCAAGGAACCTGAACAGACACTTTTCCAAAGACACACAAATGACCAAGAAGCACATGAAAAGATGCTCAACATTACCAGTCATTAGGGAAATGCAAATCACAACCACACTGAGATCCCACTTCGCAGCTACTATTATGGTGAGCAAAAAGACAATAAAAAGTTGGGTGAGGATGTGGAGAAATTGGAAACTGGATGTGCAGCTGGTAGGGATGCAGAATGGTGCACTTTGGAAAACAGTCTGGAGTGCCTCAATGTTTACGTGGAGTTACTATACGACCAGCGATCCCACTCCCACATATGTCCCTAAAGAACTGAAAACATATGTCGTATAAATACTTGTACACGAATATTCACAGCTATATTATTCATGAAGGTAGAAACATTCCAAATGTCCATCG
This sequence comes from Mirounga leonina, assembly GCF_011800145.1. Classification (NCBI taxonomy): domain Eukaryota; kingdom Metazoa; phylum Chordata; class Mammalia; order Carnivora; family Phocidae; genus Mirounga; species Mirounga leonina. The sequence continues at coordinate 344,341 of NW_023270854.1, read as the reverse complement.
ATGGATAAAGGGATAAGCAAAACGTGGTATATCCGTATCATGGAGGATCATGTGGCCTTGGAAAGGAATAAGGCACTGACGGCCACCACAGCACAGATAAATCTGGAAAACACTATGCTGAGTGGAAGAAGCCACATACTGATTACTCCCTTATGGAAATGTCCAGAATAAGCAAAGCCAGAGACAGAACATAGATAAGTCGTTTCCCAGGGTTGGGGTAATGGAGAAACTGGGAGGTATAGGGTTTCTTTTTGGGGAGATGGAAATGTTCTGTAATTAAACATTTTTTAATGTAAATAATCTCTACACCTAACATGGGGCTTGAACTCATGACCCCAAGAGTCTCATGCTCTTCTGACTAAGCCAGCAAGGCGCCCCAAGAAATAATTGGATAGTGTTCTGTAATTGGATAGTGGTGATGATTATACAACATTGTGAATATACTAAAAACCACTGAACTATATAAGGTGATTAAAATGGTGAATTTGATGCAAATTTTATCTCAAAAAGATATCAAGGATAAATTTTATGGTATGTGAATTTCATCTCAAAAAACAAATTTAATATGTAATACAACAAAATAGTTTCAATGTATATGATGTTTTACAGAGAGAGATACAGACATAAATACCCACTTTAATAAGTCTACTTTCTAATGATGAAGTTAAAAATGCTTCTCTTAAACTTCAAGTATAAGGTGCTGTCATTTCTTTCCTGGGCAATTTAAAATAAATCCAGCAACCCATCCACCCATCATCTGTTCTGATACGCTGCATTAAATTAAGCAGTAGGGAGGGGCGCCTGGGTGGCTCAGTTGGTTAAGCCGCTGCCTTCAGCTCAGGCCATGATTCCAGGGTCCTGGGATCGAGCCCCGCCTCGGGCTCCTTGCTCTGCAGGGAGCCTGCTTCTCCCTCTGCCTGCCGCTCCCCATGCTTGTGATCTCTCTCTCTCTGTCAAATAAATATATAAAATCTTTTAAAAAAAAGTATTAAATAAAGCAATAGGGAAAGAAAAGTGGGAATTATATATGGAAAAATGCCAGCTGAGGATAATACTGGATAAATACAGAAGGCATGAAATGAGATTTGCAGTTTAGTCAGAAAAAGGCCACAGAAGACGCTTAATAAAAAGTACAGATTTCTGATCGGCGTCAGATAGAAACAAACTTCTTCTATGCTTCTGAGAGATTCCTATGTCAGAAGATTTTTCATTAAATATTTTTAAAATACACTAGGAGACCAGAGAGTCTGGCTTCCCTCCCAGAAACACTGGCGCTATACCCAGGCACGGGGAGGGGACCCCCACTCCTCAGGAGCGCCTGGGTGACACCTGCCCCCCCAGGCAGTGCCCCGGAGAGGTGCAGCTGGGTGTGTAAGGAGGTGACGCTCCAGGAACAGAAGGGTGAGGACACAGGAGGGACGCCCGAGATTAGCTACAGTGTCAACCGAACTTGCATCTCCTCAGGATTTTCACAACCCGCCCACCAAACTCAGACGTGGTGTGTTTTCCAGACAAGACTTGAAAATGAGGGCGCCTGGGTGGCTCAGTCGTTAAGCGTCTGCCTTCGGCTCAGGCCATGATCCCAGAGTCCTGGGATCAAGTCCTGCATCAGGCTCCCTGCTCAGCAGGAAGCCTGCTTCTCCCTGTGTCTCTGTCAAATAAATAAAATCTTTTTTTAAAAAAAAAAAGACTTGAAAACGAGGCATTTAGTTCTGAACAGATGTTTCCAGCACTGGGGGGAATGACCAGACCCCTCCCGGCCACTTTCAGCTCTTCCTGCTCTTTAATCGCCTCTTAGAGGAGAACGGGCCGCTAGGAGCAATCCCTTCAGCTTCCTCATCATTTACATCCCGAAATCCCTACTTGTCAGAAGGCACTGGCTTCCCTGGATTTGAAAACTCCTTCCGTTGCCACCAGCCCCCCAAGACCTCATACTCAGTCCACTGCCTCTTGGATTAAGAAGCGATTTTACCATCTGGGGAATGTGCACAGGGAATCTGCACCAGGAGACTGTCCCCCAGTGGGCAAGAAAGACCCAATTTCTGATCAGATGGCACTTTTATGCTCCAAAGGGTCTATAAGAGATTTGGTCCTTCTAAGAGGATGCTGAGCAGCCGCATGTGAAAAGAGCAGGGACTTTGAGGGAGTTTATGAGTCAGGAGCAGCAAGAACATCATAATGCTGGCTTCAGACGTGAACACACAGCCGCACCCCCAATCGGGCACTCAGCCTGGGAGACGGGAGAACAGAGCCCGAAGGGGCCATGAGGACACTAGGGCACCCCACCTGCAAAACAGGTCTGTACGCTGAGTGGTAAACCTTCTCCTTAACTGTCTAGCCTCACCCCCACCCCACATCCCCCATAAACTACATGATTCAGCCACTCCAGACCACCTCCCCATCCTCACCCAGGGTGAGCCCCCACCACCACCTGTCTCCCCACTCCTCTCTTCCCTTCCCCCGACCCCAGCCCTCTCTCTGCCCCCCAATCCCTTCTCTGTCCCCTGGTCCCGTCCCTCTCTGTCCCCCAGCCACCCCATCCCCAGCAAGCCCTGTCCCCCAGACCCCCTCTGTCTCCCAGCCCCCTCTCTGTCCCCCAACCCCATTTCTCTGAGGCAGGAGGTCTGGTTAGAGAAGGGTTCTCGGGGACTGACTCTAACCACCATCCATCAAGCATGGCGAAGGCACAGAGCTATTTTCTGAGGGCTCTGGAATCAGGGCCAGTTCTGTCCAACTGAAGGAACAGACCCCTCCAAAGCTCAGATGGTCACGTGGACGATGGAAGCACACTGGTAACCAGAACTGGCCCAGAGTCACTGCAGGAACCTGCCCTGTGAGGTGGCCGCTCCCACCGCTGAGGATCTAAAAGGTAGAAGGAAACCCCTAGGCTCCTTTTTCCTTCTGCTGACTCTTGAACCCATGAGGTTTTCCAAACAGCAAACTCTAGTCCTTTCTACTGTCTTCCTAACCCCTTCCCCACAGGGAAGTCCTGTTCACCTGTGCCCTCTCCTCACCATAGACTCCGCAGACCCACAGACATGGCCATGCCCCCAGGGGACAGCCAGGGTCCCCCCGAGCCAGCCCCACGTGAACAGGTGGTCTGGGAAGAAGCTCCTGCTGCTGGGGTCATGGCCAGTCCCTGACAGGCGTTGACCCCATGCTCCTCCATGCCCCATCAGATGGGGTACCCCCTTTCTCAAGGGAGAGAGGGGGCCCCACACACACCATGGTGTCATCTGGGGATCATCACTGACCACCTTCGTTCTAAAGGACAAACAGGCCCCGCAGCAGGGCTGACTATGCCTGATGCCCCTTGGGGTGCCGAGACCCAGGACGGCCTCATGCCCACGAGGGCTCTCAATCATCCCACTGGTCGGCCAGGGGCTGGGGCCGCGTCTGGTGACCTGCAGCCCCCTTGCCCCACCTCTCTCGGCTGGAGCCCCTCACCTCTCTCCCTGTGTCCAGGAGGCTCATCTGTAGATGCCTCCCTCTTCAGAGAGCTCTTTATGTCAGCACCCAACCCATCAACCCAAATACTGGGGGTACTGAGACAGAGCCATGGGCTGGACGCGAGGCACAAGATCTGAACCCAGACCATCGTGCAGTGCTGCCTCCACAGGTCCAAGGATGAGACACTGCGGCTTGGAGTCCGGTGGACAGCGCCACCACCCCAGCTGTGGGAGCCTCCCTGAGCCTCAGGCTGACAGTGCCCATGCCGCCCCCACAGGCCCCGTGAAGGTCAACCGTGGGAACAGACCAAGCGCAGCCGACCCAGGCCTCATGGTGAACTGTGGGTTCGCGCCCACACACCTGCCTCTCCGAGCAGACGCGCACACGGCACCCAGCTACCAGGCAACAGACTGGCCCACCATCTGGGGGGCCCCTGGGCGCTGGGCGGGTGCAGCGCAGGCGGATGTCCCTTACCACAGGGTCCAGAGGGTCCCAGACAAGGATGAGGAGGGCGGTCCGTGCCTGAGCCTCTGCAAGGAAGACGGCCACTGTCCAGGCTGTAAGTCTTCCTGCCTGGGGCCTTCTGGCCCGCCACGTGGGCATTACAGTCCCTCACACTGGACAGGACCCCAAGAACCTCGAATCCCAACTCTTCACTGGCAGATAAGAAAGAGGAGCCGCCCTGATGCTTTTCTTAACGAGGGAACGCCAGCACTCTCACGCAGATACCCCAAATATACCTGCAGGGAATCTTCAAGCTGCGCCCCTGGCTTGGCGCTTCCCGGTCTCCACTCCCCAAGAGGGGACCGGATCACACGTGAGGAGCAGGCACCCCCAGTGCGCCCCCAGTCACTACCCTCAAAGAGCATGCCCACCTAAAATGGTGCATTTTGTTGCAGATAAACTGTATGTCCATACAACTGTTTTTTAAAAACAGTCCCAGGGTGCCTGGGGGCGCGCAGTCGGTCAGCTCAGGTCATGATCTCAGGGTGGTGGGATCGAGCCCCCTGTATGGGGCTCCACACTCAGCAGGGAGTCTGCTGGAGATTCTCTCTCCCCCTGCCCTTGCACCCGCGCGTTCTCTCAAATAAATAAATCTTTAAAAAAAAAAAACAGCCCCCATCAATCTCCATGTATTAACTTCTTCATACTCTCAGATCATGAAGTCACATTTCAAAGAGAAAAGGTGTTTGTTGGCAACTGCCATGGAGAGTTCCAGACCAATCTGGGGGAGACGGCAGGACCCCCCGAGCCCCACCCCCCGGGCAGGGGGAGACGGCAGGACTCCCCCAGCTCCGCCCCAGGGCAGGAGGAGACAGCAGGACCCCCCCAGCCCAGCCCCCCTGGGGCGGAGGGAGTCGGCAGGACCCCCGCCCAAGCCCCACCCCCGGGGCAGGGGGAGATGGCAGGACCCCCCAGCTCCGCCCCCCCGGCGCAGGGGGAGACGGCAGGACCCCCCCAGCCCAGCCCCCCCGAGGCGGGGGGAGACGGTGGCCTCCGAAGGGCTGAGGGACTCGAAGGCCCTGTTGTTGTCACAGGGTTCTACTGACTTGGTTTCACTTGGCATCTCTTTGTGGGGAGCTGAGGAAGGCCAGGTGCCCCCCGGGGGGCCTGCAAACCTCTCCACACACCCCTCGGGCATCGTGGGGCTGCAGAGGGCCTGGTTGGGCAGAGAGCGAGGCCAAGTCCAGCCCCAGCTCTGCCCCAGCCGCTGCGGGGGGAATGGCAGCCCCCCAGCTCGGCAGCCTGACCCCTAGATCAGCGGCGGCAGGTGGCCGCTAAAAAGGACCAGTCCACGTTCCACTCCAGGAGCAAGAGCAACGGAGACCCTGGCCCTCCCCGAGGGGGAGACCCTGAACCTCACAGGTCACTTGCTGGCGCATCCTTATCAGGGCTACACTGCAGACCCCATTAAGGATGCAACAGTTACATAACCTGGGGCTGTTTCTGCTCCTGCAAGTTACACCCAACTCCCAGCCCTCGAAGCCCGCGAGCACCCCCGTGTGGCCCATTCCCGCCAGTTCAGGCCAAGTCCTTCCTGCTGGAAAGAAGCTGCCAGAGAATGCGGCCCATGGTCCAGGCTGGCGCCCTGCAGGCGGAGGGCGGAGGGCCGGCTGTGTTCCCTACCCCTGTGGTCACAATGACAACCAGAAGCTGCTGGAGAAAGCAGGGTGAACCCCGTGGCTCACCACACAGCCACGGGCTCTCCCCGTGCCAAGAAGCACAGAGAGTGCTGGGGACCACGGCTGTCCCGGCCCCTCAGAAGCTGTCGGTGCTGGACCGCAGCTCCTGGCCTCTGCCAGCCCTGCCCCCAGGTCCCCAGAAGCCGGGGGGGAAGCTGTGAACTGAGGGCTGCCCTCCAGAAGATGGAGGGGCTCAGGGTCCACGACGCACACAGTGCCACGTGATGTGGGCACAGCCAGGGCCGAGCTGTCAGATGAGCTGGGGCTGTCTCAGGATTAGGCCTGCTAGCTCTGTCCTGCGGGACGGGAGCCCCAGACTCCACGTGGCAGGCAGCCCCTGCTGAGGCCCGGCCACTCCCCAGGTTCCAAGAGGGCTTCCCACAGCACCACGGCGACATCATGCCTCACGTGGTGGCCATGTGGTGGCCATGGCCAGAGCATCAGCAACAGGACCAAACAGCTGTGAGCAGAGAGGGAGGCCCCACCCCTGCACCGGAAGCCGGGCACCCCGCTGGCTTCCGTCACACTGCGGCCCCTCACGCTGCCTGTCCCAATGGGCGCCCCCACCGCCTGGGCCGACAGCTCCTCATCCCGCACGCAGGCTTGGGCTCCTGCTGCGCAGCTTCTGCCCCAGGTGTGGGGGCCAGGTAGGGGCAGCAAGCCTAACATCTGGTGGTCAGCCCCAGGCCCCACGGCTGACAGGTTGGCTGGGAGGCTCAGATGCTCCCACAGGCTGGGGTCCTCATGGGAGAAGACGGGGGGAGAGGGGGACACAGCCTGGCCTGTGGTGAGTCTACCCATCGGAGGGCCCAGCCTGCCTCTTACTGCTGAGTGGCTTCCTGCCCAACGACCCAGCCTCTCTGTGCCTGTCTCCGTACCTATAAAATGGGGGGAATCTCAGTATGCTCCACATGGGCCAGCATGCAAATTAACTAATTTCACGTAAAAGACTTAAAACAGTGTGTAGCATGTACTGAGCGCTCAGTGTCAGCTATGTCAACCAAACAAAATCCATGTGGCTAGGGGAGCACGTCCATTTGTTCCCTGCCCACCCCGTAGCTGGACTCCACATGTTAGCTCCATCAGTGTCAGTCTCGCCATGCTGCTTCCTAAGAAGCCCACCAGCCCCTGAGCCCAGCAGTGGACCTGCACCATCTGAGAACCAGACCCAACGGGGCTCGGGGACCAGCCAGGCTCCTCCCCTCTACTCAGGTCCCAGCTCACGCCCAGCCGGGGGGTTCCATCTGCAAAAGCACCCCCTTCCCCAGGGGCAGGGTCCAGGCTGCTGGGGCAGATGCTGCACCAGATGCACCTGGACCATCCCGAGGTGGCAGGACCCAAGAATCACGGCAGGACGCAGGGACCCACCAGCAGGCCAACCAGATGCGGGGTTTAGTCACTGAAAGAGGCAGGAAGCCATGCATCCCTGCCGTTATCATCAAACACAGGAATGCAATGAAAGTCTGAGGAGGAACAGGATCTTCACATCCTTTCAAAGCATCCCCCAGAAATAGGTACAAACCACAGGCAGAGGCGTGGGGGCTGGTGCAACACCCAGGAATATGGTGCTACGTGGCGCCTGGCAGAGGCACCGGAAGCACAGGGGACCATGAGACGAGCCGCCCCAGGGCCCCCAGGGCCCCCAGGGCCCCCAGGACGAAGGTCTGGAACCGACCCCTGCGAGCACAGGACAAGGAATGGCTCCCGACAGGAGCAGCCTGGGACGGCTGACCGCACGGGCGATCTGAAGGGACTCCGTCCTGCACCTCCGTGCAAACAGGTGAGAGGTGCCAGGCTGGTCTGATCGGGACACCGCAGTGTGGCTGTGGAGGCTCAAATTCCGCTTTCCAGAGGCAACACTGGAGGACTTGGGTGTCACCAAGCAGCAAGTCAGCAATTTATTCTCAAATAGCTCAAGAAAAAACTTTGTGGTCTTTCAAAAAAATTTTAAATGTTTAAAGATCAACTCTCCATGAAAACAAAACAACCCTCACTCCTTCCTTCAAAACCCTGGCTCAAACTAAAACCCGGCTCTTGTCAACACGGCTGCTCTGGCCACTCCATCCCACCCGTCCCCACACACAAACCCCAGACACGTCTGCTCATTTATGTGACTCTGCTAAGTGCCCGCTCAATCTGGGGACACGGTCCCGATCTCCGACCCCGTGTCCCAGGGCTCACACTCCAACGAGGCAGACAGGGATGCCAGGCCCCATGGGGGAGCATGTGGTGCCTCGGGGGCCACCAGAGAAAGCCCAGGGCAGGGGCCTGCAGGGCTCCTGGTGTGAGGGAGGGGCTGGTCGGGAGGCAGCCAGCCCTCAAAGGTGGGGTATGGCCCCTCTGCCCAGCCCTCCATGGCCACTCCAGCTTTAACTCTGCCCTGACAGGGACACAGCGGGTTAGCAAAGACAGCAATGTGATCTGGCTGAGGGACTGTAAACGCCCTTCTCAGCCTTCAGAGCCAGGGTTCACCATACTGACCCCTTTCCCTGTCCACCCACACCACCACCCTTGCCAGGCAGGCCAGCAGACCAGCAGGCCACTGCTATGATGGGAGAGACCCAGGGATCCAAAGGCCCCACTGCACCCCGGGGAGCTGAGTATGACTAACCAGTGAGCAGGAACACCAGCCCTTGTTAAAAAATGCTGTCACTGAGGGAGCCCACCATGCCCCCAAGGCTCACCCCCCACCAGAGGTGAGCCCATCCTGGGCTCTGTGATGGGTTGGCCTTTGGCACCCTAAATTGCAGGAGCCTTTTCCTTTTATTCTATTGGATTTCTGGGCCTTTTTTTGCTGATAACTTCTGCTCAGTGGGGCACCCTACACTGGACATCGGGAGGGCACAGTCTGAGGCCCCTGCACTGCCCATCCACAAGCAGGCTGCTCAGTCGGGCCCACAGAACTGCAGACAGGTGCCTGAGCAATGCTGACTCAGGACACAAGCACCCTGGCTGGACTCAGAAGAAAGAGCACCAGAAAGCCTCAGACCCAGATGCACTGGGAAACAGTTCTTCCCCAAATCAAAGCAGCACCTGCAGTTCAAGTTTTAAGGCTACTTCTGAAAACTGAATGGAGGACATGACCTATTCAGGTGAACGTCCTATCACCCCCTGAACACTAAACCAGCCATGAACAGGCACAGCCCCAAGTCCACCCTTCAGGCAGCTATAAATAAAACCAGAAAAGCTACTTGCTCTCCCAGCCTGAAACTTCCTCTGGCCACCAGGGATCCCATCAGTTAAAACTGAATGGGACGGTCCTTCTCCCAGCAAAACAACACAACTGCTGTGTCTTCTAAAAACCAACCATGTAACATCTCTGTAAAGTGTCCTAAGGCTATGCAGCAATGGAGAAACATCTACCGAAGAAAGTGTTTGAGACACGGCCTGCTGTCCCCACAACTCCTGGCACTACTCCAGGTGGGCCGGCCAAGAAACCCCCACCACACAGTTCCTGGCAGAGGGCCATGGTTTCTCCCCATAAGCAGCAGGCCCCCAGCACTTCTCACCCCCCAGCTCAGCTCCTAGTCTACTCCAGGCAAGAAGGGCAGAAATCAGGGCACTCTGCCCCCTCCCCCAGCCCCCACTCACAACAGAGGCTCCACCCGCAGGCGCAGCAAGCAGAGAATACTGTCCTACCTCAATCTGCTCAGAGGACAGAAGTCCCGCACTGGGAGGGGCCAACGGAGAAGACCTGGGACTACAATGCCCTCAGTGCACGCACTTACAGCGGGGCGGGGGGCATCACCCCACAAAAGCCAATGCTGCCCCAGGCACCAGCTCCGGAGCAGGGGTTCAGAGGTTCTGTCCTAGAAGTGGGGCACACTCTCCCTAAAAGGAGTAACTCTGCTTACAACAGGACATGAGCAGGTTCAAGCTTAAGGCACTGACAAAAACAGCGGGGGGCTTGGTGGTGGAGCAATTAAGAGGAAGCCGGCCATTCCAACAGAGCACCAAGTGCAACAGCAGACGTGCTCAAAGTTTATCAGACAAAAACAGCCAGGGAGAGCCCTCCTGGGGACCCAGCAACTGTCAAGACTGCCCTCAAGATCCCCCTGCCTGGTTTTGCTGGATCGGACCTTTTTAAAAGCAGTGCATGCCCCAGGGTGTGATCAAAACCAACAGAGCCATCTACTAGCCATTTGTGTAGGCTAAGGGGAGTGTGACTCCAACGGAGGCAGACCACCCAGAAGCTTAACAGGGGGACCAGGGAGAGTCAGAAAGCTAGATCCACAGCCTTGTCTGGGGGAGAAGAGGTTCAGAGACTGCACTGGTCAAGCCAACTCACTCAACACATAAGCAAACAAGCCACCCCCCCCCCCAAACAAGGGTGGGGGATCCAGGACCCAGAGTTGCCACAATATTTTACAATATGCAGTTTTCAACAAAATATTTGAGAAATGCAAAGAAGTGGAAAAGTGGCCCATACACAGAAGAAAAGTAAAAGGAAACAAAATTGTTTTTGAAGAGGCACAGCCATTAGACCTAGCAGAAATGACCCAAAAGTTACTATAAATATGCTCAAAGAACTAAAGGAAATCATAAAGAAGTAAAGGAGGGCATAATGACAATGTCTCATCATACAGAAAATCAGTAGAAAGATAAAAATTGTAAAAAAGAACCAAATGAAAATTCAGAAATTGAAAAGTACAAGAACTAAAATAAAAATTTCACTACAGAGGCTCAACACTAGATTTGAGCTGGCAGAAGGATCAGTGAAGGGTGCCTGGGTGGCTCAGTCGGTGAAGCGTCTGCCTTCAGCTCAGGTCATGATCCCGGAGTCCTGGGATCGAGTCCCACATCAGGGTCCCTGCTCAGCGGGAAGCCTGCTTCTCCCTCTCCCTCTGCCTGCCACTCCCCCTGCTTGTGCTCTCTCTCACAAAAATAAATAAAATCTTTAAAAAAAAAAGAAAGAACAGTGAACTTGAAGATAGATCAATAAAGATTATGCAATCTAAAGAACAATGAGAAAATAGAATTAAGAAAAATGAACAGACCCTCAGAGAAATGTGAAATATTAAGCATACCAACATATACAAAATGGGTGTACTGAAGGTGAGGAGAGAAAGAAGGGAGCAAGAAAAATATTCAAAGAAGCAATTACTGAAAACATCCCAAATTTTATGAAAATATTCATCTACACACCCAAGAAGCTCAACAAACTCCAAGTAGGATAAATACAAAGACATCCACATCCTTACATGTAGTAGTCTAAATGTTGAAAAAGGTAAAATCCTGAAATCAACAAGAAAAAAGTGAAACACTGAAAAGAAAAAAACTGTCAACGAAGATCCTTACATCTAGCAAAACTTTTTTTTCACAACAAAAGTAAAATAAAGACATTCCCAGATAAATAAGAACTGAGAGAATTTGTTGTTAGCAGGCCCATCTTACAGGAAATACTAAAAATAAGTTCTTCATGTTGAAAGCAAGTGACATCAGATAGTAATGCTGATCTACATGAAAAAAAAGAAAGAGTGTAAGTAAGGGTAATTATGTAGGTAATTATAAAAGACAGTAAAAATGCATATTTCTTCTGCTTTACTCTCTTAACTGATTAAAAATTAATTAGTATAAATTAAGTTAGTAAAAATAGATACTGGCAAGAAGCATATTATAAGCCTTAAAGCAACCACTAAGAAAATAAAATCCATATATAGTTTAAAAGATCACTAAAAGGGGGCGCCTGGGTGGCTCAGTCGGTTGGGCATCTGCCTTCAGCTCAGGTCATGATCTCAGGGTCCCCGGATCAAGCCCCAAGTCAGGCTCCCTGCTCAGCAGGGAGTCTGCTTCTCCCTCTCCCTCTGCCCCTTGCCCCACTCATGTATGATGTATGCTTCCTCTCTCTCTCAAATAAACAAATAAAATCTTAAAAAAAAAAAAAAAGTAAAAGAATGGGAAAAAATACATCATACAACAACCACAGGAGGTCTACAGTAGCCAAACTAGTATCAGAAAAAAAGAGACTCTAAAAACAAAACAAAACAAAATTACTAGAAATAGGGGGACAATTTATAACAGTAAAGGGCCAATCCATCAGTCAGATAAAACTATAAACATATAAACACAGATGCACCTAACAACAGTCCCCCAAAACAGGAGGCAAAACCTGACAGAAGTGGAAAAAAAACAATAATTCAAAAACAGTGGGAGATTGCAATATATGCTCTTAGTCATGGGTATAATCACCACAAAGAGCACTAAGGAAAGATTTGAACTCTATGAGACTAAGATTCTCTCCACTTCCAACCAGCAACAGTGCCGTGCACATGGGACATTTCCAGGACGGACCTTCCGGGAAGCCACGGAACAAGCCTCAATTTAAAATGACTGGAAGGTCAAAATACTGGGCGCCTGGGTGGCTCAGTCGTTAAGCGTCTGCCTTCGGCTCGGGTCATGATCCCAGGGTCCTGGGATCGAGCCCCGCATCGGGCTCCCTGCTCCGCGGGAGGCCTGCTTCTCCCTCTCCCACTCCCCCTGCTTGTGTTCCTGCTCTCGCTATGTCTCTCTCTGTCAAATAAATAAATAAAATCTTAAAAAATAAATAAATAAATAAATAAAAATAAAATGACTGGAAGTATATTCTCCAACTACAATGGATTAAGTTAGAAGTCAGTAACAGACAGAAATTTGGGGATTTCACATGTGCAAATGAAACAACATACATAAATAAAAAAATGGGTCAAAGAAGTAATCTCAAAGGAAGTTAGAAAATATTTAAGACCAATGAAAATGAAAACACAACATGCCAAAACTTCCAGGATTCACTGAAAGCATTTATTAGAAGAAATTTATGGCTATAAATGCCATGTTAAAAAAGAAAAAATACCTCAAATCAACAATCTAACCTTCCACCCTTAGGAAACTAGAAAAAGCAAACTAAACCGAAAGTAAGCAGAAGGAAAGAAATAAATACTAGAATTAAATAAACATAGTAGAAAATAGAAAAATAACAGAGAAAATCAACAAAACCAAAAGTTGGTTCTTTGGGGAAAAAAATCAGTAACATTGACAAACCTTTAGCTAGAATGACCAAGAGAAAAAGGAGAGAAAAAGAAGGGGACTCACTACTCAAGTCAAGGATGAAAGAGGAACCACCTGCACAGAAACAAAAATAAGACAAAAATGTGTATCAGCAAATTAGATTAAGTGGACAAATTCCAAGAAACTATGAAAAGTAACTCAGGGAAGAAATAGAAAATCTGAACAGACTTATAAGAAGAGAATGACCTGGTAATTTTAAAACTTTCCACAAAGAAAAGTCCAGGCCCAGAAAGCTTCACTGGATAATTCTACCAAACATTTGAAGAATCAATAAACTTGTGACAAGAAGTAAACAAGCCCTAGAGATCTAGTGCACAGTACAGTGAATACAGACAACACTGTACCATAACCATCTCACTTGCTGAGACTAAAATGTAATTATTCTAACCACAACAAAGAAATGATAGCTATGTAATATGATAGAGGTGCTAATTATCACTACAATGGCAATCATATTACAATATATAAATGTATTAAAAAAACAAAAACAAATAAAAACAATATATAAATGTATCAAAGTGACATGTTGTACACCTTAAATTTCCACAATGTTGTATGTCAAATATATTTCAATTAAAAAAAAAAGCCTCCTAGAAAGAAACATAGGCAGTAAGCTCTGTGACACTGGTCTGGATCTAACTCCAAAAGCAAAGGAAACAAAAGCAAAAATAAACAAGTGGGACCACATCAAACTAAAAAGCTTCTGCACAGCAAAGAACACCATCAAAGCACAATCAAAGCACACGAGTGACTATTATCAAAAAGACAACAGATAGCAAGTGTTGGTGAAGATGTGGAGGAAAAGGACCCCTCGTGCACTGTTGGTGGGAATGCACACTGGTGCAGCCACTCTGGAAAACAGTGTGGAGGTTCCTTAAAACATTAAAAGTAGAATTACCAGCAACTCCACTACTAGGTATTTATCCGAAGAAAACAAAAACACTAATTCAAAAAGATATATGCACCCCTATATTTATAGCAGCATTATTTACAATAACCAAGATCTGGAAGCAGCCCAAGTGTCCATCCATTGATGAATGGATAAAGAACATGTGGTATATATATACACAATGGAATATTATTCAGCATAAAAAAGAAAAAAGTCCTGCCATTTTCGACATGAATGGAACCTGAGGGTATTAAACTAAGTGAAATAAGACAGAAAAACACAAATACTGTATGATTGCATTTATATATGGAATTTAAAGAAACAAAACAAGCCCATAGATACAGAGAACAGATAGGTGGTTACCAGAGGTGGGGGATTCAGGCTGCGTAAAATGGGTGATGGTGGTCAAAGGTACAAGCTTTCAGTTCCAAAATAAGTAAGTCACAGGGAGGTAAGGTACAGCATGGTGACTGCAGTTGACAAGACTGTGTTGCACATTTGAAAGTTGCTTAGCAAGAGTAGATCTTAAAAGTCGTCATCATAAAAAAAACTTTTTTGCAACCATGTAAAATGACTGATGTTAACAATGTTAACTAGACTTACTATATATTTGAAGCTGATGTTATATGTCAATTACACCTCAAAAAATTTTTTTAATTAATAAGGAATTGATACCCATCCTTCACAAACTTAAAACAAAATAGAAGAGGAGGGAACACTTCCCATTCCCAGCCTGACTCAGAAGACCAGTACTATCCTGATGCTAAAACCAAAGTCATCACAAGAATTAAAAAAAAAACAGCAGACCAATACCTCTTGTGAATATGGACATAAAAATCCTTAACATAATACTAGCAAACAGAATCCAGCAACTTATAAAAAGGATTACACATCACAATCAGATGGGATTTATCCCAAGAACTCAATGTTGGTGCAACATACAAAAATCAATGTAGAATAAAGGACAAAACCACATGATCATCTCAAGAGACACAGAAAAGCATTAGACAAACTTCAACATCATTTCATGATAAAAAGAAATACGCAACAAACTCAGAATAGAAAGGTTCTTGCTTCATCTAATATGAGGCATCTATGTAAACTCCACAGCTAACATCATGCTTGATGGTGACAGAATGCCTTTTCATTAAGACCAGAACAAGACAAGCACTATCTATGCTCACCGTTCTAGCCATTTCTTTTTTTTTTTTTTAAAGATTTTATTTATTTATTTGACAGAGAGAGAGACAGCGAGAGCAGGAACACAAGCAGGGGGAGCGGGAGAGGAAGAAGCAGGCTCCCCGCCGAGCAGGGAGCCCGATGTGGGACTCGATCCCAGTACCCTGGGATCATGACCTGAGCCGAAGGCAGACACTTAACGACTAGGCGCCCACCGTTCTAGCCATTTCTAATTCTAGGGTAAATAGACAAGAAAAAGAAAAAGCATCCAGACTGGAAAGGAAAAAGTAAAACTAACTCTATTTGCAGATGACATAATCTCCTACAGAGAAATCCTAAAGACTACACTAAAAAGCTATTAGAACTAATGAATGAGATCAGCAAAGTTGCAGGATACAAGATCAACATGTGAAAATCAATTTTATTTCTACAAGACAGCAATGAACAATCCAAAATGAAATTACGAAAACAATTCCATTTACCATAGCATCAAGAAGAATAGAGCACTTTGTAATAAATTTAACAAAAGCACTCCAAAACTTGTACTCTGATCATGTTTCCACCTGTCTCCCACCATCCCGCCCTCCCTCCCTCCCCCTCTCTCTCTCTCTCCCTCTCTCTCTCTCACACACACACACACAAACGGGCAGGTTTCTAGGAACTAGTTCATGCTTAAAAATAGCAGGCTATGGATTGGTTAGTTGGCTGGCGACACGGCCGTGCTTAGTAAAATGAGTCACACACACGGAGAAGCATGACAGTGAGGCTGAGCGGGGACAGAGACGCACAGAATGAATGAAGCGAAGGGTCCAGCGGGCAGCCTTGAGCGGTGTGGTACGTACCCAGATACGACCGCCTGGGGGGGACCTTGATTTCTTCATCCTTATTATCTGCAGCTACATTTAAAGAAAGAGAGAAACAGGAAGGAGGAAGAAACAGAAACAGACGGGTTTTAACACTCGTAAGCAGCAGTGGCTCCCAGCCCTCTTTGCATGCCTTTTAAAAACAGAAGCACAAGATCTTGGTTTCTGTGTATTAGGACATTTGTTTTCTGAACTATTTTCCCCCAAACCTACCCTCTTCCAGTAGAACTGCTGGGGCATGAGGAGGAAATCCTGGGTGAACAATGAAACGTCACTGCATTTTCACTTAATTTCTAAGGTCAGAGGTGGCATAAAGCCCATCGCACGTCCACTATGCTGAGAGAAAGAGAAAGCAGATGCTACTTCTATTTTCCCCTAAAAACTCATCCACATGCGAGCTTTGCTTGCAATAGAGTTGTCCCAGGGTCAAACTTGTCAGAAGGCCACCGCATAGAGCTGTTTTCAGAGCACGCTCAATGAAATGCCCGCTGGCAACGTGGAAAGCGTTCAACGTGTGACCCTGACAAGCAAGGGGCCCACAGACAACGCCACGTTCTGTCCCGCCAGGGAGCACATGTCCCTGGCCCATGCAGCAGCCCCTGACAGAGCCCAAGATGACTCCCTCCCCGGGGCACCTTGCTCCTTCAGCAGCCCAGCCCCACCCAAGACCCCCCTACTCTGTGCTGTCCAGGATGGCAGCCCACGGCCCGTGAAGATACAGCCAGCATGCCCCCAGGCCGGAGCCCAGGATGGAGTGTGGAAGACGGATGGAAGAGTCACTGGACTCAGTTCCATGTCATCTGCCCCAGGTAATGAGGCTCCACCTATAAAAGGACAGATTGCAAGGAAACAGCTCAACAAAAACACCAGATTGGCTCCATGCTTGGGGACAGCAGATGCCCACAGACCCTGCTTACGAGGAGTGGCTGCCCGGCCCACGTGAGGGCTCCCTGAGCCAGCAGCACCAGCGAGCGAGCAGCAAGGCCTCATCTCCTCACCCAGCCCCTCCCCAGCTCCCCCTCCTGAACCCACTGGGCTTGAATACCCAGGCTCAGCCGGATTTCCGCAGCTTTTTGCTTCTATTTCTTGCTTGGGACCAATTTCACCACTCACTGACACGTCTGCTAAAGATCAGGTCCCAAAGTGGAAGGGGGAGGGGATGAAGAGGATGCAGGACAGACTGCTCGCAGGACAGACTGCTCAGTGTGGCTCCAGGAGCAGGTCAGACGTCCCATACACCGTCTCCCCTCTCGTCTCAGGCCTGATCATGCCCAGCAGACGAACAGAGCTTGGAAGCACGCCAGGTAGCAGGGCGAGGCCAGGGTGAGGCCCCAGAGTGAGAGAACGTGGCCCATGGGGCTCTCCGGGCAGCACAGTGGGGGAAGGAAAAGCAGCAGCCGGTAGGGAGGCGTGGGTCAGGGTGAGGAGACCCAAGTCCCTGTCGGACCCTTTCCCAAGGACAGTGTCAAGCCACCTAAGGTTTCCTGCTGGAAAGCAGAGAAACTTCTCTGCGCAGGACAGACTGGGGGTGAGAAGCTGAGAGCCCAGTTAGGAACACACGTCCATGCTGAACACGTGGTCCAGGCTAGGCACTGAGGTTTAGAACCAGCCTCAGCCACATGTCCACATTCACGTCCGAGCCTCACCGCTCCCCACTGGACATGGCTCCGTGTTCTCGCCCCTTGATTCCCAGGGACTGTGACCACTCCGGTCTGCAGAGGTGATGCTGCATGATCCCCAAGACCAGATCATAAGAAAGACACAGCTCCCACCTGGTTCTCTCTCAGATGCACCCCTTGAAACCTGGATGCCATAAGGAAGCTTAGGCCATGTGAGGAGGCCACGTGAGGCTGTCCCAGCAGACTCCCCAGACACGTGAGCAAGTGAGAGGAAAGGAGGGAGAGTGAAAGAGACCCAAGGCACCAAGTTTTGGGGTTACTTGTCGAGCAGCCACAGAGACTGGACAGAGCATGACAGAAGTTCTGGCATGAGCTCAGACAGGAGAACTGGCCGTCCTGAATGCCAGAGGACAGCTCAGGGACAGCAGGAGGGAAGGCTGGGGAGCTGACAAGAGCCAGACCATCAGCAGTTTCCAGGGCTTCTGGTCCTCGTCACCGTGTGAGATCCACTGCTGTAGGCACGTGGAGAGACCAGCTGGGAGGAACAGAGAGTGAGGGACGTGAAGGGGCGATGGTTACACATACAGGACGACCCGGAGACCAGGGGGCCAAGGGGAGGTCCAGGGAAAACGGACACAAGACCGACATCAGAGTGAGGGCTGTGGGCAGGGCAGATACAGGATTCGTAACCGGTGTCCAAGGACACTAATTAACCCTTAAAAATGCAGAATGGTTTATAGATAAACATCTTCCAGGGTGGGGTGTGGGGGGGGGTCCTCAGCTTTCATTCTTGGGATGGTATGTGACCCTCCCCGTCCAACATTTTTCAGTTTTATCGAGACAGAACTGCTTGTAATAAAAGTTCACCCGTGAAGTGACTGGTCTGTAGCATGTTCCCAGAGTTGCACAAACGCAGCCGCAGTCTAATTTTAGAACACTTTCATCACCTACACAGAAACCCTGCCCCATTAGCAGGCACTCCCCATTCCCCCACCCACCTCCACAGCCAATTCCCATGCTGGAGCTTGGAGTGCTGAGATTTGGGGCAAAGTCAAATGAAGGCAACCACCTGACTTTGAGTCACAGACAATGTTGTTTCTTGAATAAAAAGGAACAAATAAGTCCGCTGTGAGTGCCTACCCATAAGGAGCCACTATTCCCAGTGACTCTGAACAAAGTCATCGATGGTAAGAATGGATCGTCCTAGGACCCCCAAGAAAAGTGTTCCAGGAGGCTCCTTACGGAGACCACTGCGAGCAGAGGGGGAAGCAAGTCCTGACATTCTTTCATTCTTGGATCCTTGAGAAGCCCGTGGAAGATCCGAGACGCGACTGAAGGGTCTGTAGAGTCAGCTAGAGGTGTGAGCACACCTGAACTATTTCATTGGCCACAAAATCTCCCATCCACTGAAAACGCCAAACACAACCCCCAATCCCACAGCTGTCCCAGTGACCAGAGTGTGGTCTCCAAACGCCACACCCACATACCACAAGGGCTCCTTGGAGAAATGGCCAACTCCAGGTCTGGGGCGGAAATAGAAGACAATCTTGTCACACCAAGATCAGGGGCCTAGGGGCCACTCGTCTATGCCAAAAAGTCAGGAGCCAACTGAAGAGGCTCCCACTGGCAGACAGGAGTCACCGGGGCCTTCAACAAATACAATAATGGCAACCAAGAGAAACACATCAAATAAATCCATATACTCACAATAGAAAAACAACGTGATCACTGTTGCAAGATGCCAGGGAACCAATTTTGAAGACCGGCAAATAAAGAGAAAGAAGCAATTATCTGCCTTTAATTTATAAATTATACCACTGGATAACTGAATAGCATTTACAGGGGAAGTTTCTCTTCAGAGAAGCCCTCCAGCCAACAGGTGAGCAAAGACAGAAAGAATATCAATGCAGTCTCACAACTAATGGGTCTAGGCACTGGGCACCCACCACCACTAACATCCAGAAAGAGACAAGCCAACAATTCGGGCATCCTTGGGGAAGAATACAACAGTCCAGCAAAAAATAAAGAGAACCAAACCTACATCTGACCAGACATCTGGATCCACTGATCTTTTTCCAATGTTCTTTTTTTTTTTTTTAAAGATTTTATTTATTTATTTGAGACAGAATGAGAGAGAGAGAGAGCACATGAGAGGGGGGAGGATCAGAGGGAGAAGCAGACCCCCCGCCGAGCAGGGAGCCCGATGCGGGACTCGATCCTGTGACTCCAGGACCATGACCTGAGCCGAAGGCAGTCGCTTAACCAACTGAGCCACCCAGGCGCCCGATTTTTATTTTTTTTTAATTTAAATTTAAATTTTTAAATTTTTAAAAATTTTTTTATTTTTAAAGATTTTATTTATTTATTTATATGACAGAGAGAGGCACAGAGAGAGCAGGAACACAGCAGGGGAGTGGGAGAGGGAGAAGCAGGCTTCCCGCCGAGCAGGGAGCCCGATGCGGGACTCGATCCCGGGACTCCAGGACCATGACCTGAGCCAAAGGCAGTCGCTCAACCAACTGAGCCACCCAGGCGCCCTCCAATGTTCTTACACAGGGGCACACCACGGATAGGAAGACGTGACAGACCACCACGGGGTGTGGCCAGCAGAAGCCGGGCCGGGACCACCTCCGTAAAGGGCTTCTCAAATGTCCCCTGCAGTAGCAGGGATCTTGTCCCCATGCAGATGTGGCTGAGGTCTCGACTCTGTGCTCCCTGCACGCTCCTGGCTGTTCGCCACCAACAGAGCGCTGGGTGTGCCTCACACACAGATGCGCAGAGCGGGCTGCCCGTTGTAAGGGCAGACGAGCTCCACAGACAAGGGGAGCTGGGGAGAATCTGCAGATTAAAAGACAACCAGCAGGTGCCGGGTGGCTCAGTCGCTAAGCGTCTGCTTTCTTTGGCTCAGGTCATGATCCCAGGGTCCTGGGATCGAGCCCCGCATCGAGCCTGCTTGTCCCTCTCCCTCTGCCCCCCCCCCACTGCTCTCTCTCAAACAAATAAAAAAAAAAAAACCACAATCAGCTGATCACACTGTGTAGCCTGTAACGGGACCCTGGCTCGAGGAGATAAAGCAGCCAGAAATGAGGAAGTGATGAGGCAGCTACAAACTTACACATAAACTGCGTATTTGATAATTAAGGAACTCATTTTTTATGGCTGATAAAGTCCTTCTCTTTTAGAGATACATTATGAACTATTTACAAACAGAGTATATCTGGAATTTGCTTCAAAAACTGCAGGCAGGCAGTGTGACCAGGATCTAGGGGAGCAGATGGAGGTGGGCATGATTACACAGGGAGCTCATACATACTCTCCCCGATTCCGTATATGTTAAGTTCTCCACAATAAAACGTGACAAAGGAAAAGGAAAAACACAGCACACACAAGACACATCAAACTCCACTGCCACTTGGTAGTTACACGGTGGGTACACATTAGCTTCTCCAGAAGATTTCTTCCTGGAACACGTGAGCCGGGCCGTCCTTAGAGGCAGAAGCCACCTCTGGGACCCACACCCCAAGCCCAACCTACACCGTGTATGAACAAGGGCACAGAAAGAGCCCCCAGTGGAAGGAGACATTTTTTAAATTTGAGCCTCATTTTGAAATAATCCCAATTTTGCAACAGGAGACAGACTGCAAAAGTGTCCCCAGCGTTCACAGACATCACCTCTGGAAGGGAGGATGAAAAGCTATTTGCTTTTACTTTATATTCCTCTCTCTTCCCCAAAATGTCGACAACGAGCATGTACGGCTCTTTATAATCAGATAAGAAATTACACATTGAATTTTGTAAGTAACCTGCTTTTTCTCCTTTGATTCCATTTATTTCTTTAATCTTAACTTCTAAGCTGAACTGGTACCTTCAAAATTAAAAACCTCTATAAAAGACAGTTGTAAAACATTTAAGCTTTTATCATTTTTTTAGGCTGACTATCCTATGAGAACGCTGAAATATGACTATTAAAGATTTCCTTCATAAAGTACTTGAAAGTATGCGTGGTCAGCCTGCCCCAGGCAACCTCCCAACACCCCAGCAGAAAACCGCCAGGAAGTGGGGGCCGCCCGCCTTCCACAGGGAGGCCCAGGGCACCACAGTCACGTGACCTCAGAGCTTCCAGCTGGAACTGGTCAGTTTTCATCCCTCACCCTCCCACTTCTAGCAGAGGACAGGAAAAACACGTTTCATTAAAAAGCTTCCCTTCGGAGTATGCTGTGTATCTCATATGTAGGAGACACAAAAATATGTAAATCTAAATGGATTCAAGAATTAAGTATGAATCTCAAGAATTCTCCAACACATCTAGCTGTGTTCCGGCAGGCGGAGTTTAGGGGTGGGTTCTCCATCTGAGGCTGTCTGGGGGCCCAGCAAGGAGCCCAGGGGTCATGAGGCACAGTCCTCCATCCCCCACCAGAGCCATACTGCAGAGAGCAGGCCAGCCAGGCAGGGACAGGTCCAGGGGGCTGCTGTTCCAAGAGGCAAGGTCAAAGCCCACCGCAGCCCTGGGGGGGGGGGGAGGGCAGGGGCAGAGGGAGCGGCAGGCTGCCCGCCGAGCAGGGAGCCCGATGCAGGGCTGGATCCCAGGACCCCGGCATCACGACCTGAGCGGGTGTTTCCTCTAGACAGCATATAGTGGACCTTAAAAAGATTCATTCTGGCAATTATGCCCTCTGATTTGGGTTGTTTAATTCATTCACATTTAATGCCATTTTGATGTGTTTGGATTTGTGTCTGTTGTTTCACTTCTGTTTTCTGTATGTCCCCGTGTCCTTGCCGGCTGGAAGATGAGGGCCGTTCCAGCCTCAAGAGCCTGCTGTGCTTCTGCTTCCTGCCCCTTCCCCCACGTCCAAAGCCAGAACCACCTCTTCCTCAAGTCCATCCCTGGCCGTCTCCTGTCTCCTCTTCTACTCTAAGGGCCTTTGCCGACATCGGGTCCACCCAGACAGTCCGGCACAACCCCCACTGGAGACCTCAGCACTCCTCACGGCTGCAGGCCCCATACCACGTGATGTGGCCCCTCACGGGTTCCCAGGTGTGGATGTATGGGGGCTCCGTTCATTTGCTCATCGAAGAGAGGGTCCCCTGTTAACATTCAGACTGCAGCCCTATCCCTGGAAATTGGGATTCACTACTTTAATTCAATCCATCTTAGTTAACCAGAATTAGAAACAGTCCTTGTGGAAGAATCTGTATACAACACCGGCAGTCAAGATGGAACGAGAGAGACCTGCGGTGCCAAGAGCTGCCGGAAGAGGCCCCGCTCCCTGCTCACGGGGTCTGCCCCCGCCCTCACGCTCACCTGAGGTCTGCCCCTGCCCTCACGCTCACCTGTGCCTCCTGGAGACCTGCCGGTGAGGCTCCAGGAAGGCAGACAGCAGGTGCGGGCAGCGGACGGCCTGTCTTTCAACCAGGTCACAGAAAGGTTAGACTCTAGGACGGCCCCCTGGCCTGGAGGCCCACACCCCCGCTGTATCTGGCACCCCCTCAGCGAGCCTCATACTATTTCCAGCAAGATCATGACACCTGGTCTCATGTTTCAGAGCCTGAGGCAGAGGAACACCAAGCAACCGTGGGCACCAAGTGTCGTCTTCTCCTGACTTTCGTCCTTCCCTGGGGGGGCAGAAACACTACTGACCAAGCCCCACACCACCCCCGCCGCAGCGGGCGCAGACCCTGAGCCACACTGAAGGTGAGGTTCGCAGATCACAGAGCGAAGCGGCAGAAGCCGTGCCAGCCCCTCACCTCCTAAGGGCTGGGCGGGCGGAGAAGCCCTGCTCTCAAGGCGAGACCAGCAGTAAGACCAGCACCGTCAGCAGCGAGATAGGAGAACGGGTCTCAGAGGAGGGATTAATGGGGGAGAAAGAAAACTGCAACAGAAGCAGACCACGGTGGTCACTTGACCGAAAGTGACATGAACTGGCCCAGGCCACCCACTAGAGCTGGAGGCTGACCTATTTTCTACAAAGACTGAAACCGGCATACCTTCATCTCTAAAAACAGAAGCTACACAGGGGAAAGGATCTGCTCCAACGGAAAGAAAATAACCACCAGGAATGAAAATACAGGAGCGAGACCTCAAGTCCACAGGAGCCCCAGAACTAAACACACTCCAGCAAAAACGCTTCTCTAAGCGACAGCTGAGATCACACACACCACTTCAGACAAAATCAAAGTGAGAGCTGGCTTCTATTTAGTAACTAGAAGAAAACCAGAAGTAAGGCATTAACCCTCCTGTGTGTTCAAACACAAACATCAGCCCAGAAGGAGCTTTTTCAGAGGAAAAGGCAAAAACAAGAAGTATTTTCTATTTTCTGAGCCACAAAGTCACGGAGCAGCACAGCTGAGCATGTAATTCGTCCCGCCCAAGCGGGCAGACCCTGCAGGCCCGCTCCAGGTGACAACCCACCGGCCCCACAAGAGCATGACCTCAGGTGAATGTGTAACAAGGTACATGAGGAAGATCCCAGTTAACTCAGCCTCAGCTAAATGGTAACTGAAAGGGAATGTTTTATGTACCAGCCACACACACAGAGAAAACTGCCTTCTTGGGCAAATCCTTCTCTGACCTGATCGTGCCGAAAAAGACACCGACAACAGACACACACCTCCTACCCCAATTCAGATTCCCCGCGTAACAATCACAGTGGACAGGAACACATTAAGTTCATAACTTGACCAAATTTCAGGGAAGAGATTATCCCATTTTAAATAAACACTCAGCACACTGGAAACACGTCAGTTACACATAACCGTGCATTTGGTGAAACGAGAGCTACTCAGGTAACACCAAAGCGGCTCTTACTTCACCCATGAACACAGGAGGAGTTTTGCTTGTTGACTGAGGGCTTTATTCCCAAAGTTGCAGATCACCAACCTGC
Organism: Mirounga leonina; assembly: GCF_011800145.1. Lineage (NCBI taxonomy): Eukaryota > Metazoa > Chordata > Mammalia > Carnivora > Phocidae > Mirounga > Mirounga leonina. The sequence goes on along the minus strand of NW_023270854.1, from coordinate 320,233 downwards.
AAAGAAACGGCGTTTTACGTTCAGCTCATTTGTCACGCGGACTTCAGTGCAGAGCTTCAACATCAGTAACATGGTCAAGATCATGACTATGCTCTGCCAGAGGAGCGGTGACTCAAAATGCCTTCCAAACCTGGGGAGGTAAAGAGACCACGGCATCAGGAGGGCCCCCGGGCACCAGGGGCCTCACCGCCTCTCCCTACCCAGGTCCCAACCAAGACCCCCATGGCCACCTCCTGAGTGGCCCCAGATAGTCTCTCACATCCATCACAGGCTAGGCCCTGAGCGCCTGGGCCTCCAGGCTCTGCAGCGAGACAGAGCTGGGTGGGCAGGGGCTGGGAGCACTCTAGGACAGCAGGACCAGGGGCCACAACACCCCCTCTGCAGGGACACCTCTAGAATCACATGCAGGGCTTCTCAAAAGCCACACTCCCCTTCCCAGGAACTGCGGATGGGGTGGAGTGGGCCTCCCGCGTTCCGCCACCGCACAGCCAGGCGCCCTGCCGACAGAGGCCCCAGCCACCACCAGACAAGAAGCCCACAGTTTCTAGATCACCCAATTCCCTGGGAAGACTCACACCAGAGTCCAGGAATGACAGGACATCCTGCTTCCTGCCTGGGCTGAGTGGGGTCAGTGGGCCAGACCAGCCCACGGCGTGAGCAGACCAGCGGGGGGCCAGGGCACCCCCCACCAGCGAAGAGGAGAAGGCAGCTGAGAGCACAACCTCCCACTCCCAACCTGAGGCCCTGACCCCAGCCCAGGCCTCTCTGCCTGCTGTCGATCTCCCTCCCCACCCAGGCCTTGCTGCCCACTCTCTTCTCTAAGCCCCCAACCCTGCCCAGCACTCATGCCCTTCCTGTTGATGTTTTTCTGGTGGTGCAGTGTCTCACCAACTGAGCCATAAGCTCCTGGAGGTGACAACCACAATCTAGTGACCAGCACAAGCGGGGCCCAGCAGCAGAGCCCAAACCCCAGGGGCTGAGAAGAGTAGCACCGCCCTTCACGCACCAGCCAGGGGTCTCTGCCATGGCCACGAGAATCACTGCTGACCCAGGCCCATCTCTAAGGCTAGGCCTGGACATGGCACCCTTTAAAGCCCCAATCCCGATTCTAGCCTGGCTACTGTGGAGCAGGAATCCCACTAGGTTTGGCTGCAATGTGGCCCGAAGGGTATCTCCAAAACTTGAGCTGGTAGTCAATGCATCAAGTCAAGAGACCCTGCGTGGCAGTCGGATTTCCCAGCTGCTCCTGAAAAGAAGATACAGAGAAAACCACCCGGCCCCCCTCCCCACCTCCCTCTCACCCACTCTGGCCTGAGTCTCCACCCTGCTCGCCCCCACAGAGGGACTCCGGTCACTGAGAGCTGACCACTGAAGCTCGGCAGGAGCACACCCACAACACGGAGCTGCGGCAGAGCTCCCGATGCGGTGTGGGCCTGGGCACCCAGCACCTGCCAACACCAAATCAATGAGAAATCAAGACAAAAACTCAGCAGCCAGGCTTTGTTGTGAAGGACAAGATTAGATGCGGCCTGCTCTCCCAGCCAAGGAGCATGTCTTTGAAAGGTGTCCCTACACAGTAAGAAAATCTACCTACACGGTAAAGAAAAAATGATGTTCCTTCACAGAGAAAAATGACGCTCACAACTGCTCCAGCACCCTGAGTTTGTGAACGCACCGCCCTGCCGGAGTTCTAACCAACCTGAGCCTCTCCAGAGAACTCCGCACATCCGCTGGGCAGCAGTAACAGCACCTATGACGAGGGTTTGCCCTGGCCAGGGTGAGCTGGCCCAGCAGGTGAGAATGTGCCACCTGGAGGGGAGTCGCATCCAGGTGAGGATCCCACAGAAGGTCAAGCAACCAGAAAAGCCAGATACTCCCTGGGGAGTGGGGGACCAAGACCAGTTCCAGGACCAGTGTTCTGCATTGGCTTCCGAGGTCAAGGCCCAGCCTGTGTCCTCTGAGCAAAGAACAGAGCAGACCTGAGGTCACAGAGGCTCAGGCCCATGCCACTTGGGCCCAGGAAGGGCAGAAGGACCAGGACACAGACAGCAGACAGCTCCATGACCACCAGATTCTTCCTGCTTCCCCAGGAAATGTCACCTGGGCTCACCTGGGATCCTGCTGCTTCATCTGGGCCTCTCCTTCAGGAGAGGAGCTGAAATGCTAAATGGTTGGAACAAGAAAGGGCTGATGAGCCAGATTTGTGTGAACAGAAGGTGCAGCAAGAAAGAGGTGATGGTGCCCTGGGGCTTTCTGAGTCAGCGGCACAGACTGGGGGTACTGGGGGTGCTTACGGACTCTGCCACAGGCTGGCTCCAGGGCCCTCGCACCTGTGACCCACCGCCTCTGGGCCTCCTCTCTTCTGTAAAGTGCAGCTAGAACCCTGAAGGCTATTTAAGGACATTGCCAGTCATTTCTAGGAACTGGATCCCACTGGTTACCTAGCTGTCCCCAGGGGTCAACTCTTCTAGAGGTGAGGGTCAGACAAGGGGACAGCAAAAGTTCAATGTCAGCCTAACGAGACTGGAAATGCTTCCTTCCTGAGCAGGCCGGGAAGAATCACAATAAAATAAGGTACTCTGGGGCTCCTCACACCAGCTCATTTCCAGTTATTAGGCTGAAGATGTGCAATTGCGGCCATTAGGTGAGAAAGGCCACTTTGGTTTTTTAAATTCTCAACAGAAACAGTGACTAGAAAAACTGTGGGCAAAGAAATCAAGGTTTGCACGTCCCCTTAAACCATACCCCCAAAACTGAATCCAGATGAACTCAATATTTACAGTAAAAACAAGATCATTTAAACTGAAGTGAGAGGGAGCAGAGGTGAATATTAACTGATTTTAGAAAGACAGGCTAAGCGACATACAAAATTTCAAAAAGCAACACTTTCCACAAACAATAAACAAGAGACAAAGTAAATATGAAACAAGGTTCAATGTCATCCGTAACTTTTAAAAGCTAATTAAATAGAAAGATACCATTTTTTACTTACCAAATCGGTTAAGCTTTTTCTTCTTTTAAAGCTAATCATCTAAACTGACAGAGAAGTCAGCATTTTCTCTCTCCTGTCCCTGAGAATGTGCGTTGGCACAACCTCTTCTTAAGGCAAACGATGGGACAGCCCACCAGACAAGTGAAGGGCCTGCTGCGCAGACAAGCCGGTCTAAAAGGGCCCGTCTTTCCCCCTAGGAAGATACACATTGCAGAGGCTATGCAATGTTTCACCAAGTTTGAGCAAAAGTTTCTACAGGCAACACCTTTTCATGTCTTCAAAGTAACAGAAAAGCTCAAATAGAAAGAAGTTGTGTATCTACTTCCCTGTGTCACACTGACTTCTACACCCTTAGCTGAATGTTATTATGTGCCCAGCAGTGTTACATCCATACAATGTGAGCACATCTCAGTTATAATGCTTACTAGATGGGCGCCTGGGTGGCTCAGTCAGTTAAGCGACTGCCTTCGGCTCACGTCATGATCCTGGAGTCCCTGGATTGAGTCCCCCATCGGGCTCCCTGCTCGGCGGGGAGTCTGCTTCTCCCTCTGACCCTCCCCCCTCTCATGTGCTTGCTCTCTCTCATTCTCTCTCTCTCAAATAAATAAATAAAATCTTTAAAAAAAATAAAAAATAAAATAATAAAAAAAAAAATGCTTACTAGAGCTCTGATCGGATGACACTGTATCTCTGATCTGTTACCATATCTGATACGGTGTTACTACACCTCTGACATGGTGTTGCCACATCTGATAGTGTTCCCTTATTTCTGATACGATGTCACTGCATCTCTGATACAATGCTATTAAACACCGCATACAACATTACCATCTCTCTGATACAGTGTTTTCATCCAACACTAATGGAGCTTGAGAACCATCTCTACGAATGCACAAGGCTCTCAGCTGGAAGGTCTTGCAATACCATCTGTGCACCCTGGCCTCGTCCTTCCCCTTCTCTACAAAATCACAAGTCTGCAATTATTAGTTACGAGGCATCATTCAGCCCTTCTCCTGGCTTCTCCTGACGCCACTCTTCTGAGGCAAAATACTATCCATCAGCACTTTACAGAATCTGCTGAATGCTAGTTTTGCAAAAGGATGATAAGAATTTTAAGAAATAAAGGCACTAGAGGGGCGCCTGGGTGGCTCAGCTGGTTAAGCATCTGCCTTCGGCTCAGGTCATGATCTCAGGGTCCTAGGATCGAGTCCCACATCAGGCTCCCTGCTCAGTGGGGAGCCTGCTTCTCCCTCTGCCTGCTGCTGCCCCTGCTTGTGCTCGCTCTCTCTCTGACAAATAAATACAATCTTTTTAAAAAAGTTTTAAAGTTTTTAAATTATTTTTTTGTTTTTTATTTTTTAAAGATTTTATTTATTCTTTGAGAGAGAGAGAGCACAAGTACACAGAGTGGCAGGCAGAGGGAGAGGGAGAAGCAGGCTCTCCACTGAGCAGGGAGCTGGACGTGGGGCTCGATCCCAGGACCCCAGGATCATGACTTGAGCCGACGGGAGACGCTTAACTGACTGACCCACCCAGGCGCCCCTAAATTTAAAAAAAAATTTTTTTTAAATAAAGGCATTAGAGTTCCACAAGTTATTAGAAACCCAGGGTTTACACAGCTCAGCTGGCCCCTCCTACAGAACTGCAGAGCCACTCACAAGCCTCATACCACAAATCCGCAAAGGGCTTCCCAGACTGGAGCTCTGAAGACTGTGGTCTCAGCCAGCTTTGGGAAACACACTCTTCAGTTGTAACTCCACCACTGTTCTAGTGTAGACCCACCTTCCATCTCACCTGGAGCCTGCCATAACCCATATATGTGTAGATGGCACATTCCATACAATGCTTCTGCTAAAGTGTAAACCCCACAGCATCTAGACCAGTGTCTGGAACATGGGAAACCCTCAAAAACCTATTAAATCACATGGGCTGCTAACCCATGAAGTCTGGAGGAGGACACAGGAGTGGGGGCTTAAGAGGCTCCAGATAAGAAATAAAAGGGAGGGGGCGCCTGGGTGGCTCAGATGGTAAACGTCTGCCTTCGGCTCAGGTCATGATCCCAGGGTCCTGGGATCGAGTCCCACATCGGGCTCCCTGCTCAGCGGGGAGCCTGCTTCTCCCTCTGCCTCTCTCTCTCTCTGTCTCTTATGAATAAATAAATAAAATCTTTAAAAAAAAAAAAAAAAGAAATAAAAGGGTGGATCTGCATCACCCTCAGAGGAGTGGACCCCAGGACTAGGTGGGCAGAGAGGCACACATTAAAGTCCTAGACGGAGCTCAGCCTGTCTGCTGGGCTTCACATGTGAACCCCAAGTAACTACCCTGTGTGAAATGCAGGAAAAGCACACCTCTAGGCCAGAGAGACTCTCGAGGAGGGACCAGGGCCCTCTGCCAGCCCTCCCTTCATCCCACACATTGCTGCAGTCTCCTGGAATACTGGCTAAAGTCGCCACAGAACCCCTCAAGTGACCCAGGACAGCTCAGGGTGCTGACTCTGGGAAAGGACAAACTGGATGTATAGAAATGGACTCGCCAATGGATGAAGTTTAGAATCCCACAAAAGGCCACTCTGTGCTGCATTAGGAGAAAACTCCAGACTCTTTCTCAAAGTCTCAGGCCCTGCAGTGAAGAGAGGACTCCTAGTGCAAATGCCAGTTAAATCCAGAGGCCCTGAGACTTGACATTCAAGAAATTAGTTTAATTTCTGACTTCACCAAAGCAGATATTTGGATGTAGATTAGCTATCCTAGCCACTTTTTGCGATTGTGAAGGATAAGCATACTTAAGGAAGAGACCTCTCAACTGATCTTTTTTCCCATAAGGCGAGCCAATGTCAGGCACCTCCCCTCCACTGTGAGAGAAAACTTATTCCACAGCCCAAGCCTGGGAGACCCCGGAACGCCCCTCCAGTCCACTCAGAACTAACAACGGTGTCAGATACAATTATATTTCAGGACCTGCTTCTGTTCAACCTTAGATTTGATTAAAGCCATTTTAGAGAAAGAAGCCATATGTCACCCTGAAGCGAGTGATCTCTGCCCCCAGCCAAAGGAAAAGGACGGATCTTCAAAATGTGGGTTTTCAACTTGCACCAAAGAAACAAATAAGCCCCCTGACCCCTCCTTCCAAAGTAGCCTAGCCCAGAGACAAACCTGGTGATGTGACAAATTCCCCTGGGAGGGGCTGACTTACCAGCTCACCTTTTAAAAGCCCCAGACAAGGGCAAACCTACCACACAGCGAAAATAAATCAAAGGTTGCCCAGGGCCTGGCACCACTGGATGGAACACAAAGAGCAGAGCAAACTTCTGGGCTCAGAAAACTCCTATCTCGGTTGTGATGGTGATGGCAAGGTGACACTGTCAAAACTCATCAAACTGTGCACTTACGATGGGCAATTTCATTTAATGTAAACCATACCTCAATAAGGTTAACTTAAAAACGAATTAGCAAAAAACATGGTTAGTCAGTGACCAAAACGCCAAAAGGAGGAGCCAGAAGCAGAGCTGTGGACACCAGCTGCCTGGAGCCCTTGTCCCACCTCTGCACTCAGCTGCCCTCCCGAGCAACCTTCCTCACTACCTGTGCTGACAGAGGATCTGGGACCGTCAAGAAGAAAGGAAAGTTCCAGACCTCTTTGGTCTCAGAATGAGGCTATAATGGGGCGCCTGGGTGGCTCAGTCTGTTAAGCATCTGACTGAGCTCAGGTCATGATCTCAGGGTTGTGAGATCAAACCCCACATCGGGTTCTGCGCTGGGCATGGAGACTGCTTAAGATTCTCCCTCCACCCCCCTCCTCTCCCTCTCTCTAAAAAAAAAAAAAAAAAGAAAGAAAGAATGAGGTTATAAGACATCATTTCATTTCCTCTAAAAATGCCCCCTCCCAAACATGCCTGGCTTTAGAACTATTAAAATTAATTTCAACTTCCTTACCAGAATGCAAATGATAATAAGAGGAAGCTGGGCTGGGAGTGGCAAGACAAAATAGTCTCTTAAGTATTATCCAGAAAGTTGACTTTCCTATTTAAACAAAACAAAACTGTACACACACCAGAGAAGGCTGAGGGGACAGCCTTCCCTGCACAGGGCTCCTGAACACTCTTTCCTGCCTGATGTCCCCTCCTAAGGGGCTCAGTGGTCAGCAGCATGCCCTTCCTACAGCTCATCATTTTCTGTTACTCTTAATTACTTCTCCAGTCTCTGTTTTCTCTCTCCTGCTCCCATGCAAATTCTGAGGGCAGGGACCCAGTCCAAGGACCTTGCCCAGCACCCAGACGTCTGTGGGAAAATATGTGATGATGTATGAGTGACATGAAATGAAGATTACAGGTAAGAGTCTCCACTCCAATCCCATTTTCCCTGGGAAATAATCTCATGCGTTCACCACCTCCTGCCGCCACCACCACCCCACTCCGAAACCCCAAAGAGAAAGCCATCTCTTTCTCTTTCTGGAAGCACCCCATAGAAAGCCCCCAACTTACCAGAAGAGGATCCGTAAAATATTAGCCACCAGGAGCACCAGACACACGTAGGTAGAGAAGCCCTCTGCATTCTGAGTCCTCCGGATGTCCCTGTACTGGGGGATATACGGCACCACCCCTCCGAAGACCATGGCCCCAGCTGCCCCCCAGGAAACCAGCTGGTGCAAGGGGACCAAAAGCCAATCCAAGCCTTCCGCTTCCATTCCGAACACCTGTGTCGCCCTGCCAGCCGACAGACGTCCACCTGGCCCAGGTCCCCTGTGCTCTCACGGGCTCCTCGAACGCGCGCTGGCGGTCACCCCCACATTGCCGCTGCCTCCCGGGGCGACCCTCCACCGTCGGAGCCTGAGCCTGGCGGGAGAGGAGAACAGGTAAGAGCTCCGCAGCAGGGGCCTCGCGGCACAGCGAGGGTCGCGCACCCGGGGCTCCGCGGGGGCTCACGGCTGGGACACTGGCGCCCCAGGGAGCCCTCCGCGCGCGAGCCGGCACCCGCGGGGGAACAGAGGTGCGGGGCGCGCGGCTGGGGACGCGGGAGGCGGGCCCGGGGCACGCTCCTGCTACGGGGGGCTCGGCCCGGGAGGGAGTACTCGGCCGGGATGGGGCGGAGCGCGCTCAGTCCGGGGCGAGCATGCTCAGTCCGGGGAGAGCGCGCTCAGCGCGAAGGGAGGTTGGCGGCTCGGGGGTGGGACGCACGGCCGGGGGCTCCGAGGGGCTCGGCCCTGGGACCCGCCGCCCGCGCCGCATCCCGAGGCCCGAGCCCCGCGTTCCGTCCGCGCCCACACGCGGCCTGCGGATCCGAGCCCCAGCCCTTACCGCCGCGCCCACGCCCGCGCCCGCGCCGGCCCCGCCCGGTCTGTCCTGCGTCCTCCGTCCGTCTGTCCGTCCCAGCGCCGTAGCCCCGCCTCTGCGTGACGTCACAGCGCAGGAGCCCCGCCCACCCGGGCGGCGGACCGACCGGCGCTGGGTCCTAGAGCGCACCGGGCGCCCAGGGAGGGGTCGGGGTTGGGGGCTCGGTGGCCACGTTGCTCTGCCCTCACGCCGGGCCCGGGTTAGCAAGTACCTGCCTGGCGAGGCCGCTCCTGCAGAGCCAGGGGCCCACGTGGACGCGTCCGCACCTGTGCCCGGGCAAGAGGCCGTGTGGACGCGGCGCGCCCCCGAGAGCGGAGGACCCGGTCCTGTCTCTGGCGGAGGTCTGCGCGAGGCCCGGGGCCCCCCTCTTGTGGGGACTCCCTCTCGTGGGGACCCGGGCAGCGTCTGAGGCCAGCAGGTCGTGCCTGAGCGCCCCCAGGTGATCCTTCCACGGCTGCATATTCTGAGGAGTTGGGGGGGGGGGTCCCCATCCTGACGCAGGCCGAGCCCTGAGCAGCAGGTGTCAGAGGCTAACCTGGTCTCGGGTGAGGCGGAGGGGCGGCTCTTCTGGGGAACCAGGCCCAGGGGGTCACTTAGGGCGGCAGCCAGCACCACCGGCTCAGGGCGCGAGTTTATCAGTCGCAGAGTTACTCCACTCTGTAACTTGCTGAGTGGTTCACGGCTTTACCTCAAGCGCACAGTTCTGGGAGGTGAATCCATAGCGTGCCCACTGACAGATAAAGAAATAGGAATTCCAGAGTTCCCTGACCAAGGTGAGCCCCCGGGGGCCCTCGTGCAGGTGCTCTGGACATAGATGCTGGTGGGCTGGGCGTGCAGGAAGCCCACGGCCCAAGTGGGATGGGGGGGTCAGTGAGGACCCTTGTGAGAAGCCAGCCAGCCCCGTGTGCCCAGCACCCTTGCAGGTGGGACTCAGGGCAGAGGAGACCAACTGCAGGGCCCCAGGATTCTGTCTGCAGGGGAGCTCCCCTCAGGGCTCCCATCTCAACAAGGGCAGACCTGAAACACTCCAAAAAGGAAGGCCTGGTGGATGAGAAAGGGTGGCCCTGGGGCCACACACCTGGCTGGCCAGCTTCCCCACTCCCAGATGTGGCCTGCCCTCCTGCTTCCTACCAGGTAGGTTTCATGAGAAATCATGGGAAGAGCTCCAACCTCACGGAGACTAACTCCCAGACAAGCCTGGTGTGATGAGCAGGGCCTCAATAAAACACAGGCTCATTCTCAATCCCCTCCAATCTCTGAGGCTGATGTAGGTATTTCTGAGTCATGGCTACTCAGAGTATCCCCAGGAAGCAAGCATCAGGAATGGAACACAGACAAGGAAACCGTGGCAGGGCTAGGAGGAAAAAGTGGGTGTTCCTACTTAGCCACCTCCTCCCTGGAGCTCTAAAGACCCTAGAATGTTTCACTCTGTTCTGGAGGTTGGAGTAAGGCTATAGGCGTCCCTCCTGACTCCCACTGGAGCATCTGGACTCACAGCTGATCATCTGTTCATCCTGGCATGTACAGGCAAATTGGTCACCAGCCCATAGCCACCTGCCATTCTGGATCCATCAGAGTGTATCAGATGAGCGTCCACACAGGACAGCATCTGCAGAGCCCAGCTAAGTGGATACAATCCTGCATTCTTGGTCCAGGATTTTACCCCACAAAGGTCTCCAGTAAGGCAGGCTGATGACTGGAGAGTTAGCTTATAGTCCTTTTAAACACCAACTGTCTGGGATCAGAGTGCACTCACTGGTCTAGAACCATCGGTCAGTCAAGCAGAGGAGAGGAAAGCTCATCTGAGATGCTGCATCTGTTACGTGGCTTCCTGCATTCCCAAACAAAAGAAGCCAGCCAAGCTATGCTAGGCCAGCGAATAGCCCCCAAATGTATCATCCTAATCCCCAGGACCTGTGAATGTTACCTTATTAAAAAAAAAAAAAAAAAAAAAGGGCGCCTGGGTGGCTCAGTTGGTTAAGCGACTGCCTTCGGCTCAGGTCATGATCCTGGAGTCCCGGGATCGAGTCCCATATCGGGCTCCTTGCTCAGCGGGGGGTCTGCTTCTCCCTCTGACCCTCCCCCCTCTCATGTGCTCTCTCTCTCTCAAATAAATAAAATCTTAAAAAAAAAAAAAAAAAAAAGTAGGGCTCCTGGCTGATTCAGATCACGCACATACAGGGCTCTCTGTCTCCAGAAATGCACACTTTTGCTTATGAACCTCCCCCTTTTCTTATATATTTAAATTGAGGCAAAATTCATACAACATAAATTAAGCACTGTTAAAGTGAACAATTCGATGACATTTGGTACATTCACAATGCTATGCCAACTCCTTTCCTGTCTGGCTCCCAAACATTTCTTCACCCCAGAATAAAACCACACGCCTCCCCTGCTCCCCTCCCTCCAGCCCCTGGAAAACACCGATCTACTCTCTGTTTTAAGGGATTTACCTATTCTGGATATATCCTATACATGGAGTCCTACAATGAGGGACCTTGTGTATCTGGTTTCTTCCACTGGCCTCATGCTAACACTAAAACTTTAGGAAGCAGAGGGGCAGGACATTCATTCTCTGCCCAGTAGAAGCTCAGCTCCAGGCCTTTAGAGATCCTCCTTCCTACTGGCCTTCCTGGGTGGGCTACTTTTTAAAGGATAATTAATATGCTCCAGAAATGCTTCAGGCAACGCGGGGCTTGAACTCACGACCCCAAGATCAAGAGTCCCATGCTCCCCTGACTGAGCCAGCCAGGAGCCCCGGTTTCCACTTTTTAACTACTGTTGATATCGCTGCTGTGAACGTTTGCGTTACATAGTTGTTGCCCTTCCTCTTGTGTATGTATCTGGAGGTAGAATTCAGGTTATATGGTAACTTTATGTTTAAACAGCCAGTCTCCACACTGGCTGCATCCCACCCGCAACCTGTAAGAACTCGAACTTTGCCACATCCTCGCCAACACCTGTCCTTGTCTGTGTTTTGATTCTAGCCTTCATAGTGGGCGTAAAGTGGGATCTCACTGCAGCTTGATGTGCATTCTCCTGATGATTAAAGATGATGGGTATCTTTGCATGCGTGGCCGTGTTTCACGCACATTCAACAACCCAGCTATCCACCTGTTGTTGCCTGGCCGGGTCCGTGGGACACGGGGGTGACCCAGACAGTACCTGCTAAAAACAGGGTCCTGGGGGGTCACCCATGAAGTGACCCACAAGCCACAGTCCAGACAGGCCGGAAGGGCACTGGAAGGAGGGACTGGGTCGAAGATCTTCCTTCCAGACCTTCCGTAAAATGGAAATAGGGATGCCAGCGCCGCTGTGTGCCAGGACTTGGTCATGTTCTTAGTTTTAAGGTTGACCATGGAAATGGCAGAGATGTAAAGAGATGGCCATCCGCTGGAGGGGGATTATGGGCGCAGGCCGGGGTGCACACTTGGGCTGTGTGTGGGCTACGGGTGGGGTACACGCGGGCGTGTGCACCATCTCCTTAGAGAGGTGACAACACACATGAAAACCCAGGGAACGCAAAGACAGAAGGGGGGATGGTGGGTGCCAGGGGCTGGGGAGGGGGAGTTCACCAGTAAGGGGTGCAGAGTTTCAGTTTGGGAAGGTGAAGGGGTTCTGCGGGTGAGCTGTGGGGACCCCGCACAACAATTTGACAAGAATGTGCCCACTGCTGCTGCACCATATACCTAGTCAGACCTGGTTAAGATGGTAAATTTTATATTGTGTATATTTTACCATAAGGAGAAGAAGATGAGCTCACTCTGCCTACCTCTTTCATCTCTGATGCAATGAAAACAAAGCAAACCAGTCTTGTGCAGGGTGAGCTGCCCAACAGGACCAGCTACCTTGTCCCTGCACAGGGTCGCCTCTCCCTCCCCCGGAAAGGACCATCACGCCTGGAGGAGCCACCCTCAGGGAGCCCTCACCTCCCCGGGCCTCCTCCCCCGACCTGCCTGAGGGTTTTGTTTGCCTGTCCCCGGCACCGGCAGCCGCGCCCTGCCCGGGAATTCACTTCTGGGGACCTAAGCTGCTGCGCTCTTCCCCACATCGAGGCTCCTCCAGTATTCCCCTCTGCAGCCTGAGCATCTCGGCGACCGGCCGCCGAAGCAGCCCTGCCGCCGCTGCCGGGACCTGTCCGGGTGCAGCGCAGCTGACGCCCGGGAGCCACCGGGCCCACCGGACCCACCAGGAACCACCCGGCCCACCGGGAACCACCGGGCCCACCGGGAACCACCTGGGCCCACG